>NC_141312.1:265000-777500 GCF_037954325.1 Fistularia commersonii
CATGGTTACAGCGCTGGTCTCTTTTTTGACATGCGGGATATGGGTGTGGGTGAGAAGGCCCCGAAGAGACCGCCAGGCGGGCGTTTAGCTTAGCTTCACTTAGCTTAGCTTAGCCTAGCTCCAGGTTCATCCCAGCCGGTCTGTGGTTTCTGCTCCAGAAGGCAAACGTTGATTTCATCGTGTTTGTAAAACACATGATGAATAAGGAAAACCCTGGAGGCAGACTTCAGACCAGGACCCCTTCAAACACAATGTCTGTGTGTGTGTGTGTGTGTGTGTGTGTGTGTGTGTGTGTGTGTGTGTGTGTGTGTGTGTGTGTGTGTGTGTGTGTGTGTGTGTGAGCTGATTGAAGCTCAGGGAGTGTTTTCTCCAGAGGGGGGCGGAGTCGAAGCCAGCCTGGGCTGCTGGTGAGTCAGAGGAGCAACGTCACCTCCAGAGATCCAAAGGTGTTAGTCAGAGCGCCGACACACTCTGACTGAGGCAGGAATCACATACACACACACACACACACACACACACACACACACACACACACTCTCCCGCCTGGGTTCTCTGGGTTCTCCGTCTTCTCGCGCAGCGAGTTCACTGAAGACTCGAAATTGTCCGCAAGTGTGAATGATTGACAGATGACCTTTCCGGCTAAGCCCCGCCCCCTCACCCCGGCACCAGCAGCGATTGGCTCCCGGGCCCTGCTGGACCTGCCAGAACATCATGGATGAAGATGACCTTCGGATCTTCACTCAGACCGTGAGATGTCTTCCAGTCTCTTCATGGTCCATCACCTTCTGGATCTGAGGGGGGGGGCATCTGATGGAAAACCCCACAGAGAGAGGGGCGGAGCCAGGGCTTCACACACACACACACGCACGCACACACACACACACACACACACTGACAAGCATCAACACACAAGCTTCAACACATCAGTCAGACATGCCTCTGGTCAGGAGAACCCCTGGCTCACCTTCACACAGATTCAAAGATCACACACACACACACACACACACACACACACACTCACATAGGTTGTGCTGACATGAATCTACGCAATCGCTTTGATACACATAAACATACCTCCCCTTTCACACACACACTCCCACTCTCACACACTCATACACTCTCACACACACACACACACTTCAAAGGAAGATCATAACCTGCCAGGCTGGCAGCTCTTGGAGCCCACATCCAGCCTCTGCTCCTCTGAGGTCCCACCTGCTCCGCCAAACTTTCATGTCACCCCCCCCCCCCCCCCCGCCCCGCACACACACACACACACACACACACACACACACACACACACTCACACACACCCATGCTGGTACTCAGGCCCTGTCACACTCCGTTGCCCCCCCAGCACATCCAGCCATGTCTTCAGATCGGTGCTCCTTCTCCTCCTGACCAGATGTTGCTGGAGAAGGTCGGGGTTTTGCAGAAGCTCCCTTCTGACCGCTGAGCTTGTCTCCTGGCTCCTCGGCACCTTTAGGCCTCAGGACGCTGTCCAGGAGCTTCAGGACTTCAGGTTTGACGCACTTGGTTCCGAGTGGAAGACGAGCCGAATGGAAACGGCAGAGCCGGCCTGAGAAGCATCTGTGAAGGTTCTGTGCGAGAAGGTTTCACGGCTGCGCACGAGGACCTTGGCCTGCTCAGACCGACCAGGGTGTTTGGCGGAGGAGCGGCGGCTGCACCCTGGTCTTCTCACACAGGGGGTGGACCCCCGCTGATGTGTTGGATCTTCGGGATGAAGGCGGGGTGAGAAGCTGTGATGGTCCGGTGGAGCCGCTCCTCAGCAGGTTGGTGGAGCTTTCAGACGTCTGTGTGCAAAACAAATATCAAACACCTTCTCCTGCCTGTATCTGCAGGTGAGGAGCCAGAAGATGAAGGGAAGAGATGAAAGGCCGACCCCCCCATTGTCCTCCTCCTCATCCCCCTCCTTTGCTTCATCTCCAGATGTTCCTCCAGTCCGGCCCCCGTCCGCCTGGATCTCCAGGGCAGGAACACTTCCGCGTGTCTCCTCACCCCGCCGACTCCAGGGGAGGAGGACCTTCTCCATCCGTTTGGTCCCATCTCCGGTTGGAGACGGAGGAACGTTTTCGGGGTGACGCCATCACAAACGTCACGAACTCATGAGAAGTGTGATCATCACTGACCTCGGCGTGTGTGGAAGACCAAGACCTTCTAGATCTTTCCCCCTCTGGGAGTGGGAGGAGAAACATTGACAGGGAGAATGAAAGAGGCTGCTGGACCTCCAGGTGCAGAACATCTGGGACGCTTTGACAGCGGCTCTCGTCATAACGTTTGTGACGGGCTCTCGTGAAGGTCCGAGCCGCAGGCTCAGGGGAACCTAATCCCATACCTCGGTATAGTTTTGTATCTATGGAGACCAGATAGGACCCAGGAGACCAGGATCTAGCCAGTCTCCCGTGACAGGTGACCGACTGGACTCGTCAGCTGGAGATCTGGACGGCTCCTCAGCTGTGGAGAAGGCTGGAGAGCTGAGCTCAGGGACCTCAAGTTAACCGGTCCTGTGAAAATGTCGCTCTCTGCAGGTTCTGATGGGCCAGAACAGGATTTGGATCCCAGGACCTCGACTTTGACCCTGGAGGTCTGAATCGTCCCTTTGAGTGTCTGAAGACCAGAGACATCCGACCGTCCACCCTTGCACTGAACCTGCTGACTGCAGGAGGAAGAAGGAGAACCTGGAGAGAACCTGGAGAGAACCCAGCAGGAGGAGCTTGGAACCTGGAACCTTCTCACTGAGGACAGAGTGCTCACACATGGTGTCACCCCTCCAGCTGGGGCTTTGGATTCAGGCCGGTGTCAGAGCAGAGTCGGGACCTTCTTGCCGAGGACTGGATTCGGAGCGGGTTGTCTACCTTCATGCTGTGAACATCATCTCGAACGTCACCTGGGAGCTTAAGGTCCACCACCAGATGGAAGAAGGTGTTCTCCTCACGGCCACAGAACGAGAATGAGGTGAAACCAGAGTTCAACACCAGAAGGTCACCTTCAGTCCCTCAGATCGGACCTTCAGGTGTCCATTGGCTGGTTGAACATCTGACTTTGGGAGGAAGAAACAAAAGCGACATGAAGTCCGGCGCTCAGCGGACCTGGAGATTTGTCCCGAAGGCCGTTTCATTGATTTCTCTGGGAGAAACCCGAAGACCTGAAGACCCCCCAGTCCACCGCGGCGCGAATGCTAATGCTAAGGGACGCTAGCGCTCGGGTCCACCAGTGACGACGCAGAAGGTCAGAGAGGTTCTGTCAAGGCTTGTCTTTATTTCATCTCATCCTTGCAAAAATATATTCTCAAAATAAATAAATCTATGAAATAAATATCCTGTCATTAAGCAAAACCTTATAAATTAGAATAAAATCCTCTGCGGCCGTCCAGGAGAACCGGCAGACCCTCGGGCCGGTTTCTCAGCAGGGGTTCCAGCCGAAGACGTCCCGTCTTCCCCGAGCAGATCCCGGCCTCCGTCCGGCCTCTGGACCGGAGACGGTTCTGGGAACTTCTGCAATGTTCTCCGGCGCATGAAGCTCGCCGTGTGGCCGGAGGAGGGGGGGGTTCGCAGGGCAGCCTCGGGGGTCCTGAAGGTCCAAGCCCTAAGGCCTGCAGTGGGGCCCCCCCCACAGGGCGCCGTAATCCAGGACGCCTTTGGCCACCGCGGCCTCCGCATGGACCACGGGGGGACGCCGTCCGCTCTCGTTGTCCAGATGGTCCACCTTCCTCCGGAGCTGGTCGGTGGTGTGGAACCGTTGCAGCCCGGCCTCCCGGAGCTTCAGCTGTGGCCCAGGATGTCCCTGTACAGCTCGGGAACCCGCTCCGGGTCCACGGGCCTCGGCAGGAAGTGGGTGAACCTCTGGTGGCGCCGGGAGCGCGTCCCGTCCCGGGACGAGCCGTCTTTGTTCAACGCCACGAAGTAGAAGGTGCCTCGCTCCCCGTGCCGGTAGATATTGGAGGAGTACGTGTTGTACCAGTTCTCCTCGAAGCGCTCTTTGAAGACACACTCCGCCGACAGCTTCTCCTGCAGGAGGACAGAAGACGCCGGGTCAGAGCGGGAAACCCGGACCGACGCCGAGAGCCGGCCGGCGTCTACTCACCGATCCGTACAGCTGCCCTCTGCTGTTCATGGCCAGGTAGAGACCGCTGTCCACGCCGCGGATGCTGACCAGCCCCACCGCCAGGCTGATGAACTCCAGGATACCTGCACACACGTCACAGAGCACAGTCAGACACGCCAGGAACATGCCACAGACACGCCAGAGACACGCCAGGGACACTTCTTCTGAGCCAACATGTCCTTGTGGAGGTCTGGACCACGACAACCTGACTCCTTCACATCCATCAACTACGCGAGGTGGCCTTCCCTCTGAGAAGACCCTGGACCAGAGGGAGCTCAGAGGGACCAGAGGGGTGGGCAGCAGCAGGGGGGGGGTAAGGGGTGGGTCCACAGCCCCATGCAGAAGTCTCTCCGTGCACAGGGAAGGACTGGGGGGCTATGGGGGCCCCCCCACAGGACTATGGTTAGACCTCAACTGGTCCTGGAGGACCTTGACGGAGAGTGAACCCCTGCCCTCTGCCGGACCGTGGATGGACGGATGGATGGATGACCCGACCCAAAGACTGCGTGTGTGCGTGCGTGCGTGCGTGCGTGCCAGAGGCAGGAATACCGCGGAAACTGCAAGACTTGCAACCCTGACCCCGAATCGCGACAGTACGGCGATGGCGGCCGCGGTCGCCGGGCGTCCCGTGCGCGATGCGGGCGTGCGTACCGAAGGTGCTGTGGTCCTTCCTGGTGCCGAGCACGCTGCCGTCGGGGCGAATCTCCAGGTGGAAGCCGGTCCTGCAGTAGAGCTGGCGGCGGCGGAGGATCCCCTTCAGGTGGCTGAGGTCCGCCGGGCTCCGGGACAGGCGCTCCGCGGAGCCCGGTCCGGGCCCCCCCGGGAGCAGGCCGGTCCCCGGGCCGTAGTCCGGCACCCCCGCCGGGCCGAGCGCGAACTGGGAGCCGCCCGGAGCCGCTACGCCGCCGGCGGGGCCGAAGGCGTCCAGGAAGCCGCTGAAGCCGCCGACCTCGGCCGCCGGCCCCATCACGGAGCTCCGCGGACCGGAGGGGGGGGGCGAGAACCGGGAAGTTGCCGGGGCGAGCCGAGCGGAGCGGAAAATCCCGGTGCGCGTACTTGCGCGGCGCGGTCCCGGCGCTAATGAGACGGACGCCTAATTGGAGCCCCGCTGCTGCGTGCGCTGCGGACACACTCCCGCTCCGCCACGCGTCCACGATATTTATCTTCCCTCCTCCCCCCGCACGGATACTCCTCCCCGCTCCGGCGCACGACAGGGTCCCCCCCCCTCCCACACACACACATACACACACACCGTGTACAAACTCAACCTCAATTGCCTTTTTATGCAAATGCCCCCCCACCCTTCCACCCCTTGATGGCGCAGTCCTGCCCCCCCCCCTTTGAAGGAGAGTTTCACTGGAGATCCAGCAGAGAGCGACCCGCCTCGCCCGCGTACTGGTCCTGGTCCTAGTCCTGGTCCGCGGCACTACGGCAGCGGACCAGGACCAGGACCAGTGTGCGAGCGTGCGTGTGAGTGTACGTCAAACAGCATCAACATGATATAGCCATGACCTCAAACGCTTTACGGCCCCACGCTCACGGCCAGTGACTCAGGTGCGGCTGTGTGTGTGTGTGTGTGTGTGTGTGTGTGTGTGATGGGGGAGCCCTCAATGGCGTCATTTTCACACTGGCTTGTTGATTTATTGCCCCGCGTTTACGGCGCTCGCACACGCGCGCACACACACGCACACCTGTGTAACCCCCCCCCCCCCCCCCTCCCCCAAGTTGTGGCGCGGGAATCAAAGCGTGGCGCTTCAAAGTGCGGGTTCTGTCAGAACGCACGACGCACGCGCCCCCAGTGCTCTACCACCCCCCCATCTCATGACCTGAGCCGAGTGGGACGTCCACGTACACGCACGGGTTTCGCCCGCGTGCCCATCTGAGAACACGGAGAACACGGAGAACACGGAGACCATGGAGAACACGGAGAACACGGAGAACATGGAGAACATGGAGAACATGGAGAACACGGAGGCGATGGTTCCAGATGGCACTGATTTGGCGTGACGCGCTCACGGCTGCCGCTCCCCTGAGAGACGCGCTGACAAATGGGTTAAAGGTGCAGAGGCGTGTGCGTGCGTGTGTGCGTGCGTTCATTCGTATTAATGAGCAGCAGAGGTTCGGATCGATCGGATCCCCCCGGGCCGATCGGATCATGACGCATTGAATATCGATCGGATCGAGACGAAGTCGTCAGCTGCGGCGGGACGTTTCCACGCGCGGGCCCGTTCCCAGGGTCACATGGGTCCCTTTCACAGCGCCCCCGCCCCTCCGTGCACGGCCTACACATGAGTGGAGAACGGAGCCGTGCGTGTCAAGCCATCGGCGTGCACGGAGGGGGGGAGGCCCTCAGGGTGACAGCCCCTCCCCATCCCACGCTCCAGCATACGCCCACGCACGCCCACACCTGAGAGCTGGATAATGGAGTCGTGAGAGCCCGGAGGCTCTGAAGGCAAAGGGCCTCCGGCCTCTACCGGAACCCCGGTGGTTGTCCACCGGCGGGAGGTCCTCCGGCGGAAGAGGCGTGAGTCGCGGGGAACCCGAGCGTCTCCTCCGGGAGAACCTCCAGAGGAGCGCCGAAGCTCCGTGCTCTCCTCCATCCCCGCCCTCCGTCCTCCCGGTGCGGCTGAACTCCCCCCGGCGATCCGGCTCCTCATCACCCACTGCAGGGGGTTCAGGGTGCCGCTCGAACCTCGTCCATCATGTGAGCTCCGGCGGAGGGGAAGAGGCCGGAGCCGGTGCCGGGGCCGGGCAGAGGCAGAGGCCGGTGCCGGTGCCGGGGCCGAGGCAGGCCGGGCGTGACGGCGGGCCCACGGCTGGGTTTCGGGTCCGTGTGATGTGTGCGCAGGTGACGGGTTTCCTCTTTGACTTCTCTTTCTTCTCCGGGCTTCAAAGCGGCGGGAAAAGCCCCGTCCGATGAAGGAAGCATGTAAGGACTTACACGCAGAGCTGCACTTTGATATTCAGGTGATTTCTGCTGCGCGCCGTGCGCTTTGATCCCGTGGCAGAAAGCCCACGCCACACACACTCCCGCGGGGAGATCCACGCTGACAAATGTTGACATCGGCGGTCACCCGTACTTTCCCCCGGGGAGCCTTCCGTGGCCGGTCCGGTTCCGGAGGAACCCGAGGCTGCGTGCGTGTCACGGGTCGTGCGCGGTTTCACTTTCACAGCACGCCTTTCAGTTGCAACTATCAGGATGTGGAGCTTTTCTGATGCAACCTTGAAAGTCACAGAGCTATCTAGATAGATAGATAGATAGATAGATAGATAGATAGATAGATAGATAGATAGATAGATAGATAGATAGATAGATGCAAATAATGAAAGATGTGTCAATATTGATAGTTTTTTTAAATGTTATCTGATGTGGCAGGTTTTTTTGGGTTGTATTCATGTTATATTTGGGTTATAATTTGGTTATATTCGGGTTGTATTTGGGTTACATTCGGGTTATATTCTGGTTGTATTCTGGTTATGTTCTGGTTGTATTCTGGTTATATTCTGGTTGTATTCTGGTTATGTTCTGATTGTATTCTGGTCATATACGGGTTTTATTTGGGTTACATTCGGGTTGTATTTGGATCATACTCGGGTTATATTCTGGTTGTATTCAGGTTATATTCTGGTTGTATTCAGGTTATATTCTGGTTATATTCCGGGTATATTCGGGTTATATTCGGGTTGTATTCTGGTTATATTCTGGTTATATTCTGGTTGTATTCGGGTTGTATTCTGGTTATATTCTGGTTGTATAGAGGTTATATTCTGGTTATATTCGGGTTGTATAGAGGTTATATTCTGGTTATATTCTGGTTGTATAGAGGTTATATTCTGGTTATATTCTGGTTGTATAGAGGTTATATTCTGGTTATATTCGGGTTGTATAGAGGTTATATTCGGGTTATATTCGGGTTGTATTCTGGTTATATTCTGGTTATATTCTGGTTGTATTCAGGTTATATTCTGGTTATATTCCGGGTATATTCGGGTTATATTCGGGTTGTATTCTGGTTATATTCTGGTTGTATAGAGGTTATATTCTGGTTATATTCGGGTTGTATTGAGGTTATATTCTGGTTATATTCTGGTTGTATAGAGGTTATATTCTGGTTATATTCTGGTTGTATAGAGGTTATATTCTGGTTATATTCTGGTTGTATTGAGGTTATATTCGGGTTGTATTCTGGTTATATTCTGGTTATATTCTGGTTGTATTCGGGTTGTATTCTGGTTATATTCTGGTTGTATAGAGGTTATATTCTGGTTATATTCGGGTTGTATTCGGGTTCTATTCCGTCACCTCCCGGGCGGCTCAGCCTCAGCATCCGAGCGGCCTGAGCAGATCTCGCGATGACGGCTGAGGTATCGCGATACTTGGTCTGTGTCCGCATCGCCCGTGTCCGTCGCTCCTCCGCAGCGGCAGCAGCGGCAGCAGCAGTAATGGCCGCCCTCCGCAGAGCGGCGGCGCTGGCAGCCGAGCTCCGGCGCAGCTGGGCGGCGGGATCCCGGCTGGCCGCCGGCGGAGGACCGGCGGGGAGGCGACTGACCGCCGCGGCGTGTTTGGGCGCCGGCGGCGCCGCGGCGGTTTACTTCTACCGTGACCGAGGGCGGAGGAGGATGGGGGCGCTCAGCATCCCCGCTCTGCTGCCGTCCATCCCGGCCGTCGAGGCCAAGGAGAAGGTGGGTGAGTCTCCGGAGCCGCGGCGGACGGACCCCCGGGGAAGGGGAAGACCCCCGGGGAAGGGAGGAACCCCCAGGAGGGAAGGAACCCCGAAGCTGGGGGGGCTTTCCCCGGGATTCGGCGTCCGTTAGCGGAGGTTTGCTAGCCATCCTAGCCGGGGAGTTGATGCGGGCGCGCCGCTGTTCCGCGCCCGGGGAGGCCCGCCGGCCGGCCGGCCAGGTCCTGGAGCCGCTCCCCGCCCTGCGGCCGGACGAACCGTGTCATTCCGGTCCGGTGGAAACACTGCGCTCACTGTTCTTGGCTGCTGAACGGCGTGCGCGCTGGCGTGTGCGTGCGGGCGGCGCTCTCCGCCCGGCCGGTGCTGAAAGGCGGAGGAGATTCTGCGGGCCGGGGGGGCACCGCCACTGCCGCCGCCGCCGCCGTCGCCGCCACCGCCGCCGCTGCCGCTGGCCGCTGCTCGGCCTCTGCTCGGCCTCTGCTCGGCTCCCAGCCCTCCTCTCACACCGACTCCCCTGCTGTCCGTTGCCCTCCACCCTCAAAGCTCCTCTCTGGTCTTCCTCCAGACCTTCATCTTTCCACCCGGATCTTCTCCGTCCCTCCTCTGTCCCCGTCTAAAGCATCTCAGTGTGGCTTCATTTCCAGAACATCTAACGCACGGTCCCTCTGATGGACTCGAGCCCGATCCTCTCCGTCCCCCTCACTGTCCTCCACATCGTCACCTCTGACCTGTGGAAAGTTGAATCCCATCGGCGGGACGTCAAACGTCGAGACTTTTGCGAAGCTGAGGTGAAGAAGTCGCGTCCCCTGAGCCGGGGGTCCCCTGAGCCGGGGGTCCCCTGAGCCGGGGGTCCCCTGAGCCGGGGCGTCACCAACCGTCACGGGACGTTCAATGCAGCCGATGGATCACCGCTTGGGAAAGTGAAGAGACAGAGAGGTGTTCGATCACCTGTCAGGATGGACCGTAGTACTCGTGTGTTGCGGTACTCGTTTATTGCGGTACTCATGTGTTGCAGTACTCGTTTATTGCAGTACTCATGTATTGCAGTACTCATGTACTCCGGTGCAGCAAGGCTTGGGCGGAGGCCATGCTTGTAGTTTTCGTCTTCTGCGCCGCTCTCCTCGGAGCGTTGGCCGAACATGACAGCAGCCGTCCTGGGCTTTACGCCATCATAGAACATTCTGTGGAGACGGTGGAGAATGGAGCTGTGGTTCTGCCTCGGCGGTTCCATCAGGGACCCAGGTGGGATTCATAGTGAAAGGAGACATGGCAGAAAGTGTTGTGAAACATGTTTCCTGTCCGTTAGATGTTTCAAAACGTCTCCGGGTTCTGCTTTGGACCTCATCGTGTTTCAAGTTTACAGACAGAAGACAGAGATATAATCGTGGAGAAGAACAGTAGCAGCGCCCCCTGCTGACCGGAGGGTAAAACACAGGATAGAGGCACATTCACAGGTCACAGACACTCCGGGGACGGCAACCTTCTGCAACCACCGGCAGTCCTCCACCCAGAACGAAGCTCCTCGCTCCTCCCTCCTCGCTCCTCGTTCCTCACCGCATGGCTGCGGGTGTCCGTCCAAGTGAATGGAGCAGATGTTCAATCTGCAAGGTGATAACAGATCAGATCATCCTCATCTGACCAGCTCTTTGGTGGAAGCAGCTTCAGAACGCTGGCATGGAGGCACCGAGGACCGGGAACCGTGCAGAGAGACGAGCTGGAAGCAGATGATCTCACGTTCCACGAGCCGAGGGCCCGTCCCACAACCCGCGAGACACGAGGTCAAGGCTGGAGCGAACGGTCAGCGAGAGCAGAAGGAGGTTAAGATCAGAGAAGATGAGCTGCAAGCCTCAGAGACCCTGCAGATGGTCATAATGCTAATGTCGTGTAAAAGTGTGTCAAAGTACACACTGATGGTGTGAGCTGGTTGAGACGGGTGGAGCAGAAGCTGCTGCACCACCTTGGAGAGCACACACTGCCTCGTAGTCCAGCACCCTAGTAGTCCTGCACCCTAGTAGTCCTGCACCCTAGTAGTCCTGCACCCTAATAGTCCTGCACCCTAGTAGTCACCTGAGTAGTCCTGCACCTGAGTAGTCCTGCACCCTAGTAGTCCTGCACCCTAGTAGTCCTGCACCGGTGTGTGATTGGCAGTCTGGTCACAGCGGAAGGTGGGCCGGCCCCTCTCCAGAAGGTTCTGTGATGGACAGCTGTTTGCTCTCTGGTGCCGCAGGTGCTCTTCTGAAGGAGCTCAAGTGGTGAACGTGCGTCTCGGCCAAAGCTGAAGACGTACTTTTGAAGCCGAGAACCCTGAGCTGAGGAGGCGGTCCACACGGCCAGAGGGACGCGCCAGATGTGTGTGGAAATTCTAAGCTAGCCTGAAAGCGTCACCTGTTGGTCGGAAGAACGGGAACTGGTGTTTCTCTGGATCCACGTGACCGGAGGAACCACGCCGGCTCTGCTCGCCGTTCCAGAGAACTGTCACCGAGACCGCCGACCTCCCTTCCTTCTTCCACGTCTGGAGGTGTGGCCTGGAACGTGAACCCGCCGCTTCTGCGCGCCAAACTTCTGACATCTTGTTTCATGAGTGCGTTTGAGCCAGCGCCGTTTCCCCGTTCTCTGTTTCCCCGTTCTCTGTTTCCCCGTGGCCCGTCCTCCGTCCTTAGCATGTTGGCAGAGCTCTGCAGCCAAACGCCTCGCACTCGGAACCTGCTCTGCTGATTAAATGGCTCTGCGGCACCGAGATACTTCCTCCGCTGGGGCTCGTCAGGCTAATCAGGCTAATCAGGCTAATCAGGCCGAAGCCCCGGCTCCTGGAGGTGGGGGCAGCTAGTGTGGGAGGGGTGACGGTGTGTTTTCAAGGCTTCCAGGGGCCATTTATAATTCCACGGCGCTGTATGAGGGGTGGGATTGTTCCTAGAACAGAACAGCCTGGAAGGGGGCGGGTGGAGATCCTGCTCCCTAAAGATGGAGCTGAGATGTTCAGCACTGCTCTCTGAAGCGGAAGTGTTCTGCAGGGAAACAACCCGCTGCAGGTGTTTGCTGAAGTCAGTGTCTGAACAAGTGTGTTTTGCTCTTGTCCGTCTCCCTTTCAGGCGCAGCCGCTGGACTTCGAGGACGGCGACGTCTACATGTCCTCCCACGAGCACCGCTTCCGGGTCTTCAGCTCGGTGGAGTACGAGGGGCAGCTGTACATGACGCCGCAGAACTTCATCGAGTCGGTGACCATGAGCGAGCCCAGGAGTGCGTACGGCACACACTCGTAGAGCTATGGATGACGTGGATGTCGTGGATGATATGGATGACATGGATGAGTGCGTGAGGGTTTTTTCCACAGCCACAGCTGAGATGTGCTTCTCCTCCGTCGTCCGCCGTCTCAGACGGGAGTGTTTTCAGCTCCAGGTGGAAAGCAGCCTCTCCTAATGCTCCTTCAAAGCGAGGGCCTGAAAGCCGCCCTGCTGCTGCTATCAGCCGCTGCCAGCGGTAACAGATCAGTCCTGCAGGCTCGCGTCGCAGCAGATGGCTGTGCAGCTATTGTTTAGTCTGAGGTTAATGTTAATGTTAATGTCAGACACACACACACACACACACACACATTCCATTCGCCCTCTTATTCCAGAGTAAACATCTAAACCCGACCTTTCCTTCAGAAAGAATCCTCTGTCTTCTTCTTTTCTCTCGGCCTTTTCCCTTCTGGGTCTCCACAGTGAATCCACCTTCTCCATCTCACCCTCTTCTCTGGATCCTCCTCTCTCACACCAACTACCTTCATATCCTCTCTCACCACGTCCGTCCATCTTCTCTTTGGTTTTCCTCTAAACCTCCGATTCCAGCATCCGTCCACCAATATCTTCTCTCTCCCTCCTCTGTCCATGCCTGACCATCTCAGCCTGGCTTCTCTGACCTTCTCTCCAAAACATCTACCATGTGCCGTCCCTCTGACGGACCCGTTGCTGATCCTTTCTGTCCCGGTCGCTCCCAAAGAGAATCTCCACATCTTCATCTCTGAAGAAAGAGTCCTCGGTCGCGGGACGCTTTTTCCCCCGCCGGCTCACGTGAGCGCGTTGCGTGCAAGCCGTGCACCTGCAGGAGTGTGTTTACATCTGCAGAGCCACGCCGGGCGGCTGGTACCCTCTAATGCCCCCTTTGAAGTGGAATTAGATGAAGTTTGTTGTAGAAAGCAGAACAAAAGCAGCGTGTGCTTTTACGGGGACATTCCAGGCCCTGCAGAGAGCAGCACGCCGCACTTTAGACGCTACGAATGATGACAGTCTGTATACAGACAGTGTGCATGTGTGTGTGTGTGTGTGTGTGTGTGTGTGTGTGTGTGTGTGTGTGTGTGTGTTGTGACTGTGCCCTGCACATTAAGGCCCATCTCTAGATAATACAGATGCTATCTGAGCAGAGCCCACCCAAA
The DNA here is from genome assembly GCF_037954325.1 of Fistularia commersonii. Lineage (NCBI taxonomy): Eukaryota > Metazoa > Chordata > Actinopteri > Syngnathiformes > Fistulariidae > Fistularia > Fistularia commersonii. Next base: position 278,219 of record NC_141312.1, read on the forward strand.
CGCTCATCTCCTCTTTCCTTCTTTTCTTCCCCTCCCTCTTTGTTGGGCTCCCTGGCAGACAAGAGGCCCTGGAGGTCCCTGACCAAACAGGTGGGCGACGCACACTCACACACACACACACACACACACACACACTCACCCACATGCACGCACTCAGTCACACACTGGCTCACACACTCGGTGCCAAACGCCTCCTGCCGCTGCAGGCTGATCCACGCCGGTTCGCGTTGGCGTTTGAAAAACACCGGCCCGGTTTCTCCGGGTGTTTCCTCGGCTCCGGGGGGGCGGGGGGTCTGCGAGCGTATTCAGGGGTCATTTTTAAAGTAAGGAAATGAAAACTTTTGTCAAGCTGAGGAGCAACGGTACCTCAGGAGGGGGGGGTTCCCATAAAGAGACATAAATGCAATCAGGTGAATTGTGTCCGGTAAAGCGGCACATAAACCCTCCAGCCGCAGATAAGCATTAAAAGGTTGCGAAGGGATTGAAATGTAACAGCCGGGCTCAGACGTTTACTCCGGTGGGCCGTTATCTCTGCCGTGTTTACGGCCGGGGGTCCCGCAGGGCGCAGACAGAGGCCCGGAGAGGCCCGGAACGACCCGGAACGACCCGGAACGACCCGGAGCTTCTGCAAACCTCTGCTGGAACATCAGCGAGGTGTTTGCAGCTCTGAGTCTATATTTATCTCCATGACCCTCCTCTCTGTGTCAGGAGCTGGAGAAGATTCTCTCAGATACTCCTCCAGTGTGGAGGGGGTCGTCCAAACTGTTCCGGAACCTGAGAGAACGAGGTACCCACACACACACACACACACACACACACACACACACACACACACACACACACATACACACACACACAAACACACGCACTCCTCCGCTGCCGATATCAATAGATCCTGTCAAAGTCACTGAATGCCTTTCATAGATGAGATGAACATGATTGCAGGATCCGAGTTCAGCTTTAGACTATACGGCCTTCTGTGTGTGTGTGTGTGTGTGTGTGTGTGTGTGTGTGTGTGTGTGTGTGTGTGTGTGTGTGAGTGGGGGTTAGGGTTATCTGGTCTGTAGTCCAGGGCTGCATCATGGCATCCCAGCCCCATAACCTGCCGTTCTCCCCAAAAATAAACCCTTCGTCGTCGTCCTCTCGGCCGTAGTGCCGAGTGAGCCTCCCGGTCTTGTAGGCGGTGTGTGTGTGTGTGTGTGTGTGTGTGTGTGTGTGTGTGTGTGTGTGTGTGTGTGTGTGTGTGTGTGTGAGAGAGAGAGAGAGAGAGAGGCGCCGCTCCTTCAGGAGACCTTGTTCCTCCTGCGTCTCCGTGGTGAACCTCAGGCTTCCACCGTCTCCTGACGGACGCAGGAAGTCGGTTCCAAACCAGCTCCTTCACACAAAGCAGCTCGCCATCTGGGAAACACGAGCCAAGCACTGGCTCTCGGTGTCAGGTTCATTCACACACACACACGCACACACACACACACACATGGGAAAGCAGTCTCCCATAACACTCAGTGGAATCACCCTGAACTATCAGGACCATCAGACAGAACGTGAAGAAGGTTCCCAAATGGGCTCGAGGCAAGAAAGGATCTCCTCCTGAGAGGTTTTTCACATGCTAATCCAAACACACACACACACACACACACAGTTATTGGCCGGTGTCTTCACTCAGGCCTGGATGCAGACGGGAAGCGGTGTGTGGTCAGCCTGTCGTGAAGCTACAGAAGACACATCTCAAGATGCTATCATCTTAAAAGGAAGGATTACTAAGTGTGTGTGTGTGTGTGTGTGTGTGTGTGTTTATTGAATGTGACCTTTTCTTTAACTCTCCCGTCTCTGTCTCATCACCAGGCATCATCTCCTACACTGAATACCTCTTCCTGCTCTGCATCCTGACAAGTGAGTCGCTCAACATACACCCCCCCCCCCCACACACACACACACACACATACACACACACACTGCTTCTTGTCAACCAAACTTCCCCTGTTGTGTTTGCTCCAGTGAGTCAGAGGTAATGATGAAACAGTAATCAAGATGGAGAGAGAGAGAGAGAGAGTGTGTGTGTGTGTGTGTGTGTGTGTGTGTGTGTGTCAGCCAGCGTGCTAGTTCCTGTGAGCGTCCGAGGCTGGCAGCCTAACACCCCCTCTGCCCCCCCAGAGCCTCACGCCGGCTTCAAGATCGCTTTCAATATGTTTGATGCTGACGGCAACCAGATGGTGGACAAGAGGGAGTTCCTGGTGGTGAGTCAGCGGTCCTGCCAGAACATCCATCTGTCCCTCACGCAGACGGACTCCTTCCGTTTGCCACCGTCCAGTAGACATCTACGCACACTTCAGGTTCCTCGCACTTCTCCGTCTGCACGCTTTTCTGTCCTCGGCAGCTCCAGGAGATCTTCAGGAAGAAGAACGAGAAGAGAGGCAGGAAAGGAGACGCTGAGAAGTCGGCCCAGTTGGTAAGAGAAGGTGGACAGAGCGTCTCCTGGGGGGGGTGGACTTGGACGGGGGCCGTGGTCCCGTCGGTGTGGTTGGTTTTGGATGTGAGGGTCGCGGGCGGAGGTTCTGGGACCTCGGGCTGGTCCTGGTGAAGAGCATGCTCTCTGACCACGTGACCTTTGTCTGTCCAAACTCCTGACAGTTTGTCCTTTTCAACGCGCTCGTGACCCGGCTGAGGAACAGACCCTGCTTCTGAGGACCTCCTCCAGACTGACGTAGAGGTCCTCAGAGGTCCTCAGAGGTCCTCAGAGGTCCTCAGAGGTCCACAGAGGTCCACAGAGGTCCTCAGAGGTCCTCAGAGGTCCACAGAGGTCCTCAGAGGTCCTCTGACGGCCACGGACGGTCGGAAGCGGAGGACAGGGTCGTTCCGGGCGCCGTCGCGGACGCGTTGAGAACGTGCCTCTCCTCGCATGCACTAACACCACTCTTATCTTCTCTCCCCTCCACCGCATGGTCCTGTGGTAGAGTTTGCAGCTGTACGGATATCAGGTTGCCCCCGTGAACAGCGTATGTATCCACCCGCCTCCCGCCCTCTGTGTGCCTGCTGGGTCTGAGTGGAGGACGCTGTCTGGTGGACTCAATGCTAGCACCGGAAGCTGGAAGAGTGTGTGTGTGTGTGTGTGTGTGTGTGTGTGTGTGTGTGTGTGTGTGTGTGGAAGCCAGTGTAGACAGCACAGTGTGTCCACGACCTCTGAGGCCGTAGCTCAGCAGGAAGGAGCTGCTGAAGCCCGGCGTCCTCAGCAGGAGCTCGCCTCTGTTATGGGCCGTCCCTCTGAGGAGAAGGTCCTCCTCCTGGAGGCGGAGCTTGTGGTTGTTTGACAGGAAGTAGAGCGAGGCGCACTTCCTGCCGGGCTGACTGACCCGGGCCTGCTCCCCCCACAGGTGCTAAAAAAAGACAGTCAGGAGTTTGTGGCGAGGAGTTACTGGGACGTTCTGAGGCGCGGCGCCAGCCAAGTCCTCTTTTCTGACCTGGCGGAGGTACTCAGATCCACCTGTCCTCCATCCCTCCACCTTCATCCCTCCACCTTCATCCCTCCACCTTCATCCCTCCACCTTCATCCCTTCATCCCTTCATCCCTCGCTCCCTCACCGCTCCATCGCTCATCGAGGTCGGGGGGGGCGCAGGCCTCCATCACCAGATGTTTGGCATTTCCTCTGGATCCCGATGGGCCTTGGCGTCTCCTTCCGGTCCTGTCAGATGTTCCGGCTCCTCCTCCTCGCCATCCCTCGTTCCTCCTCCGTCCGGAGGGTTCTGAGCTGAGGGTTCTCCTGGGGCCGGGCGACACGCCGCTCGACGTCTCTAAGATCCCGCTGGGTGATCAGTGAGGTCCCGCAGAGCCGGCGGTCGGCTCGCATCTTCTGTCTGAGCCTGCTTTTAGACCACGTGAAGAGCTGCTGGTTTCCATGTGGAGGTTCTTTGACGTCCACATAGATTGGGAGTACATTCCTCCCCCAGGAGGTCTCCAGGAGTTCCACCCACTCCTGACTCCGCCTCCCCTGTCAATCAAAACGCTGCTTTCAATGAACGGACATCAGGACGTCTTTATCGCTGTCGCCCAGCCCCCCCCCACCACCTCCACCACCTCCACCACCTCCACCCCAGCCTTCTCCTGCCTGCCCTCACCTTCACCTTCACCTTCACCTTCACCTTCACCTTCACCTTCACCTTCACCCCCCATCTGCATGTCTCCTCCAGACCCCCGATTCTGTCCATTTCATGGAGAACATGCTCTCCTTATCTGTTCTGGTGTTGGTCGTCACATGAGGGAGAGAGAACTTCAGGTTCCTGTTCTGATCGGCACCATGTCCTCCTCGTCCTCCTGTGACCTTCTGACCTCCTCGTGGTGCCTCTTGTGTGTCCACCTGTCCCAGTGTCTCAGTCTGTGAAGTCTTTATGGTTTGTGTTATGGGGGGGGCGTCTCACACACACACACACACACACACACACACACACACACACACACACTCATAGACTGATACACACACCCCTCCAGCAGGGAGCACCTGTTTGTTCTCTGGTGGCGTGCAGACAGAGGCCTTTCTGGGAGGGCGGCGGCGAGCGGCTTGACATCTGCGGGAGCGGAGACGTCTTACCGGGAGGACGGGTGAGGGGGGTCAGAGAAGAAGGTGGAGGTCAGAGAAGAAGGTGGAGGTCAGAGAAGAAGATGGAGGTCAGAGAAGAAGGTTGAGGTCAGAGAAGAAGGTGGAGGTCAGAGGAGAAGATGGAGGTCAGAGAAGAAGGTGGAGGTCGGAGAAGAAGGTGGAGGTCCACAGGCCGGAGGAGCTGAGCCCCCCAGGCCGGGACCCTGCTGTCCTCACAGGACTCACCAGGACTCACCAGGCGACTGAGGTTTCCCTCCCGCCGGATGAGAAGCTAAAGTGAACCGATGGACGCCCAGGTCTCCAGCTGACCTTTGACCCGCTCCCACCAGGGAGAGGGTGAGCCCCGCTATGCGGTTCTCGGACGGTTCCTCCAGCGGACGTTCCGCAGGTCAGAGGACGTCTTGCCTTTCTGTGGAGGCTTTAAGAAGGACCTCCTTGTTAGCGTCTGGGATCGCAGGCTCAGACTCGCCACCTGGATCCCGTCTAGATGTGTGAGCAGCTCGTGTGTCATAAATACTTGACCCGTGTGTCAGGCTTCACATGGAGGCCATCTCCTCGGGTCGTCCTCGGCCCTGCGGCAGTTCTGAGGACCGTCTGTGTTTACATCAGGAACAGAAAGAGGCTCCCTGATCACAGACGGCACAGTGAATCATGCAGACCGGGGGCTCTTGGGGGCTCTTGGGGGCCCTTGGGGGGCCTTGGGGGGCCGGGGGGCCCGGGGCTGTCCTCAGAGTCTCCTCACTCTCTAATGGTGGTGATTATCTACCGTCAGGCGTTTCCAGCCGGTGAGTTCATTGTCTGCAGCTCCTCCCCGTGGATGTGGGAGCTGCAGACACAAGAACCAAGAGACCTCTGGTTCTGCTCGGGGGTCCAAAGAGACAGAAATTTGGGGTTCAGGGTTCAGGGTTCAGGGTTCAGGGTTCAGGGTTCAGGCGTCTGACAGCCGGGGTGCTCGGGTGCAGAGGGACCTGAAACCATCCGTGCTGAGATCCAGCTCTGGAACACGTTCCTCTGCCGACCCCTGAGGAACCCGCATGTCTGTGAAGGGACGGCGGCGTGAGAAGAAGAGGAGGAGGAGGAGGAGGAGACGCCGTGGTCTCGAGTCGGGGTCCGGGGCGGAACCGGCCTCCAGAACAGAACCTGGACTTAGAGTAGATCTGTGTTGTCTTGAAGCCGGTTTGCAAATCATGAGACAGAAGAAGAACCAAATCCTGACTGAGCTTCTTCTCCTTCTTTAAAACCCCTGTCCTCTGGTCCTGCTGTGGATGTGAGGATTTTACCCTGGAGGTAGAAGCTCGCTCAGCGTCGCCCGGCATCTTGGTGACGGTGATGCTCGTGTCTGTGACGGCGGCAGAAATGCACCCCTCCTCTTCCTCGGCGGACATGAGATTGTCCGCGATCTGATGTCGGCACCCGCGAGAGCATGGCCGGGTCGGACCCGGGGGGGGCGGGACCTGCTCCGCCACGGCTCGGCCGTTCTGGACCCGCTTCTCCCGGAGCGGGTCCGCGAGCGAGCGGCGCCACACGGGGGAGAACCTACGGAGACGCCCTCCCGCCTCCAGACCGAACCGCCGGTGGAAAACGGCGGAAGCGGCGGGTCGCCTGCGTCTGCGCCGAGCGTGGGTTCTGTCTGCCGCTCTCTGGGCGCCGCCGCGGAAACGCATGTGACCCGGTGACGCGTTGCACGTGTTGCACGTGTCGCGTCCTGGCGCTGCCGGTGTCGTGTCTGTCCGCCGGGCCCTGAACGCCCCGACCGGTTCGCCCCCCCGTCCTCCCCGTTGTTGCCGCGTGTGTGTCGTCCCCCCCCCCCCCCCCCCCCGCCGCATGGCCCTGCCTCCTGTGTGTGTGTGTGTGTTTGTACGTGGCTGCTAACGCTAATTCAACCCCCAGTCCCGGCGGCATTGAGCCTCAGCCGACGGGTGCGTGAGATCAAATGTGCGGCCTTAGCTTCCTGCCGCCCGGCCTGCCGTGTTGACGCCATGATGGCTGCGACTGTTAGTTGTTGGGTGCAAACGCCGCTTCCCGCTGCTCTGCGCCACGGCGGCCATGTTGGATGGATGGCGGGATCTTCTGCCTTTGAGCCTGAACACCAGACGTGGACGGCGAGAGGCTGCCGCTCTCCTCCTCCTGACTCCTCTCCCGGTGGTTTGTAGCGAGCGGACGAGAGCGTGACCATCGACACCACCCTGCTGGTCCACTTCTTTGGGAAGAAAGGGAAGGCGGAGCTCACCTTCGATGACTTCTACAGGTACGGCCTTCGCCGCCGCCTTCTGGCCCGAGGTGCCCGAGCATCACACTCGGCTGTTTCTTCTCCAGGTTCATGGACAACCTCCAGACGGAAGTGCTCGAGATCGAGTTCCTGACCTACTCCAAAGGCATGACCACCATCAGCGAGGAGGACTTTGCCAAAATCCTGCTACGCTTCACCAACGTGGACAACATCAACGCCTACTTGGAAAACGTCCGCCAGTCCATCCCTGACGAGAAGGTGCGTCCCCTTCCCCCGTGTCCTGCGGTGCGTCCGTTAACACAACTAATGGGTTGGGGTTTAGCGAGGAACATCACGACTGCGTGTCCTAGAAGGACTGAAATGTTTTAACTGACAGTAACATCTCCAAGGCGCTGAAGACCCGCTTTACTCACATGTTCCTCTTCTCTTAGTTCCCTTAAAAAGCACGTGTATTTGCTGCTGCTGCCTCTTCCTGAGGCCGCTGTCGCTCTCCTCTTCACACTTTGGTGTTCCACGACATCACTCCACCACACACACACACACACACACACACATGCGTGCACACACAGCAGATACAGCTGCAACTAGCAGGTTTAGATATGTGCAGGTGGAGATCCAAGCCTTCTGCTCACACCAGCCGCCTCTCTGTTCTCTGTTCTGCCTCTCCATGCCGTGGAAGAAGCAGGAGGTTGGTTCCACCCGGGTCTGCACACCCGCCGCTGGCCGGTCTGCACGTGCGCTTTCCGTCCGCGGCGCGTTCGGGGCTCGGAGGATTCCGCGGAGAACGCGGCTTCTGGTCTCGCACGCCCGTGTCTGGCTGAAGCTTCGCTAAGCTTTTCTCATCGGCGTCGCCCTTCGTCGTTGGCGAGGAGGCCGACCGCGGCGGTGACGTGTCGGAGGACCTCCTCCTGGCCGTGAGCTCACGGAGCCGCCCGGCGTCTTCACAGCGTGCACGTCATCCAGGCTGCGATTGGATGAGAAGAGCATGTGTGCAGGCATGGCGCACGTCCGCGCGTGGCCGTAGCCCATCGCTTCACGGAGCGGCTTCTCCGTCGCCTTCTTGCTGCTCGTCCTTCACTGTCGCTTTTTTCCCTCTGGTCTTCTCAGGGCATCACCTTCGACGAGTTCAGGTCCTTCTTCCAGTTCCTCAACAACCTGGAGGACTTTGCCATCGCCATGCAGATGTACAACTTTGCCGCCCGCTCCATCGGACAAGGTGGGAAGAGACGGCGGGAGGAGACGACGGCCGCTCGGAAGGCCAGGTGCTCTGCTCGATAACCCGCGGCTCTTCCTCCTCCGTGTCCCACCAGACGAGTTCGCCCGGGCGGTGTACGTGGCCACGGGCCTGAAGCTGACGCGCCACTTGGTCAACACCATATTCAAGATCTTCGACGTGGACCACGACGACCAGCTCTCCCACAAGGAGTTCATCGGCATCATGAAGGACCGCCTGCACAGAGGAGCCAGGGTGAGGAGGAGGAGACACTCGTGCACGCAAAACATGGAGACAGGTTGTTTAGTGACGCTCCACGTGCACAGATATTCAAACATCTATACCTCAGATGTTTAGCTTTCAAATGGAGCGGCAAGAAGGAACCCGGTCACACCTGCATGAGACACCTCCAGCTCGCGGAGGGCATCTGGACTTCTCTTTGTGGGATTAATTCTTGATAGTTTGGAATCGTCCTGTAACAGGGTGTGTGTGAGTGTGTGTGAGCGTGTGTGAGTGTCTCCTCTGGGCCTTCAGCAGCTCCAAACACACACCTGTCCAGGTAGGAGCCGCATTACTAGATTGACCCGCGTTGAATGCCGCCATCTAGTGGCGACACGCGGTAATGCTAAATAATAATTTATACTTTGTCAAGTATAAACACCCGGTTCTGCTAAACGATCCCGAGCTGTTGTCCTACCGTCCGGGGACCTCAGGTGGACAGGGGCGCGGTCACCTGACGTACCTGACGCCTGGCAGACGTTGCTAAAGTTGACCTCTGCTGAACCCCGTGCTTTATTTGCCCTCGGGGGGTCTGGATGCTTTCTGGACTTTGCCGTCTCACTAACAGTGTCTCCTTCCACCTTCATCTCTCCTCCTCTCCCTTTACGTTGCACCCATCCGGCATCGTCTCCTCTGTTCACACCTTCGCTACCCAATCTCTTCGCCCTCTGCCGCTCCCCTCCTCCATCTCCATCTCCATCTCCATCTCCATCTCCCACCTCTTCTCTGCTTCTCTCCTCCGATGCGACGGCGGTTTTCTGCGGAGCTCTCAGGGCTATAAGGCTGTGGAGCGCGCCACTTCCTTTAGATCCTGTCTGAAGAGAGAGCTGGCCAGCAGATAAGTATCACCAATGACCAGAACGGCCCAGGAGTGGGAGGCTGCAGGACACAAAGTATTTTAAAACATTGTACTTCATGTTAAATACGCTGGACAGGTTGAGATCTCTCATCTGCGGAGAGTGACAGACCTTTCTATTTTACTTGACATCGTCATAGCGCCCTTGTTGGCACCCCTAAAGGCTGGATATAACCATCTTCAGTGTCTGAAAATATTCAGAGGGAAGACAGAAAGACACTTTGTTCTGATGCTAAGAACTGCAGAACTGAAAAGTGAAACATTTTGTTTGGGATGTTCGCACGACGCCGCGGTGGCTTCACGGACGGTTCAATCCACCTGTCATGGCGCCCGGCGTGACCTTGTCTGTGTCTTCTCTGTTCACCAGGTGAACGAACATCACCACACCTCCTTCGTCAGCTGCGTTCACGCCGAGGCCCGCAGGCACGTGCAGCACCTCTGGAGGAGGTTCAAGGAGATGGCCTAGAGGAGAACCCGGAGCCAACTCGTGTGAATAAACTCGAACGAACTTTATCGGACCGACTTGGACCCGACGCTGAAAATAACTGCAAGCATGGCTGCTCTCTGCTGACTGACACTCTTCACGCTGGCAAACATTCAAAAAAGGGACTCCCGGGTCAACCGGTCCATCGGGCCAAGTCCGATTCACGTTGAATTAAAGCACTCAATCAGGATATTCTCTGCTGACGCGGCACGCCGCTCCTGCCGCCTCCGCCAATACGGTCACAACCATTATTCAAATGATCTTCTCCCCGCCGGATTAAGTGAAACAATTCATTGGAATATGTGAAACGTGTCCTTCTCCCCCCGATCCGAAACCCTCGCCATTTTGTCACATACCAGCGCATATGTTATTTTCCCTTGTAGAAATAGAGCCTGTTTTTTTTTCACTATCTGTATGATTTTTTGGAGGGGGGAGAAAATGATGTCCCACAGGTTGAAGGTTACCTGCTGCTCTGCAAACTGACACCACCACCCATCAGAATATTGAAAGCACAATTCAACCGAAGCCCAGGAAAATGATGATGTGACGACAAGTATAACAGCGGTCCAAGTGCTGTGGATTCACTGTCCTTAGTAAACTTAAATCCTGTTTGATTTTTTCATGTAGCCAGTGCGGACGTTGCGCTAAATGCAAACGACTGTACTATGACCATACAAACACTGATGTCACAATAAGAAATGCTACGTTACCCCGGCATGGCCCCGTGCTCGGACGTGACTGGATGGAGCGTCGGAGGTAAGAAACAGAAAGCGAGGCACTATTTGTCTGTTTGTTTACATGCTTTCTGTGTCTCACCCCACGCGACCTCTGACCTTTTTTACCCGCATGACCAAATCGTGTTGTTCGTCTCTGTCAGAATAAATTGCAAAGCACCTGCTGTGACCGACTCATTTGTGTTTCCGTCCATCCTCACGTCACAATGTTTTACTAAATATTTTTTAAATATTTATGTATTTTTATTTTGTTTTTTTAACCCCCGCGTCCCGATGTTGACCGGAAGTGATGTCACGTCCTGCGTGCTGATTGGTGGCTTTGCCCTCGCGCCCGGGGACAGTGGCCGTCGCTCGTGCGTACCGGGCATGCGCAATGAGCCCCGTTACGTAAACATTGTAATTGCGAAGAAGCTCCGCCACGACGCAATTTAGTCGTGAAAAGTGCAGAAAACAACCCCGCCGGGAGGAGAGCCGCTGCCCGCCGCCGGTAAAGTGTCTGCCGCCCCGCATCCCGACGTTAGCTGAAGTTGGGGTTCACGTTTATACCACACCGGCGGCGAACCGTCTCGAACACCGGGAGACACCGGGCGCGAGCTTTCATAACAACGCGAATGACAGCCGTCGTTTCCCGCAGACCGTGTTCAACATGTATCCGGTGGGACTTTTTAACGGAAGGAAAACTTCTCCCGGCCGCAACGTCCCGGGCACCGGGCGCCGGGCGCCGGGCACCGGGCGCCGGGGTGAAACGCCGCCCTCCTGCGTCGGACGGAGGGGAAAGCCGAGCCGGGACGCCCCCCGGCAGAGCGGCTCCGGGACGCACCGCGACCGAACCTCGGTTCTTTTGGTGCACAGTAAGTTAGTCGGCCGGTGCCGGGCGTTCGTCCGTTTGCCCGTTTCCGCCGGTGCTGTCGGTGTTTGGAGGCGCATTAACGGGTTGTTTTGTAAGCGGAACCTTTATGATGTCGTGTTTCAGTCAGGAACACTTGAGCGGCGCACACGTCCAACTCGGCTGCGTGTAAACATCGCGGTTAAAGCAACGCCGGGCGGTTTAAACCTCGCGATAAATCGCCACAACGCTCGTATTTGTTACATGAAGCGTTCAGCTCGAAAATCCGAGTCGTTCGAGGTGTTATTTTCTTAAAAACTGCCAAACGATCCGGTTCTTCTCGCGGGGCATTCTGGGCCGGCGCTCCGGTGTCGCGTTGAAAGCGTTTTAAGACGCGACGCCTCGAAGTCCTCGAAGTCCCGCTCCTGTGTCGCGTCCTGCCCGCAAACCAGAGTCTCTCCCTCGGTTTGCGTGGGTTTTACACGCCGTGGGAAACGGACTCCGAGTAAGAGTGTTTCTGCCGTCGACCAGGACCCCTCTCTGCGAAGTTTGGAGTTAAGACTATACTTTCAGGGATCATTTCTATAGTTCATGACTTGAGAAATGCGTTTCTAAAGTGTTTGGTCTCGCCAACCACGATGATGAGACGTGATATTCCTTCCTGAGCGCGAAGCGGACGTACGAAAATGATTCAGTTCATATGTCGACCGTCATTGATGACCGTTCTGTGCTTCTTCATGGAGCATCGAAGGGAGGAATATGATCAGAGTGGTTGTTAGTCATGTTAATAACAATTAGCTTCACAATAATCTGAGTTCCTGGTATGGAAGTGATTGTCAGGTCTATCTCTGCTGTGACTGACTAGTATCAGAGAAATCTATAGTGATTGTCATCATCAATATACTACGGCGAACATACTTGCGGCTGCGCAGTGAGCTCTGGGCGCTGATGTCTGATTTGTTGCAACAGTCATGTGACACCGCAGGTCGTCTAATGTGTTATTCTCACTTGTATCTTTATTATCGGGACAGTGGTATGGCAAAAGCCCATGTTTATCCACTGTATTAATCCATTGCAGGAAGTTCCTGTCTGCATTAAACCCATCATGGACGAGTCGTGAGCCTTTGAATCCGTTGTGGATCCATCGAAGTTCAGCAGCCACTGGATAATCATCTGAGGTGTAAAAGTATCTTTGTGAGACCGTTCTGTCCTGGTTGTTGACCTTCTCTAGGTGGACTGGGTGTTGAAAGGAGGGAGGAAGAGTAACTCTTAGTGAGACTGGTTGTCTCCAATGTGTGTTTCTGTCCTTGGAGATGAGAAGGTTAAGACTATACTTTCAGGGATCATTTCTATAGTTCTTGACTTGAGAAATGCGTTTCTAAAGTGTTTGGTCTCGCCAACCACGATGATGAGACGTGATATTCCCTCCTGAGCGCGAAGCGGACGGACGAAAATGATTCAGTTCATATGTCGACCGTCATTGATGACCGTTCTGTGCTTCTTTTTGGAGCATCGAAGGGGGGAATATGATCAGAGTGGTTGATAAATATGTCAATAGTAAAGAAATTCACTAATAGTTTTAAATTGGAAGAATCATGGATGTCAAATTTTTAACTTGCGTAAACCCGGTCCGGATTCAAAATGAACCGGCGAGTTGGTTTCAATGGCGAACCACCAAGATAGCTCGGTGAAAAATCTGCGGCTGCGCAGTGAGCTTTGGGCGCTGATGTCTGATTGGTTACTACAGTCATGTGACACTACGGGTCGTTAAATGTGTGTTATTCACATTTGTATCTTTGTTATCGGGACAGTGGTATCGCAAAAGTCTATGTTTATCCACTGTATTAATCCATTGCAGGAAGTTCCTGTCTGCATTAAACCCATCAGGGACGAGTCGTGAGCCTTTGAATCCGTTGTGGATCCATTGAAGTTCAGCAGCCACTGGATAATCATCTGAGGTGTAAAAGTATCTTTGTGAGACCGTTCTGTCCTGGTTGTTGACCTTCTCTAGGTGGACTGGGTGTTGAAAGGAGGGAGGAAGAGTAACTCTTAGTGAGACTGGTCGTCTCCAATGTGTGTTTCTGTCCTTGGCGGTGAGAAGGTTAAGACTATACTTTCAGGGATCATTTCTATAGTTCTTGACTTGAGAAATGCGTTTCTAAAGTGTTTGGTCTCGCCAACCATGATGATGAGATGTGATATTCTTTCCTGAGCATGATGCGGATAGTCGAAAATGACTTAGTTCATATGTCGGCTATCATTGATGACTGTTCTGTGCTTCATCATGGAGCATTGAAGGAAGGAATATGACCAGAGTGGTTGTTAGTCATGTCAACAGTAAAAAGGTTCCACATAATTTGGATGAACGTTGAGGGATCTGAATTTGCACAGAGCCTCCATCTTCCAAAGTCCTTTAGATCTGTCATTGCCACCAAAAGTGCGCAGCGAACGTTCTACGCTGCACACCGAGCCCCGGGTGCCGATGTCTGATCGGCTACCACAGTCATGTGACACTGTGGGACGTCACATGTGTGTTATTCACACTTTTGTCTTCGTTATCGGGACAGTGGTATCGCAAAAGTTTTATCTGTTAGAATATTCCGTTATAATACATTGTGTTTACATACATTTGTTGTATTTACTTATTTTGATTGTAGTCCTTGTGTGACGTGAGGACGCTCACGTCAAGAGAGGGACTTGCAAAATCCCCTACGTCAAATTATGGTCTCCAACCTCACATCATTATTCCACTATCAATTGCAAAGACTGTAAAATGTGACTGTGAGATCCCATCATGTAAGGTGAAGGAATGCGCTACCCTGCTGTTCCAATGAAACCCCCCGGGGATAATTGACTAGAGCCAGGGGTCGGAGGAAGTTATCAGGACTTTTTCCGAACCGCGACTTCGATCAAAGCACGGTTTTACACAACCCAGGTGCTCACAGTCCAAGAGAGCGTAAACCAGGCGCCTTTGATCGATCAGCGTCTTTGATCGAAGCGCAGTTTTACGAGGCCCCGCACTCCTAGAGAGCGTAAAACCGGGGGGGTCGGGGAAGCCATTGTCAGGACTCCCTCTGACCCTTTTGGCCAAAAGGTATAAAATGAGCCTGATCCTTTGGATCGGGGCCAGAACTTCTTCATCTACACATTCGACTGGACGCGTCTCAGCGGGCGTCTAGAGGAGCCGAACAATCCTTGCGGGGTGACGTTCATTCTGGCCCCGGATATCTCCTAAGTGTATTTTCCTGACTTTGAATAAACCATCCTTGCTTGATTAGTTCCTGGCCGTTGTGACGTTTTTCCCTGACTGATAATCTGAACACAACGGGACGACAAAGTCCGGTCCTGTGGCAGGAGCCACAAAAACGGACATATCCTACTGTATTAATCCATTGCAGGAAGTTCCTGTCTGCATTAAACCCATCATGGACGAGTCGTGAGCCTATGAATCCGTTTTGGATCCATTGAAGTTCAGCAGCCACTAGAAAAACATCTGAAGTGTAAAAGTATCTTTGTGAGAACGTTCTGTCCTGGTTGTTGACCTTCTCTAGGTGGACTGGGTGTTGTAAGGAGGGAGGAAGAGTAACTCTTAGTGAGACTGGTCGTCTCCAATGTGTGTTTCTGTTCTTGGAGATGAGACAGTTAAGACTATACTTTCAGGGATCATTTCTATAGTCCTTGACTTGAGAAATGCGTTTCTAAAGTGTTTGGTCTCGCCAACCACGATGATGAGTCATGATACTCCTTCCTGAGCGTGAAGCTGTCAGGTGATAGTGATGTTTGATCACATGTCTCCTGACATTGATGACCGTTCTATGCTTCTTTATGGAGCAGTGATGGAAGGCAGTATGTTCAGAGTGGTTGTTCTTTGCTGTCCAAGACAACAATAATAGTCTTTAGAAATTCCATTCACATGAGTGTATTAGCACTACTACATGCTCTCCTAATGCCCTAAATAACCCAAGACATGTGCCTTCAGGCTGAGGAAGCAGAAGATCCCTGCCTGTAGCATCCTACAGCATGCTGGTGAACTGAGGCATTCTGGGTGTTTACACTGACTCATGTATTCAAAGGTGTGGATATGCAGGAACCCTAAACCTATCTCGTGGCAGGAGTGCCTTGATCCGCTACACATCTTTGGGTTAAGAAGGCATGTATTGTACCACGACGATGAGCCGCGATACTCCTTCCTGAGCGTGACGCTGCCGGGAGGAAGCGGTTACATACCATATGTCTCCTGGCATTGATGACCGATCATTGCTTCATATTGGAGTGTTGATGGGAGGTGTATGATCAGAGTACCAGCATCTAAAGATAACAAGTGTAATACACTTGCTTTGTGCAACTCCGGCATCTTGACAGTTATAATGCTGGTGTCTTAAAGAGTTTATGTGCAATCAGCAGAAAGTAGGGAGTGTTTGCCAAATACATTGATATGATGCGTGGTGGCCAGACAAAAGCCTTGTGGAAAGGTCCATTTCTCGAAGCTTCACGTGTTCCCAGAACAAGGTCAATGAGATCGCTTTGAATGACATTTCGGGTTCACGTCTTGATCCAAATAAATTTCAACTTGCAAGTGTTTTTGTGTCTGCAATGACCGTAATGCCTTTGTCAATATTGCTCCACGTCTGCTAAGATGTCAGGATAATGGTAGTTTGGCCGTCACCGTTGACAACGCCGTGGCAAGGCCGACCACGACGGCGAGAAACCTACGTGTGGTCCTGGACAACCAACCGTTCACAGCGAACATCGCTTCGGTCGCAGATCCCTGCAGATTCTCACAACATCAGGAAGATTCACAGATTCCTCATGGAGGACACGGCGCAGATACTCATCCGGGCTCTGGTCATCCCTGGTCTGGACGACTGCACCGTCCTCCTTGTCGGTGACCCAGCGGTGACCATCGGGCCTCTGGAGCTTCTTCAGAAGGCGGCAGCTCGCCTGGTGTTCAAGCGTCCCAAATTCTCCCACACACTCCCCTTCTTATGTCCTTCACCGGCTCCCGGTAGCCGTCAGCATCAAGACCAAGACCCTGGTGCTCGTCTACCGGCCGGTGAACGGGACGGCACCGTCTTATCTCCAGGATATGGTCCAGCCACACGTCCCTACCCGTCCCCTCCGATCCCCCACCTCTGGGCGACCGTCCACCCGTCACTTGGAGCCTCGGCTGCTGATCCAGAAGGTCAGAACGGTGGGGTCGCTGTCCATCTCCCACCGTGAGCTGAAAACACACCTCTTCACCAAGCACTACCTCACTAATCACACTTAGCCGCCCCTCAAAAATAAACGTAGAAATGAATGTATGTATGAATGTATATTTATGGTTTTGAGATGGTTATTTGGTAGAGTGATGACTTCTGAACAACAACTACTGGTACTTTGGATCTTCAGTTATTGAACTGCAATTTTTGTAAGTCGCTTTGGATAAAAGCGTCGGCTAAATGACTGGAATGTTACGTAATGTAAAGTGTTTTGACGAGGAAGTTAGACACTGTCAGGGATTGTGCCGATGAACGTTGAAGGGGGGGTGATAGTGGGCGGATTTGATGATTTTTATTTAAAACCAGTATTTGTTCAACTGTTTGGAGATTCAGAGGGTTTCTCTTTTTGGAGATCCTGTTGCAAGTCCGAACAAATGAGGATAAATGCACTCCTCCCTTTCCCAGCCCACAAGTGTGTGTTCTGATGCAACTAATATTTGCTTCTGAGAGATCTTTGTACTTTGCCCGTGGAATCGGGAGTCACATGGTGTTCTGCACGCCATCGCCGTTGCGGCCAAATGTCTTGGTCGCCCGTTTCCCGAAGAGCATAACCAGGTCATGTGGGCGAGAGCTGCCGCGGCTCCTGGAGACGCCGGACAATTTGTTTCCTGCGACATTTGCACGCTCGGTCATGAGGCGTTTCAAAGACAACTCTAAATCTGCCACACCCTCACACATACAGAGCACTGGAAAAGTGACCGCGATGCAAAAGTACAACAAATTACAAATTACATATAAATTATGCTGAGGTGGTAAATGAAAAGTGCCGCGCTCCAATTTCACCATCTTTTGTTGGACCAAAGACGCTTAGGGTTTTAAATCCAGAGTCAAGTCATATAGGAAACGCCATCTTAGCTCTGCGAGGTACAAAGCGTCACTCAAAGGCTCAGAGTGATGAGTTCTCCAACCTGCCCGGTCATCACCTCTTCTTCTTGAAGCATCTTCTCCCCCCTTCAGAGTAACGGGGTCACCTTCTCCTCAGAGAGCTCCACCGCGGTTTCAGGAAACAGATCAGACCCACAAGCATCGGGAGACATTATTGTGCTCCTCAGGAGTCGGTCCGGGGATGTGATTCTCCAAAGCGGCCGTTGCTGCTCCACCTGAACATTGCAAATGATCAGTCATGTGTTATTTTAGTAGCAAGCATCTTTTATTGGGACTCTTCTTGTCCTGTGGCCCCTCATTGGCCCCAAACTTTCTGCGCCTCAGCATAGAGGAGGTTGTTATTCCTGACACACAAGCACTTCACCTTGGAATGACCTCACTGATGCCGGGCTGCTCTTTAGAATGACAGAATAAAAATGCGGGGATCCGTGGGCGCGTCAGTGAACCACGCTCGCATTCAAAGCACTTCCTGGCGTCCCCGCAAACCTCCGCCCGACCCGCAGCCGCGGAAGCAGATCTCACGTTACGACGGATCCGACACCCCGACCTCATCCACGCGTGTCTTCTGTCCACGCCGCCCCTGCGCCGCGTGCGGAGCGCGTCCTCGGAACCGTCCTTTATCGGCGTGTTTCTGTCACGAACACGTGGAGAGACGGACTTGTGGATCCGGAGGTCCTCAAAGATGATAAGAATAAAACAAAGCTGTTCGATACGTGACAGCGAGTCGCTCTAACCAGTTAATATTTACAGTTCTACAGTTTACAGTGCTCGTTCCCGGAACACGAAGGACTGTGGGTAAGATTTATTCCACGCGTGTTGGACTGAATGGACGGAGGATCTGATTCTCTACAGGGGACTGACGTCATCCACTGTATGGGAGAGAAAGATGGTACATATATATATATATATATAGAGAGAGAGAGAGAGAGAGAGAGAGAGTCACCCCGAGTGAGACTGGTCATGTCCACCGCCGTTGCCTCTCCTGTGACTAATTTACCTCAAGACTACACTTTCAGGGATCATTTCTACAGTCAGTGACTCATTAAAGTGTTTCTAAACAATTTGATCTCGTCAGCTACATGATGAAACATTATACCCCTTCTTGGGCGCGAAGCTGCTGGCAGGAAGTGGTTTTCTCGACATTGATGACCTCTCCTGCGCTTCACTCTGGAGCGCTGATGGGAAGTAATATGTTCTGGGTGGGTAATAATTAAATTTGTAAATAGTGGGAGAACATACTGTACAAAGTATGTCAGTTAGGTGGTAGGTATGAAATTAGTCACATGAAAGTGTCAATTGCATCAGGTTCTGTAAATTGCTCATGTTAGGGAGTGTGTGTGTGTGTGTGTGTGTGTGTGTGAGACCCAACCACCACCTATGATAGTGATGGTTCCTGGTCCGTCCAAGTGTTTTTGAACTCTCCCTGATCACCTGCTCCTCCTGCTCGTGTTCATCCATCACAGCTTCACTACACACTTATTATTAGTTATTGACAGGGTTTATTTGCAGCATTCTGATTTAAATTTGAACAGCATCTTTTCCCTGGGCCAAAAATACATTTCAAAATAAAACAACAATTGACTAATAGCAATATCCTTCAATGAACATGGAAAACCTTAATTGCGACGCATCGATCTCCTCTGTGTTCAAGCCTGAGACTCGGCATCTCTTCAAGACGGCGCCTTCGTCCAAATCCGGACAGATCTGGAATCCTCTGGAGCACAGGAGTTCAAGACGGACGCCTGCCGTCAGATGTTTAGGTCTTCATTCTGGAGGAGCAGACTTTCTCACGTACCACCTAGAGAGCGACTGAGCATCAGAGCATCGTGTTCGGGGTGAAACACGGAAACCCACCGAATGGTACTTTGACTCGAGGACCGTTTAAGTTTGCTAGGTGCTTTTTCCACGCCAAATGTCGACGGGTCACTGAGCGAAGCGTGCTGAGTTTTTCAGACAACTGCACACGGAAAGACGGGGGAGATCTGCGCTTTGGTAGTTTGGCCGCCCGGGTTTCCTCGCAGCATCCGATTCTCCGGCAGGCCGGCCCCCGATTCTACGCCCCCGATCCCAAAGCTCTGGTCAAAATGACAAACACTATGTTGAAGGAAGTAAAGGTATCTCTATTTATATGTTATAAAATATGTTTCCGCAAAGACACGTGTGGAGATTTGAACATGTATGTACTGCATTTAACTGTCGGTCGATAGCGAAGCTGAATGGACGAGGTGTTCCTGTTCTTCTCTGCATGGGTGAGACCTGAGAGGTGGAAGGAGAGAGAGTCACCCTGAGCGAGGCTGGTCGTCTCCATCCTCTGATCCTGTCCTCAGTCTACATACAAGTTAAGACTATACTTTCAGGGATCATTTCTATAGTTCTTGACTTGAGAAATGTGTTTCTAAACAGTTTGGTCTCGCCAACCATGATTATGAGTCATGATACTCCTTCCTGAGCGTGAAGCTGCTGGGAGAAAGTGGCTTCACACCACATGTCTCTCAACTTTGATGACCGTTCTGTGCTTCTTGATGGAGCATTGATGGAAGTAGTATGTTCAGAGTGGTTATATCTGCTGTTAATATCAAGACTGTGAGAGAAAATAATATAATATTCAGTGACGATATCACAAACACAGTGATGCTGTTAAGCATGGTAGCGCTGACCAAATAACTGCTCATCAGTTATGAACCAACTCACATGTCATCTATCCTGCAGCTGCTGATTGTTGGGTTTAATGAAATTGCAAATTTAAACTGACTTGATCTCAGGTCAGAGTGACTGTTTGTTGAACAAAGGAGAGCTATATCTGTTATAATGATGCTTTCTGAACACATACAGAGTTATGAGTGATTTGAATATATATTTACTGTAACAACGGGGCTGAATGGACCGTGTTTGTACTTTGTACCGTTCCTGTTCTTCTCTGCATGGATGAGACCTGAGAGGTGGAAGGAGAGAGAGTCACCCTGAGCGAGGCTGGTCGTCTCCATCGTCTGATCCTGTCCTCAGTCCAGATGCAAATCAAGACTATACTTTCAGGGATCATTTCTATAGTTCTTGACTTGAGAAATGTGTTTCTAAATAGTTTGGTCTCGCCAACCATGATGATGAGTCATGATACTCCTTCCTGAGCGTGAAGCTGCTGGGAGAAAGTGGTTTCACACCACATGTCTCTCAACTTTGATGACCATTCTGTGCTTCTTAATGGAGCGCTGATGGAGGTAGTATGATCAGAGTGGTTATATGTGCTGTTAATATCAAGACTGTGAGAGAAAATAATATAGCATTCGGTAGTAATATCACAAATGAAGTGACGCTATCAAGCATGATAGCGCTGATCAAACGACTGCTCACTAATTGTGATCCAAATCACATGTCATCTATCCTGCAGCTGCTGGTTGTTGGGTTTAATGAAATTGTAAATTTAAACTGACTTGATCTCAGGTCAGAGTGACTGTTTGTTGAACAAAGGAGAGCTATATCTGTTATAATGATGCTTTCTGAACACATACAGAGTTATGAGTGATTTGAATATATATGTACTGTAAGAACGGGGCTGAATGGACCGTGTTTGTACTTTGTACCGTTCCTGTTCTTCTCTGCATGGATGAGACCTGAGAGGTGGAAGGAGAGAGAGTCACCCTGAGCGAGGCTGGTCGTCTCCATCGTCTGATCCTGTCCTCAGTCTAGATGCAAGTTAAGACTATACTTTCAGGGATCATTTCTATAGTTCTTGACTTGGGAAATGTGTTTCTAAACAGTTTGGTCTTGCCAACCATGATGATGAGTCATGATGCTCCTTCCTGAGCGTGAAGCTGCTGGGTGAAGGTAGTGATTCACCACATGTCCCCTAGCATTGATGATCGTTCTATGCTTCATATTGGAGTAGTGATGGAAGTATTATGTCCAGAGTGGTCACACCAGCGATGTAATATGATAAAACTGGTCACAACTAGATGCAGTCGATAGACATTGGCAACTTATTGTACTTAGACTTTGACAAAGGGGTATAGCGATGCTGCTTATCGGCCCTCCTGCCTGCCTTCTTCCCGACACCTGAGACCCGCATTGTGACACTTTCAACCAACTACGCGTTCATGGGCTGATCTGCGTGTGTGTGCGGGACATTTCCGTTGTTGTGAATAGCCTCGGCTCCCCGCGGTTCGCCCAGCCGCGATGCTCCCGGGCGGACTGACGGCCGGGTGAGGGCAGGATGAAGGCCGGGTAAAGGCTGCGTGAAGGCCGCCTCCCCCAGCGGCTCAAACCGGAAGTTGCGCCGTGCGCTGCGCTCCTATGTGACGTCATACGTAAATAAGTTGCTCAAGCTCCGAGGTTGTTGTCTCTCCTAGCTCGGCCCGACCCGCGTCCCGGTGATGCCCCTGCCGGTTCCCGTCCTGCGCGGAAGCCGGCTTAGATAACGCGGGCCGGAGCGGTGTCCGCCCCGACGGAGATGCCATCTGACTTCGTAACGTAACGCAGAGACTCCCGTCCGTCGAGCAGCTAACGCGGCTAGCGCGGCGGTTAGCACAGCGGCTAGCAGCACCGCGGCTAGCGGCACAGCGGCTAGCAGCGCAGCGCCTCTCCCCGCTCCTCGCCTCCGCCCGCCGCCGGCCTCCACCCTCCGCCAGCCCGTCGCTCCCCGGGAGAAGATGAACTGGCTCTTCCCGCTGTCCAAGGGCTCCGGGCCGCTGCCCGCCCTCAGCAGCCTCCAGCAGCAGCGCCAGCGGCAGATCGAGTCCCTGAAAGCCGCTCACCCCAGGTGAGGCTCGTCCCCTCCGGCCGGTCCCGGCGGGGGGGACGATGACGTCCCTTGTTAGCCTCCTTTGAACGGAACCGGGAGGTCCGGCTCGACGGGTCCGACGCCAGAAGCGGACGAGCTACTAGCTTAGCCCGCGGCTAGCTGGGAAATAATGGGTGTTATTTTTAGCAGCAGCTCGACGCGGACCGTGAAGGCAGCACGCGTGGCGTGGGAGCCGCGGCTAATGTTTGCTAACTGTTAACAGCATTGAGCTGTTGTTCTTCTCCGCCGTGTGCGGACGGGAGGTTCAGGAAGTGAGCCGATGAGATTAAACTATTAGCCTCTGTGGGCGAGGAGAGGGAGGCCGAGGGTTCGGGTCAGGGGCTTCACACCCGCAGGTCCAGCTGTCAGACGGGTGTGACGGCTTCGACACACCGCAGTGTCTCCTCCAACTCCAAAGATACAGGCGGGAAGTAGATGTCCTCCCAATGGTGGCACGTCCATGAGCGGCGGTGACCCCGAAATGTCTCCTTGTGTCCGCAGCCTGGCCGAAATCCAGAAGGATGTGGAGTACAGGATACCCTTCACCGTCAACAACGCCACCATCACTGTCAACATGTGAGTATGGTCATCATTTGTTAAGAAGTTGGGGAGGGTCAGCAGCGGGCTTGATGCTCCGGCGGGGGGTTCGGCCTACGACGGGTCTCTCCGACAACAGTTCCTGAACCCCGTCTGGGTCGAGCTGCGAACCGACGAACCCTTTCTGCCGAAGCTCGTCGATTGGGCTTTTTCTGAAACGTCCATTCAAATGAAAGTGTCCCTGTCCGGTCGGGCCGTACAAACGTCCAGCATCCGGTCTGAATGCTGTGCCCTGTGCGGTCCTGTCATTTCAAACTCCAGGGAAGCATACCTTTCGGTCCCTCGTGTCGGGGAACCAAGAATTCTCTGGTGAAACCGATTGTCGACCTCAGAGTTTTAAACATCAGCGACCCGATGGGATTTGTTCATGTGCTCACGTCCGATGACGGAGGGCCCGTGGGCGGGCGAGGCGACGCTCGACGCTACGCCTCCATCGGGCCTCCTCGCTGTGTGCAGTGTGAAGCAGGGAGGGACATTTCCTTGAACCTGAAGTCCTCTCTTCTCTCTCAGTCTTCTGCCCCCTCAGTTCCCCCAGGAGAAGCCGGTGGTCAGTGTTTATCCCCCCGTTGGCCATCATTTAGTCGACAGCAATAACGGCACCATGATCAGCAGCCCCCTCATCGCCAACGTGAGTACCACCTGTGTCAAGATGAACGGGACGTGGGTTCCAGGGGCAGCCGTTGAAGACCCCACGCAGGGTCGGCGCTCCCGTTTCACGGATTCATTTATAAACGCTGTTCGTAATGTCAACACACACGTTGTGATCTGACGGGTGTTTTTCTGGAACAAGGCGGATTGTAGTCTGGCGCTGATGCTCTCCTGCCTGTGTGCTGTAGTTCGGGATGCACTCGGACCTGGGGAAGGTGGTTCAGAGCCTGCTGGACGAGTTCTGGAAGAGCCCTCCTGTCCTGGTGTCCGGCTGCCCCTCTGGATTTCCATTGTGAGTGCACTTCCCGCTCACGCCGCGCTGCGTTCGAAAGTGGCCTCGGTCGTCGTGGTAACGCAGGTCGGCCGTGCGGGACCCGTCCCGGTCGGCGCGGTTTGTGTTTGGCCCGGCGAAGGCCGTCTAAATTCCCACCTCTCTCCTGACGTCTGGGTCGACCCCCCGGTTTACCATAACAAGATGCTGGAGAACTTAGAGAACTTAGAGAACACCCTGGAAGTGGTAGCATGAAGCAGCTGCAGGTGGGACGGCGAAGCATCGGAGCGATGGGGGGGGGGGGGGGGGTCCGGTGAATGTGCCCTGGGGTCAAAGGTGAAGGTCCTGACCCGGCGCTCTCTCTGCTCTGATCACAGCGGTATGTACAAGCCCCCGGGCCTCCCCCCGTATCCCACGCAGGCCTTCCACTACGCCGGCCGCCACGTGGGCCCGAGTCAGACGCCCCCTCCGGCCCCCTCCCCCGCTCCCGTGGCCCACCCTGGGGCGGAGGGGGTCCACGGGCCGCCCCGGGCCCCGGCCCCG
This sequence comes from Fistularia commersonii, assembly GCF_037954325.1. Lineage (NCBI taxonomy): Eukaryota > Metazoa > Chordata > Actinopteri > Syngnathiformes > Fistulariidae > Fistularia > Fistularia commersonii. The sequence continues at coordinate 302,409 of NC_141312.1, forward strand.
TACGGACTCATCGCAGAGCTGCCGCTGCCGGTTCCGACCGGAGACCCTCAGGTAGGTTGGGGATTAGAATCCGTCCCGCGGAGAGCCGGCCGTCGGCTCCTCGCCGGGAGACGGCGGGGGCTCCGACACGGAAATGGGTCGGCGCCGACGCGACAGACAAGATAACCGGGTCGTCACCTGTCCGACTGCAGGCCGGACTGAACGGACACATCTACAAGATGCCCGAGATCCCGGAGGCTTTTCCAGAACTCTCTGAGCTCAAGTAACGTACCTCGCCTCCCTCAGCCCGATCCATCCCTCGCACCTTCCACGAAGCTCTCTCTTAAATGCCTCTGTTTGTCTCCGCCGGACGCACAGTCTGACCCAGCTGTCGGACCTGGCCGAGAACGAGGACGCGCTGCTGAAGTTCTTCGTCGGCTTGCCGCAGCTCAAGCGGGTCACCGGCGATAAAGAGGAGCTGGTGGTCAACATCGTGGACCTGGCCAGTGAGTTGCGTCCCTCCTACAACGTCCATCACCCCCTGCATGGACACCGACGTCCTGTCAGAGCTCTTTCTGTCGTAGATTGATTCCACCAAGGAGCTCCACTGAACGCCACAGGAGGTCCTTCCCACCTGAGGCTATCAGACTTTTTAATTCCTCTTCCTTCAGCCGCAGGGAATCTTCAAATCTTTGTACTTAAGACCTTAAAAGACTTGATAGCCTTAACCTTGACACTTTATATTTCATTGTATTTCTTATTCTCCCTCCTTCCTACTATTATCTATTACTGTTATGTTTTTGCTTGAAACTCTGGCACAACAATTTCCTTCGGGATAAATAAAGTTGTTCTCATCTCAAAGTTGTTCTCCTCTCGTCTCCTCGGCTGGCGGAGACACTTCACCTCCTGTTTGTGTGCTTTGCAGAGAAGAACCTTCACATGGAGCCGCAGCTGGAAGGAAAGAGACAGGAGCTGCTCTATAAGGTCCTCTTTGCCGTCAGATGTTCCCCAGCCTTCCTCCTTCTCCTCGTTGCTCCGCTAACCGGCCGCGATGTTTGTTGTGTTGACAGTACGACCAGCTGACTCAGATGAAGTCTGCCTTCGAGACCAAGATGCAGAGACAGCATGAGCTGAGCGAGGTGAGTGCTTCCTCAAGGTTCTCCGCAGCTCACTGAGGGCGCGCCGAGCTGTTCCGCTGAACCCCCGGTACAGCCGTCACCACGGCAACCTGACACCGCCCGCGGCGACACCGGGCCGTCATGTCCTCGGCGGACTGAGGATGTCTTATTCTCTGAAAAACAAGGACGCGTGTGTGATGAGTGGATGAATACTGCCGGGTTCTTCCCTCTGAGGCCTTCAAGACGCCACCAATCCTTCAACACTGACTCCTTGTTCCTGGTTAGGTTTCAGTCTTCTTAGCAGGTCCTAATCTGGAAGCCGGAGGCGATCCGGGTGTCCAAGGTGAACGGATTAGGGTCAGATTTTCTGTCGGCAGATGCAGATTTCAGGTTAAACGGTCGGACGGAATCGTCTTCCGTAGCTCTTCAGACGGTGAATGAAGACCCCGGGCTCCGAGGGCCGAGCCTCGCCGTCCAGAACCCTGCAGCTTCTGGGGTCTTCAACCATGCATGTCCGCTCTCCAGATAACCAGAGGTGTCGAGTCGGCCCTAATCCCCCTCCTGCCCCCCCTCCCTCCGACAGAGCTGCAGTCCGAGCGCCCTCCAGGCTCGGATGAAGGTGGCGGCCCACCAGGCCGAGGAGGAGTCCGAGGAGACGGCCGAAAATTTCCTGGGGGGACGCGCCGACATCGACGAGTTCCTGAGCGGCTTCATGGACAAGAGAACGGTGAGAGGCGGGACGGCCGGCGGTGTGAGGACGTCCTTTCTGGGGCGGGTGAAGGTGCTCTGACCTTTGACCCTCCTGCTGTTCCACAGCTCTGCCACAGCAGGAGGGCCAAGGAGGAGAAGATGCAGCAGTTCATCAACACACACCAACAGTTTCCTGCCAACCACTAGAACGCGAGGTACCCACGCCCGGGAGCGAACCCGCTCGCCCGCGGACCCAAGTTGTCCCTGGGAAACCCGCCGAACCGTGTGTTGTCGTTCCTCAGGCGCGGGGCCTCCTCAGCCAGCCGCCGCCGTCGGCCGAGAGGACGGCCGCCGAGGGCTCCAAAAGCACACCAGGCCACAGAGAGGCAGGCTGTGGGCGTCACCATGGCTTTAGAAATCAAAAAATCCCATCGTGCCCCGACCCGCTGGGAGAGACGGGACGCGGCGGAGTCCTTCCAGCCCGGACGGAGAGATACTTTCTACCGCACACGCTGTTTTTACAGTCTGACTTACCAGACGGCAGAGTTTTCTTCCTTTTCCAGGATTTCTTTGGAGTGCGTCGCCGCCGACGGGAGCGGTAGTTTATGTGAATTCTTCAGTACAAATGGTGTAGGACAGTATTCAGGTGGGCAACTGGCTTAGAACGTGATGGGTGAAGTGGAACGCTGGTGTCCTCCGCCCCCTGAGCTCAGCGCTTAGCTTTTTATTTCTCTTTAAAAAGGCGACGGACGGAAGACGGCGCTCCTCTTGTTTACATTGGACAGCTTGATCTTAGAGACGGGCTTTGGGCCGAGCGAAGGGGTTTGAGCGGGGGGGGGGTGTCTCCCCCGGATCAGTGTGTCTCTGCGTACGAAAACCCCGTCCGCTCGCCCAGCCGCCGCTCCGGTCCGGGCGCCTCCTTCCGCCTCAGCGCCGCCGGTCGCAGCAGAGCCAGACGCGGCTCCGGCCCCGGGCGGCCTTATCTGTGCCAGAAAGGCCTTCAGAAGTCCGGGGTTTGAACCCACGCCGTCTCGTAGCCGTAGCGGCAGGGGTTCCTGGGTTCCGGCCCACAGACCGATAACGGTGGTCCGCTTGCGTGCAGGTCCTGCCGGGTCTGGGGAACGGGAGCCGGTGGTTTACACCCGGGTGACCAGGTGACCGGGTGCCGGTGGACACGACGGTCCCACTTGGGAGGTTTTACTTAAGCGAGAGGGCTCAGGGGGCGGGAGACACCCGAGTGTTGGGTTTAATGCTGCACTCAAACATTGGATACTGTATTTAAATAATGTTAATAATAGCCTATATTGTAATCGGACTCAGACACCTTGTATTATAAGTTATTTAATTTGTTAGAGTATTAAAGCATTTACATGAGATCTTGACCGGTGTTATTTATATACTTTATAAGTGGTTTCTAAACAATCTGAGTCTCTGGAGTGCCTTCCAGGATGAATCCACTCCTGCCGTTCACTCCATCTTCAGAAGATCCTGCAGATGGTCCTCAGTGAGCAGAGAGAAGGCCTGCTGGAGCCTCACGGGCGAAGCGTCAGAACCGAACATGTCGCCTGGGGGGCGGGGGGGGGCGGGGCCGCCGTGCCCGTGTGACCCGCAGATCAATAATATGGATTTTGACCGATCGACCCGATCGGCAGCGCGCTGCGGTTCCTCCGCCCGGCCGGCAGGGGGCGCTGATGAGGAGCTGGAGCCGCCTGCTGACGCCCGGAGGAGGAGGTGGAGGCGCGGCGGAGAAGAAGACCGAGGTTCGGAGGCTTGGAGGAGGCGCGGGTCCGCAGACAGCCACGCCGGGTCAGGACACTTTCCTTCCACTCTCACACACTCAGATGAAGCCGCAAACGTGTCCCAAACGCGAGCCGCCGTTAGCTTCATGCTAATCCAGCCGACGGCCGCCGCCTCCGCGTGGATCTTCTCCCGGTGTCTCCCGGTGTCTCCCGGGTCCGTTCGGACTCTGGAGGTCCGACAAGCTGCCGCGGAAGCTAAACTTCATCTCCACTCTCACCGCCGTCCTTTTCTTGTTCCTCCTGTCCAGGTGGAAGAACCGGAAGAGCCATGTCCCTGCAGATGGGGGACAGCCACCGGCGGTTCCTGCAGACCATGATGGCCGGCGGCATCGTCAGCGAGCAGGAGGCCCGGACGCTGCACCGCCACTGCTGCCAGGCCCACGGGGGTCAGTCCCACGGGGGTCCGGGGCGTTACACGGGGAGACGTGAAGGGCTGATACCCACCTTAGCAGATCTCCAGCGCCTCCGTGAGATCTTGACCGCAGCTTCCGGTAAGAGCCCCGGAGGAGCCGCCGCGGCGGCGAGCTGACGCGTCGCGTGTGTGTCCCGCAGCGCCGCACAGCCCCGACAATCTGGACGAGTTCGTGGACACCGTCAACTCGCACCTGCAGCCGTTGTTCATGCAGATCAGGAAGGGCATGTCTGAGGACCTCGGCGAGCAGCACTACGCCTTGGTGAGTTGACCTCTGACCCTCCGACCGGAAGAGACTCGAGTCGCAGATCCCGAGGCGCCGAACGGACCGGCGCGTCTCGGTTCCGACCGAAGTCTCCTCCGTCTCGTCCAGGTCAACATGACGGAGACGGACGTCACCAGGATGTCCTCGGATTACGCCGACAACGAGCTGGAGCTCTTCAGGAAAACGGTGGGTCGGATCTGGAGGCCGCGGGCCCTTTGCGTCGGAACCTCACCTCAGGTGTAAGTGTCGCGGCTGACGACCCGGCGATCCCGCCCGCTCCTTCAGATGGACCTGATCGTGGCCTCCGACTCCGGCGAGGCCTCGTCCACCGACATCCTGAACAGCGCGGACACCCTGACCTCCAAGAAGCTGAAGAAGAGCGAGACGGAGCAGCTCCTGGGCCGGCTCGTGCACGACAAGTGGCTGAACGAGGTAGGAAGCCGGCGGCCTCGCTTGGGCGGAGGTCAGAAGATCCCGGAGGTCGAGCGCCTGCCGGACGTGTGTTCCCGGGAAGTTTCCATCCGTTTCTCCTGCCTCTTCACCGCAGAGGTCGGGCGAGTACACCCTGTCCACCAGGTGCATCATGGAGATGGAGCCCTACATCCGGGTCATGTACCAGGACCAGGTCAAGGTCTGCCACATCTGCCGCAACTTTGCCTTCCAGGTAGCGTTCCCTCCGCCCACGAGAAGGTCTGGAGATATTCCGCATCACCTCATCCAGCTCATTCCAGAACTTCTTCTCCTCTAACTCACATCCCACCTGTGGTTCATAGCCACTAACAACACTGAGCATCACACCTTCATGGTCCAGTTTCAGACTCAGAAGTCTATCTGACATTCTTTTCACCTCCAGAACGTTCCTAACAAACTCCTCCTTCAAGATAACTCCTACTCCATTTCTCTTCTTGTCAGTGCCATAATAGTACAACTGAAAGCTGCTCCTAAGCTTCTAGCCTTACTACCTTTCCACCTGGTCTCCTGGACACACATTACATTACATTACATTTGGCAGACGCTTTTATCCAAAGCCACTTACAATAGAGGACAGAGGGACTGCAAATACACTTGCAAATACAAGATGCACAGGAAATATACAGAACAGCAAGCTTAGGTTAGTGAGTTTGTTTTTTTTTGACAAAGACGTACACAAACGTACACACACACACACACACATACACACTGCATAGCCTAACTTGCTGCCAACCTGATCTGGGGCATCAGCGCAGCAAAAAGTCCTGAAAGAGAAGAGTTTTCACCTGTTTCTTGAAGGTTGAGAGAGATGATGCTGGTCTTGTTGCTTCCGGAAGTTTGTTCCACCACTGAGGTAGTAGAACTGAGAACAGTTTAGCCTGAGATCGCTTAGAGCGAGCAGAAGGTCCTGCTAGTAGGTTTGTATTAGAGGGACGCAGCTCTCTGCCGGGAACATAAGGTCTTATCATTTGGCTCAGATATGCTGGACCTGTTCCTGAGGTGGTTTTGAAGGCCAGGTCAGGACCTTGTGCTTGATCCTGGCAGCTACTGGTAGCCGGTGCAACTGGATGAACAGGTGTATCCACCTCTGTTCAGTATCTCCACCTTCCTTCTCTGCATCATGTCCACCAACTCTACCTTTTCCTGTCATCGTCCTGATATTCAGAGTTCCTCCCCTCAGTCCCAGACTCTTTCCTTTCTTCTCTCTGCTTCTGAACCCGCCTTCCTCCTCCTTCTCTGACCTACGACCTACTGAAGGCGTTCAAGCTGGACCTCTGGCTCTTTGAGATGAACGAGGGTCCGACCTCTCCTCTTCCCGCGTCTGGTTTTCCCTCCAGTGCCAGACGTGTGAGAACCCCACCTGCGCCGTGAAGATCCACCACCCGTGCGTGGCGAGATACTTCAAGGGTCGGACGGAGCCGCGGTGCCCGGCCTGCGACGACCCCTGGCCCCACCAGGGGCCCGGTGAGGACCGCTTGGCTTCACCACTGTGGTTTCACAGTGGTTTCACGAGCGCACCGTGCACGAGCGCACCGTGCACGAGCCCGTCTCACCTCGGTTCTCCTCTCTGTCAGCCACAGAAAGCAGACGGGCCTCCAGACGATGACGCCTTCAGGAGACGACGGGAATTTGTTGTTGTTGTTGTTTTGCAAAATAAAAGTTTTTGTCTGAACCTTTTTTTAAATCTTTGCCCCCCAACACACACGCACACACACACACACACACACACACACACACACACACGGGTCCTCTGAGTAACAGTACAGAAGACGGGGCAGCAGGTGTCGCTGTGGCTGCACTTCAGCTGGGCTTCTGGTCTCCTGAAGAACTTCCAGGAGAAGAAGGAGCTGGATGAAGGTGGGTCTGAGCGGCTTGAACGTCCACGCGTTTCAAGTATTTAGGAACATCTGGAATGTGTTTGTAATTCTGAACCTTCTCGACCCGACGCGTCCTCCTGTGAACGTTGTGGAGAAACACGGATCTTTGTGTTTTATTTCTATTTTAACGAGGTGGAAAAGAATTTCACCCGAGGGAAACTTTTCTTGGAAGTCTTTCATGGTGTTGAAAAGAATTTATGCTTCTGTGGGCCGATCTCTTCAGGGGCCTCAGCCAATCACCTGCCTCCATCTAGCCCTCTCTTCTCACTCCAGCAAACTTCCTGTCCATCACCCTCTGGTCTTCATCCAGACCTCCTGGCGCTCGGCTCCGACCTCGGCGTCCTCCTACCCGGATCTTCTCCGGCCCTCGTCTTCTATGTCCAAACCATCTCATGTGACTTTATCTCCAGATCATCTGACACGTGGTTTCCTTCTGGACTCCTTTCTGATCTTCTCTGTCCTCCTCCTGTCTTCTCATGAGCGTCTCCAGGTCTTCTTTCTCCGCCCGTTCCATCTCGCCTGGACTCCTTCCTTCTCTCCTTCACCTCTGGTCAGGATGATGACGCCGATCGGCTTCATGTAAAGTAAACGCGGCACCACTTTGCGGTGTTCTGGTTGAGCCGCTGACCTCTGACCCCTGACCTCTGACCTCTGCGGAGGAGACCTGACATCTCCTGATGTCCGGCTCCTGCTGGGAAATGGACCCTTGGAAGAAACATCAGCACGCAAAGTGTGTTTGACTCAAATCTCCTCTTTATCTTCTCCAAACTCTTCCTTGATGTTGCAGCGACTCACGAATGTCGGGGTTCATGTTGATTCTTCTTCTTCTCTGAGGTCTTGGGGTTCCTGAGCTCTGGTTGACCTTTGGGGTGCAATAATTATGTTTTTGACCCGGAGTTGAGCGGCAGCTCCGCCGCTGCGCACGCCCTTACCGGCCCCGGTAGTTTCCCGCTCCGCCGCTCCGTCCGGCCGTCGGTTGCCGTTGGAAACAAACATGGCCGCTCGCGGGAAACCGCGGCGGACCGGGGAGCGCGCGCGATCGTTTTCCGCGGAGTGACGTCACTTCCTCAACAGCTGGCACGCGCCGCCGCAGCGGCCCGGCGAGCACGCGCAGCGCGGCCGCTCGTCACCGCAGCAACCAGCGCCCGCACGGAGACCCGCAGACCCGCAGACCCGCAGGGTCCGACCGCGCACCGCGCACCGGACACCGGACACCGGACCAGCCCCGGGTGAGTCCCCGTCTCTGGGAAAACAAAACAAAACAAAGCGCGTGTGACCGCGTCCGGTTCGAGCGGATCCCAGACGCGCGCGCAGTGATTCGGGATCACACGCACGGCGGGCGCGCGTCGATCCCATTGCGTGCGTTTGTTAAAGCCGCCGGTTTGGATCTCCTGCCGGTTCCGGTCCGGGATCCAGGACCGGATCCAGAGGACCAGGTGTGTGTTCCTGACGTCACGTCACGTGACTGTCCGTTCACCCACCTGTGTGTGTGTGTGTGTGTGTGTGTGTGTGTGTGTGTGTGTGTGTGTGTGTGTGCGTGTGTGAGTGTGTGAGTTGGGGAGAAGACGAGGGGAAGCAGGAAGTCTCACCTGTGACAGGAAGTCAAATCATCAATCAAGAAAAATTAAAAGGCTTCCATTTGTAGCAGCGTAGCTTAGCATAGCTTAGCATAGTATAGCCCAGCAAAGCAGCTTCAGTGGAAGCAGAGGCTGTTGCTGTGGGACACAGAGCTGAACCGAGGTTCTGCAACCCAGACCAGGAGCAGGACCAGGACCAGGAGCAGGACCAGCATCAGGAGCAGGATCAGCTGCAGGACCAGGACCAGCAGCAGGACCAGGACCAGGAGCAGCCATGGTGAAGCTGGGCAGCCACCTGTCCGACAAGCCGAAGAAGCCGGCGGCTGCTGACGACGGCTTCGACAATGTTCCTCTCATCGCTCCTCTGGAGGTCAGCCAGCTCCAGCAGACCTTCGCCAACAGGGTGAGTGTGTGTGTGTGTGTGTGTGTGTGTGTGTGTGTGTGTGTGTGTGTGTGTGTGTGTGTGTGTGTGTGTGTCCATACCAACCCTCTGCGTCTGCAGGTCACCGTCAGGACCGCCACACGGTTCGAGCAGCAGCAGAAGAAGAGGAGCGAGCTGCATCTGCTGGACGTCAAGAGGCTGAGCATCAACGTCCATGCCGAGGTGTCGGAGAAGGCCAAGGTGGGTGAGAAGCTCCTCCTGCTTCTGGTCCAGGAGCAGGTAGACGTGGTCCTCCTCATGCTGAGGCACGGTCCTCCACAGCAGAAACACACCCTGGGGACGTCTGGAGAAGAACCTCAGAAGTAAAACTATGGAGATTCATCCCTGACGTCACGGCGGAGCTGCCGCTTGTAATCAGATTACATTTTAGAAGTGTAACTGTGTGTGTGTGTGTGTGTGTGTGTGTGTGTGTGTGTGTGTGTTGTTTCCCAGATCACTGGTTTGATCTTCATCACGCTGGCGTTCCTCAGCAGCCTCCTCCTCCTGCTCACCTACAAAGCCATGTGGTACGACCACCTCACCTGCCCTGAGGGCTTCATCCTGAAGGTAGGCTGCAGCTCACACACACACACACACACACACACACACACACACACACACACACACACACCTTGGAGATGGTGTGTGCCATGAAACCCAGCCTTCTCCTGGTGCCTGTGAGCAGGTTCACGCTGACTTGAGGAGAACCCTTTTCAGGAAGGTTCTGTCTGGATCAGAAGGTCCTCCTCAGCCGGAGCCAGAAGCTTGTTGTTCTTCTCTGCTCTGAGCGTGAGAAGAAACGTCTCCAGGCCTGGAGGACTCCACCTCCGTGTTCACCCCACGCCGCCGTTCCTTCTGGATCCGTCCCCGACACGCCGGCCGGACCGGGCCGCGGTGGCGTCCGGCGATCATCAGAGGGTTCTGGAACCTCCGTCTGAGCGCAGAAGGCCTTCAGAGACCTTCTTACCCGGGACCACCTTCTGACACCATCACAACCAGACGTGGAGAGCCTCGTCCAGAAGGTCAGGACGGGAGGACAGACAGACAGAAAGGGAGAGGCAGGAAGATGGACCATGACAGCAGGAGAACCTGCTAACATGTAGAACCCAGAACCAGAGGAGAACGTCCGCAGAACCCTCTGATGGCGCTCAGGTTCTGAGCTGATCACATGACAAGCGAGGCGTTGACCTCCACACGCCGTTCGCACTTCCTGTTTGTCAGCCGTCTCTTCCTGTCCCTGGTCCCGCAGGACAAGCACTGCGCCCCCGCAGGCCTGGAGGGGTACTACACCCAGCAGCAGCCGGGCCCGGGCGCCGCGCTGCACGCCGTCCTGGGCCGCCGCCGCGGCACACGCCTGCCGTCGCCATGGTTACCGCTCTCCGGAACTCTGCGGGAGGCGGAGGAGGCGGAGCAAGGCGGCGGAGGGACGGGAGGAGACCAGTGATGGGATGTAGTGCAGGCTGCCAAAGTGTGTGTGTGTGTGTGTGTGTGTGTGTGTGTGTGTGTGTGTGTGTGTGTGTGTGTGTGTGTGTGTGTGTGTGTGTGACTCAAGCAATGTAAAACCCCACACTTACTCAACTTCCTCACAGCTGGATTCAATTCCTATTCATCAGAAGTGTGTGCGTGCCTGCGGTTTGTGTGTGTGTGTGTGTGTGTGTGTGTGTGTGTGTGTGTGTGTGTGTGTGTGTGTGTGGCAGCAGAGGGCGCCTCACACACAAGAGGACGGGTAACTGACATCAATCCATGATGGATTGACGTCTGCTAGCTTGAATGCTATCTAGCTGCGTTCATGAACGCTCTGTGTGTTTACTATGTATTGATCGTGACGTTCCGCCCAAAGGAAGGATTGATTATTGATCGGCGACGGGGCCGAGACTTGCCGTGGTGTGTGTTTTGTCCGTCCGGCCCCGAACTGGATCTGAATAAAGTCATGAAACCTCTAATGGAGTGACCTTCATCCTTGTGGAGCCGCCCCGTCAGACGTCTCTTGGCTCCTGCAGCTCCTGCTTCTCCTGATGTTCTCCGGTTCTGGGGGTCAATCAGGGCCTCCATGCCTCCTCGAGGTGACCTCTGGGAGAACCTCCAAGATGGAGATCCATGCAAGAGTATGAAGAGGACCTCAACGCTCGACTTGCCAGCGCGGTGAGATGAGATGGTCCTCCCACGGTGAGGATCTTCTCCAACTCTGGACGGTCCAAATATTGACCGGGAACTGAAACATGAGAATCCTCTCCAGTTGAACCTGCCTCTGAAAGAACCTCAGGAGTCGGTGAAGATGGAGACTGTGAAGAAGAGTCCTCTGAATGGACGGAGCGGCGCCTCCTGCACCCCCACGTCTCCGAGGACCTGGAACAGGAAGTTCTCTCAGAGCCTGAACCTGGCTTCCTGTCCGCGGCCCTCGGAGAACACGTTTCAGGAAGTTGCAGAAGTTGGCCTTCAACGGCTCGGCGTCCGGGCAGAGAAGGTGTTACATGGGCTTCCTGTTTCACATACTCCTGAACTCAGCTGGCCCGGGCAGAAGGTCCACGCCTGCAGGACCGTCCAGCACCGAGGACCTGGTGGGGTTTCCACACGCTTGACGCTCTCCAGGGAGAAGAAGAAGGGGGTTCTTCTGCTCTGCTGAAAGTCCAGACTCTTCAAGTCTGACAGACAAAGGAGGCTGGACTTTTATTTACTTCTTGTCTCAGGAAGGAGGAGGACTTTAAGAGCAGAAGAGGTGGAGGAACATTGGTTGGAGGGAGGAGGACGGAGAGGATCAGGAAGGACTCCATCAGAGGGACAGCATGCGGTAGATGTTCTGGAGATAAAGTCACACTGAGGCGTGGACAGAGGAGGGATGGAGAAGATGCAGCCAACAGATAAGAAGCCTCCAGGTGGATGGAGAAGGTTCCTCTCCTGGAGGAGCTCCTCGGTCAGGTGAGGACTCAGTTCAGGGTCCACAGCCTGTCCTGAGAACATCATGAGACTCGAGTGTGTGTGTGTGTGTGTGTGTGTGTGTGTGAGCTCCTCCATGGATCACACAGGAGACGTGTTCCAAAGTGAGACTGGACTTTATTGGAAAGTGGTTTTCATGCTGTGGATCATCTGGTTGCAGCCACGTGGGGTCGGAGCAGCTCCTCTGGTCTCCACCTCAGAGGGCAGCAGGAGGAGAACCCATGGAGACCCTGGACCTGCTGGAAAAGGGAGCCAGGCCTTCTAGATGCCTTCAGGCACCGCGGTGGAGGCGGGGCTTTCCAGCAGGTCCTTGGATCTCCAGCTGTGGGTGGAGAAGAGAGCGCCCCCTGCAGGCCACGCAGAGCACAGCCTGGCTACCAAGATACATCCAACCTGCTGTGTGTGTGTGTGTGTGTGTGTGTGTGTGTGTGTGTGTGTGTTCTATGTGCACATGATCTCATTGGTCCCCGTTTTCATCCAGTTTAGCTTGAAGAACCCTGGTCACCCTCCACCCTCCACCCCCGTGACCACAGTAAGAGTTACACAGTTCCTCCACCCTTGCCCCCGTCAGGGGTCAGAGGTCATGGGTCGGGGGTCGGGGGGGTCGGTGGTCTCAGGGGTTGTTGTTGATGATCTGCCGGGGGCGCCCGTACCCCGTCATGCCGGCTTGAGAAGCTCCTTTGTTGGTGCCCATCTGCAGGCCGATGACGTTCCTGCCCTCGCTCAGCTGCTCCTCGGAGAAGTCCCTGCGGTTCTCCTGGGACTTCCTGCACACACACACACACACACACACACACACACACGATGCCGTCATCGACTCCTGCTCTGACCTTCTGACCTTCTGGTTTCCGCGGGCGATCCGGCGCTCACTTGTGGAACCAGCCGGGGTCTCCTTTGTAGTTGCCGTCGCTCTTGGTGACGGCCAGGCTCCCCAGGGCCATCAGGGTCCTCTGCACGGCGGCCAGGTCCTTACCTGGAGACCAGCAAACATCGGGGTCAGACCGGCTGCCGTCGGAGCCACCCGAAGGCGCGACCCGTCTTACTCTCGTAGAGGTCCACCGTCTGGAACATGTCGGTTTTGGTGACCCCGTAGCTCTCGGCCGCCTTGAGGAACATGGAGATCTGCTCCATCTGCTTGAAGGCCATGCTGTGGCCCTTGATGCTCTTGATGGGCTTGTTGGCTCCGTGCAGGCTGTTGATGAGCTCGCACAGCACCTGCAGACCAGGAGGAGAAGAACCCTCGTGAGATGACGCGCCGGCCTCCTCCTCCTCCTCCTCGCCGCCGCCGCCCGGCCGCCCGGCGCTCACCTGCCCGTCCATCAGCCAATCCCGGAAGCCGCTCCGGCCGGCCTCGGGTCGGCCCACCGAGGGGCCGCACTGGGCCACGATCCAGGCCACCAGCCGCTCCTCCAGCTCCACGTCGTACTTCCTCTCGATCTTGTTCTGGACCTCGCGGCTCAGGCCGTAGGCGGGGCCTCGGTTCGCCATGATGCTCCTGCAGGACCAGAAGGTCGGCGCCGGTCAGCGGAGCTCCGCCTTCCAACCAGCCAGTGAGACGACATTCAAACCCCTGTGTGACCACACCCACAGCTGTGTGTGTGTGTGTGTGTGTGTGGTGGTGTGTGTGTGTGTGTGTGTGTGTGTGTGTGTGTGTGTGTGTGTGTGTAAGCACTGAAGAAAAGCGGCGGTGAGCTCATGGTCCTGGAGGCGGAGCTCTGGAAGTCACACGAGCCGTCTGTCGGCCACAACAATGGCGGCTTTGTCACCGGGAGCGAGAGGAACGCCGCCTGAGAGAGTCCTCCTCATGTCTGAAGAGACCAGCTTGTCTTCGGGGAGGACCTCCTCATCTCCACGAGATACCTCCATCATGCTGGAGCTACACATCCTCATCCTCCACCGACGTCCGAGCTGCAGCAGCAGCTGCTTCCAGGAGTGTGTCTGGAGTGTGATTGTGTTGTTCCAAACTCCACCGCCATCTTGGTTCTCACCATCTGTCATTCACCGCCACCATCTTGGTTCATGCAGGAGGTGGGAGGAGACCGAGCTTCTGGCAGGACGCTGCACCCCGAGGAGGAGGAGCAGGAGGAGCAGGAGGAAGCAGGTTTTTAGGACAACAGGAAAGAACAGGAAAGGTGTGCAGATGGTGCCAAAAGTGAAGAGGAGGACGAGCGATGAGATGAAGGCTCTCCTCTCCTGTCTCTCAGCTTGATATCAAACCGTCCCTTCACCTCCTCCAAACACCATCTCCTCTCCTCAGATTTGCCTCCACCAGGGTTCACAAACCCACAGGATATGAAGGTAGTTGGTGTGAGAGGAGGATCCAGAGAACAGGCTGAGATGGAGAAGGTGGATTCACTGTGGAGACCCTGAAGGGGAAAGACTGGAGGAGGAGGAGGAGGAGGAGGAGGAAGAGGAGGAGGAGGAGGAGGAGGAGGAGGAGGAGGAGGAGGAGGAGGAGGAGGAGGAGGAGGAGAAGGAGAAGGAGAAGAAGAAGAAGAAGAGTTCACAGACCTGCAGTCCAGCTAGGGTGAGAAGGTGAGAAGGCGTCTGATGAGGCCGTGGATGCAGCAAAGTCTGATTGCACCACTGATTTGGTAAGAGGTGTGTGTGTGTGTGTGTGCGCTTCCTGGTGGCTTCTAGACCCACTTCCTGCATCCTGTTTGCTCACTCAGCTGTCACTTCCTTCCTCCCTGGTTAACACACGTGTGTGTGTGTGTGTGTGTGTGTGTGTGTGTGTGTGTGTGTGTGTGTGCAGGGCTAAACAGAACAACAACAGGTTCTGGTCTCTATGGGAAGTGAGAATTGTGTGAGTTGGATCAGGAGGAGGTGGAGGTGCTGGACCTCCTGCCCCCCCCCCTTCAAGCTGACAGCATCAGATTGTATCTGGAGATGTTTGAAAATGTCAGGAAGCTCCTCCCTGCTGGCAGCTGCCGAGCACAGGGTGAGAGGAGAGCTTTGATAAACATCTGGATCGGACGGAGAAGCGCCAAAGACGACCCTCGGCGGTGCCGGAGCTCCTCCCTGGAGATTGGAGATGATCCACAGCCAGACTGACTTGGACATCCAGGCATCTGAACTTTTAAACCCTCTTTCGCAACACGGAGGAGTTCCGTCCGAGGCGCCCGAACACGCCCGAGAAGATCCGCCGTCTATCTCTGCATCGCGCTGGAGATGAGGGCCGGCCACGGCGGCGCTCCTGGAGTTCCAGGAGCCCCTGAGCTCGTCAGGCTTCTCGCTATCTCCTCATCGCCTGGGCGGATCCTCCAGCGCCAGGAGAACAATCCCGTGAAGGTGTTCCTGTGTGCTCTGGAGATTAGCGAGATCCGGGGGGAGCGGCCGAGCAGGAGACCTGCGACGGCGGGGTCACGTCCTCACGTCCTCACGTCCTCACGTCCTCACGTCCTCATGCTCAGAGCTCCAACACTGCAACGTCCTCCTCCTTCTTGGCCTTCACTCTTTCGATCTTCCTTCATTCGTCCCCTCATCTTCTACAGGGTCACCCTGGACCAGTCACAGGGCCTCTTATAAAGACATTCACACAATCTCTCTGCTGGACCTCCTGCATGTGTTTGGGCTGAAGGAGGAACCCCATGCAGACACCAGGAGAACATGAGGACTCCACTCAGGAGGGAACCCAGTGGGCCTCCAACCGGTCCAAGCACCAGCCTTTCACTAATATGGAACCCCTCTTGAGGGTCAGGTTCACAACCAGGACCTCGGTCAGGTCCATCCATCCATCCATCCATCCATCCATCCATCCATCCATCCATCCATCCATCCATCCATCCATCCACCAAATGGATCTCCTGTAGGCTGTGGTTGGAGATCTACAGAAACTAAAGAAGTGTCCCTCGATGTCTGAGGAACGCCGAGCACGTCGTCCAGCTGCTCACTGAGAAGAAGTGTGGAGTGAACCCCTCCCGGTCTCACTGGAGATCCGATCGGATCTGCACCCCCGCCCCCCCGCCCTGAGCTCCTCACCGGCTCCAGGTCCTCCAGCTGTCTGACAACCCTCAGCCCTGCCAGGAGACGCCCGACCTGCTCGCATGTCTGTGAAAGAGCGAGGCGTGGTGATCCAGGAGGCACCGCGGAGGAGACACAGGGGGCGTGAAGGAGGAGCAGGAGGAGAAGGTGGAGAAGGTGGAGAAGGTGGAGCAGGTGGAGCAGGAGTAGACAGAAGAACAGGAGAAGGTGGAGAAGGTGGAGAAGGTGGAGCAGGAGTAGACAGAAGAACAGGAGAAGGTGGAGAAGGTGGAGCAGGAGTAGACAGAAGAACAGGAGAAGGTGGAACAGGCCCCACCGAGGAGCAGCTGGAGAAGCCTACGTTTGTCCTCCGGCTTTTCTGGCCCCCGAGAGAAGGTCGGCAGAACATCTGGATCTGGACTTACCTCTCGTGGCCTTCAGGTGAGCACAGGTGAGCCTTCCTGCTTCTTCTTCTCAGCGGCGGCGGCGCGGAAAGAGTCAGCGAGGGAAACGCGGCGGCGGCGGCGGCGGCGCTTCACCGGACAGGATGACTTCACCGCTTTCAGCAGAACGAGGAGGTTCGAGGAGGTTCGAGGAAGGGGGAGAAGACACGCCCGCGGGCCTCTGGTTTCACGCGGGCTCCGCCTCTTCCTCCGCCGCCTCCCACGCAACTCCAAGGCCTTATTTAGGAGAAGGAAGGCAGGAAAAAGAGCCCATGTGACCGGGGATCCTGCTGCGGTCACCGGGAGGAATGCTCGGCTCCGCCGCGGAGCGGAGGAACGGGAGGGGGGGGGCGCCATTGTTTCACTGCCCCGACATGAACAACACACCGCTGATAAGGAGACTCCACACACACACACACACACACACACACACACACACTGCCCTCCTTCCCCACCGCAGTTGCAAAATAAACAATCACAGTCCTGCCGCCGACCGAGGTGTGTGTGTGTGTGTGTGTGTGTGTGTGTGTGTGTGTGTGTGTGTGTGTGTGTGTGTGTTCACTGCTGCCGCTCGGGTTCAGATCCTGGTGGTTCCCATGGCAACGGAGAAAGAGCGAGAGCGAGCCCCTCCCTCCAGGGCGCTTCAGCGTGGACGGGCGAGTCCGTCTGCTCAGGGCGGCGCCACGGCCAGAGGGTGCAAAGTCACCGTCCAGGTGGTACAACAAGTGTGTGTGTGTGTGTGTGTGTGTGTGTGTGTGTGTGTCAGTTCCACGTCACTCCCCTCCCAGGCCTGATATGTGAGCGCCACAGAGTTAATGATTGCCTGACTCACTGCCGAGGCCTGTTCTCTCCTCGGCCTGGAGCTCTGGAGCTCAAGATGTTCAAGAGCGTCGGACAGTCTGGAGCTCAGGATGGTCTGGAGCTCAAGATGGTCTGGAGCTCAAGATGTTCAGGAGCTCAGGACCTTGCTGGCCCTCAGCTCACTTGTCCTTGTCCCATCTTTGTCCTTGTCTTCTCCCTGCGATGAGGAGCCCATCAGCTCAGAGGAGCCACAGAAACCTGCACATCACTACAATAATAAGCTCAGATTAATCACATTATTACCTCTGACACATACACACACACACACACACACACACACACACACACACACACACACAGATGGGCGGGTCCAAGATAACCACAAACCCTTTCATGGTTCTTTTTATCAGCCTGTGATTCTGAGGGGACTCACGTCAGCAGCACAGGGTTAACACACTAACACACTCACACTGTGTGTGTGTGTGTGTGTGTGTGTGTGTGTGTGCGAGGTGATGGTTGTGTGAGAAGCTCCCAGACAGCCGTGTGGAATGCAGTGGTTTCTTTGACATGGTGGAAATCCGATGGGGGTGGTGTTCTTGTTAAACCAAATGGCAGATATCTGTGTGTGTGTGTGTGTGTTTGTGTGTGTGTGTGTTTGTGTGTGTGTGTTTGTGTGTGTGTGTGAGACTGTGTGGGAACATGGAAAATCTTATTCAGCGTGTGGATCATGTAGATGTGGGGAGCAGCACAGATGACAAATTCTTCATGTGAATGAGCCCCTGTGTTCTTCTGAGTGTGTGTGTGTGTATGTATGTATCCGTGTGTGTGTGTGTGTGTGTGTGTGTGTGTGTGTGTGTGTGTGTGTGTGCTCTTCTTGAGTCACAACTTTGGCGGCGGCCTTGGGTGTCCAGATGTTGCTCCTGGTTGCCATGGAGACTGTCGCCAGGGTGACATAGGTGTCGCTGTCATGGCGCCGCCGTGAGGGGACGAGCCTGCCTTCTCAAAGCTCCCAGACCAGCACAGGTTTTCTTCTGCCGGTGGGCCACCAGGACCCACCAGGACCCACCAGGACCCACCAGGACCCACCAGGACCCACCAGGACCACCAGGAGCCTTCTGCTCTGCAGCAACATCTGGAGGCCGGGGGGGCAGGAGGCCACGCCCACTCCATATATGGCAGTGGGGCGAGACGCTCACATACCTCTCATTCCTTCACTCACTGTGTCATTTCTGTGAAGAACACAGGAGAACGTGGAGGAACTCTGCTCAGACAGCTGGAGCTTCAGCGGAGAGAGGACCCGGAGCCTTCTGACGTAGGAGCAGAAGCCGCAGAAGGTGGCAGGACCTGCTGCCCTCTGAGGTCCACGTGGGCCCGGCTGGATGACCTCATCCAGAAGGTGTTCACTGTGAGGCACGGCGGTGCGTTCACTGCCCACCGACGCCGTAAAAATAGACGCCGCTCGCTCGGCTGTCGAGCGTTTTCACACTCCTCCTCCTCCTGAGTACACAGGCTTTCGTGTACTTCTCAGGTGGAAAGTCTCTCACACACACACACACACACACACACACACACACTCAACCAGGATGCTGCTGAGAGGTGCTAATTGGAAAAGGTCTGTAGAGCCATGATGTCACCATGGCGTTGAATCAGCAGCAGAAGGACGACCTTCAGGGGTGAGGAAGAGGAGGAGAGGAGGAAGAGCATGAAGAGATGGAGAGGAGGAGGAGGAGGAGAGGAGGAGGGCATCTAGGAGGACCCAAACCCCAGGAGGACTCAAAGACATACATTCAACAAAACACACACTCACACACAGTTAACCAGAGTCGGTCTGTGTGTGTGTGGATGTATTTTCTTCTAACCTCAAAGTAAACGGACGGACGGCTGGATGGATGAGAGCAGCGACGACCTCCATGCTGAGCTGGAGGTTCAGGTCACCTGGCGTTTGATTCCTCTGTGAGTCTGCAGGTGACCTACCTGTGGGGGGGAAGGAGGGAAGGACGGAAGGAGGGAAGGAGGGAAGGAGGGATGGAGGGATGGAGGAATGGAGGGATGGAGGGAAGGAGGGAAGGAGGGAAGGACGGAAGGACGGAAGGACGGAAGGAGGGATGGAGGAATGGAGGGATGGAGGGAAGGAGGGAAGGACGGAAGGCCCCCCCCACCCGGTGTGGTTTCCATGTGGTAGCTGCAGTTCCTGAAGCCTCCAGCAGAGGGCGCTGTACCAAACGGACCTGCCCACCAATCACCCCCCCACCCTGCAGCCTCCAAACTGTGACCCCCAAACGTCCACATCAACCCCCCCCCGCCTCCGTCACCCCCCCCGTCACCCCCCCCAGCTGTGTGATGAACGCGTTCCAGGCATCACACACCATGTTTTCTCAGGGTTGTCAGCTTCACTCGCTTGTTGAGTTTAAATGTGTGTGTGTGTGTTTGTGTGTGTGTGTGTGTGTGTGTGTGTGTGTGTGAGTTAGTGCACAGGCCCACCCCATGCCTTTGCAAGGTGAACACATACCCATGGACACACATACACACACACACACTCACCTTCACCCCAGCCTTGGCTGATGAGACAGAAGGAAAAGAAAATCAGCAGAAACTGGTTTGTGCAGGAATGCTGCCCTGCCATAAGCCTGTGTGTGTGTGTGTGTGTGTGTGTGTGTGTGTGTGTGTGTGTGTGTGTGTGTGTGTGTGTGTGTTCCGGGCCATGGATTCAGAGGAATCTTTTGCTCCTGCGTGCTCTCTCTCTCACACACACACACACACACACACACACACACACACACACACACACACACACACACTTCTGCTAAATGACTTCTGGCTGGAGGAACGTCCTCCTCCACCTGCACGTCCTGCGTTACCGCGGCGACGCAGCTGAAGGTCAAAAACCTCAATGTCACGGCTGGATCTTGTCCTCCAGCGTCCTGGTTGATGTTCCTCACCTCACAGCGAGGACGGTCGGGACACCAACCTTCTCAAGGCCTCAAGGCTGGAGAACGTTCAGAGAGCACAGTCAGATAGAACACACACACACACACACACACACACACACAGGCGCGGAGCTCACAGTGCATGTGAGATGTCAGCACTATTGTGGCAGGTGAAGGCAGAGGCTGGAGGGTCTCAGTTCTTTAGGAGGAGGAAGGGAAGGAGGAGGAGGAGGAAAGGCATTTCTACTGATAATCAGTAGATGGGTGATTAGAAAAGCCATGGATCAGCAGATGATCAATAAGGGCGGCGTCGCAGCAGGACCTCCAACAGCACCTGTCGTCAGGGAGACAGGAGGGAAGGTGGAGGAGGTGTAGATGGAACAGGATGAAGGTCCAAGACCTGCAGAGACGGGGCCTCCACCTGCAGCCCAGGAGGAGGAGGAGGAGGAGGAGGAGCATCACGATGAAGGTCAGCGAGCAGACGGAGCTCTGATTAGGAGGCAGGGTGAACCCTGCGGTCGGCATGGCAACCGGAAGCAATCTGCTGACAGAAACAGCACTGCTGCAAAACAACATGGCTACTACTATCATCACTACTGTTAGCACTTCTCTTCTCTTCTCTTCTCTTCTTCTTCTTCTCTTCTTCTGTCCTCGTCTTGTTCCTCCAGAGACCTGCGCTGCTTCTCTGCACAGCAGATTAATCTCCAGGCCGCGTTGGATTCATTTGGATTAACCTGGATTAAAAACCCATTTGTTATTAATTGTGTGAAAAGACCGGTGAAGGAGGATGATATATATGTATACTGCATGTACACACACACACACACACATACACACACACACACACACACACACTGTATATATGTACACACACATTTCCTGCTGACCCTCTGCTGTGGGTTTAATTGTCCGCCACGGCAGAACAGCTCTGTTGATTCCATTGAATTCTGAACAAATGACATAGACCTTGGCCAAGGTGTGTGTGTGTGTGTGTGTGTGTGTGTGTGCGTGTGTGTGTGTGTGTGTGAGAGAGAGAGAGAGAGTGGAGGAGAACTGGGAGTAGGTTTAAACTTCTGGCCTGGAAGTTTTCCATCATTACTGGCCTCCTGTCACCACGGCAACCGGCCCAGCTCCACCCTCCGCCTTGCGTGCTTTTGTTTTAGCCAGATATTGACTGTGTGTGTGTGAGATGTGAGCAGACATCACACGCTGCGATGCATCAATCATGGCGAGGTGTGTCCTTTCAGCCAATGAGTGACCCCCCCTTCGCCCCCCCCCCGACCATCAGCTCCATCAAACCTTCATCACCCGCCCTCCTCTTCCTCACCTCCCGCTGGGCTCTTTGTGTTCCCGGGACACAGCTGCATGCCGCTGCTCCCACCGCAGCTTTAATAATGTTAAAAGGTCCCCCAACACACACACACACACACACACACACACACACACAGTGATGTCAGTCACTCCAGTGGCAGCCTGTCTGCATGTGGCCTCCACACCTTCATACTGTCCTCCTGTCAGATGCACCTCCTGACCTCCTTCCTCCTCACCGCAGTGGAGTTCACGATTGATGGAGCGGCTCCGTCGCAAACGTTGCCATAGCAACCGCGTAGCGACCGTGCTAAAGCTACCGTCCTCTCCGCCCGGGTCCATTTAGCTGCAGGGTTCTGGTGGGAAGACGCACCAGAGAACCTCGACACTTCCATCTAGTACTTCCTGCTGAGTCAAGTACATTTGAAGACCGCTGGAAATAGAAGTACTTCAACAAAGTAGTATTTGATGAACGACAGATACTTTCAGCGTGTACTGAATATATATACATATATATTCACATGTATATGTATCCTTATATACGTAAACAGACATCTTGGTGAGTTATTTAAAAAATCCCGCAGAGCCAGAAGACGCTGTTTGCATAATAATTTATTCACATATATATTTCATGTCTTTTCACGTCCTGTCTCTTATTATTGCTGCGGGTCGGCGCCTCCAGGGATTCACTTCCTGTTTGTTCATTCCTTTATTTATTCATCTATTGGTCTTTAACGCATGCTGAGTAATACATTTCAGGGATGCAAAGGAATCAAACTCTCCTCTGTAAAGTCACACCGGGTAAATGTGTGTCCGCTCTTTAAATGCTTCGTTCACATGCCTCGGTCAGTCCATCGGGGGGGGGGGGGGGGGGGGGGGGGCAAAGAGCAAAGTTAATAATACATATTCTTAAAGCTGGCGATCTATGATTATTCTTCATTAGGCCCCGCCTCCTCCAGGGCCCGCCGCGGCGTGCAGGGACGGACGGGGTCCAGTACAGTACCTTGGATTTGGCAAACGCCGGCATGTGGTTTCCTGAAAAGGTCTGGATGGAACTCGCACACACACACACACACACACGCTCACACACTCTGACACACACGCGTTATTGACGGCCTGCGGTTGGCTCTGAGAAGCGAGGGTCACCTGACTGGGGTCGGCGGTGTCGGACTCCAGCGAGCGGCGGGGAGACGCCAGGCGGCGGCGGGGGGTCAAAGACCACGTCCAGTTTCAGGTTCAATTCCCCCGACGGCGATCAGCAAAGGGCGCTCGTCGCCGCCCGTCCGTCCGTCCCGGTGACGCCGGCTCACCTCTGGCACGTGCCGACGCGTGCGCGTGGGCGGCGGCGGCATGCGCGCGGAGGCCGGCGAAAGAAGGGGTCCGACGGCGACGGACGAGGGGAAGCGAGTCGTCAGACGTAGGCGGACTCGCTGGACTGGGTCCGGCCCAGGTTGGGGGCCTGGGACAGGTGAGACACGTCCTTCTTGCGGACCTCGCAGATGGACTTCCGGCGGGCCTGAACCCCCCGGATGGCCGTCTTGATCTTCCTCCAGCCCAGGTGGTTGAGCTCGGCCAGGTTGAGCAGCACGCAGATGCCGCTGACGGCGAACATGAAGACCAGGAAGACGGTCTTCTCGGTGGGCCGCGACACGTAGCACTCCACCTCCTTCACGCAGGGGTAGCGGTCGCACTCGAACATGCCCGGCACGTTGAAGCCGTACAGGAAGTACTGGCCCGCCAGGAAGCCGATCTCCAGCGCGTTGCGGAACACCACCTGGATGACGTAGAAGCGGGAGATGCCCTCCTGCCGCCGCACCTTGGCGCTCTTGTGCGTCTGCGGGAGCCCCCGCGGCCCGTTGGGGATCTCCTTGACCTCCAGGCAGTCGTGGTCCTCCTTGCCGCTGTCCGGGTGCACCAGGATGCCGTTGACGTTGCGCGAGTGGAGCTTGCGGGCGTGGTGGTCGTGGTGGCGGCCGTGGTGGCCGTGGCCGTGGTGATCCATGTAGGGGTGCAGCAGCGAGTAGCTGCGGTCGCGGGCCTTGGCCGACTGGTGCACGGAGTAGGTGATGAAGCACAGGCTGGGCGTGCACACCAGGATGATCTGGAAGACCCAGTAGCGGATGTGCGAGATGGGGAAGGCCTTGTCGTAGCAGGCCTGGTTGCAGCCCGGCTGCATGGTGTTGCAGATGAACATGATCTGCTCGTCCTCGTACACCTTCTCACCCACGATGCCCACGATCAGGATCCTGAAGATCACCACCACCGTCAGCAGGATCCTGCACACAGACGGGACGGGGGGGGGGGATCAGGAGGAGGCATCTGCAGGGGGGTTGGGGTGGAGCTGCTGCTGCTGCTGCGGCTCCTTGGAGAAGAGACACACACGTGTGTGTGTGTGTGTGTGTGTGTGTGTGTGTGTGTGTGTGTTCAGAGCAGGGTCACCTCCTCTGTCACAGCCTGGTTGTCTCCTAAAGAACCATGAAAGCAGCTGAGCCTCGATGGGGGAAGGTGGCCCATCTATTCCAGAGGTGTGGACGGCCGGGGGGGGGGGGGGGGGGGGGGGGGTGCAGGAGGGGCTGGGGGGGGGGGGCGCCTCAGCTCCTCAGCTCCTTCTAATGGAGGCCTATGTATCTCCAGGGTCTGGGGTTTATGCTAGAATGCAGCAGATGTGCAGAAGGCAGCATGGAGGAGCAGTGACTAAAAACACACTCATTCCATCGACCCCCCCCCCCCCCCCCAAACACCGGGATGGAAAATTACAACCCTGATCTCATTCACATGTTACATACTTGGTGTTTTAATGGGGTGACACACACACACACACACACACACACACACACACACACACACACACACACACATACCTTCCTACAGCTGTTTACTGAAGCAACCTGCGAACAAGTCCCGGCAGTGCGGCAGCAGAGGCCGACCAGCTGAGCCTCAGGCTGAACCAACAGAGACATTTTGAAGTCCTGATGGTGAAAGTTCTGGCCTGAAAGTGGAGGTCCTGGAAACACACCCTGGGAAACACAGCAGAGCGTCGCTGCAGGACTTCCTGCTCCACCTGTGAGCAGAGCCTTTGCCTTTGTGTGTGTGTGTGTGTGAGACTCATGTAAAATGGCAAAAATGTGTGTGAGTGTGTGGTGTGTGGTGTGTGTGTGTGTGTGTGTTTGCTAGCAGCAGCTGCCAGCCGACTCGCTCCGCTGACTCGCAGCCGACGCAAAATGTGGCGGCAAAAAGGCGTCCGGGCCTCTTTTGTCCTCCGGAGGGTGGAGGCACCTCGAGGCTCAGGTCGGACCTTCTTCTGATCTTCTCATTTTCTCCTGGCGTTCCTTCACTGCTCACTGACAGGAGGTTTGACGGGAGGGCCGATCTCCAGGGATCGTCTCCTCGCGATGCGGAGTTTGAAGATACTACTGATGGTGAGGTCAGGGAGCAGGTGGAGGAACATCTAGACAGAATACATGGGTGAATGAGAGGAACCAAAGAAGAGTGAAGCTGCAGGGAGCGGAGATGAAGAAGGTGGAGGAGTTTAAGTGCTGAGGGTGGAGAAGAGGTGGGGGAACGTGTGCGAGAAGGTTTGGAGAGAAGAGCACCAGCCAGAAGGTGGAAAAGTCGGAGGCGAGAGCAGACACGATGTCTGGTCTGGAGACACTGTGGAGAAGACAGGAGGCAGAGCTGGAGGCGGCAGAGGGGAAGGAGTGGAGGTTCCTCTTGGGAGTGGATGGAGAGGATCAGAGGGACACCACATGGTAGATGTTCTGGAGATAAAGTCACACTGAGAAGATTTGGAGGGACGGAGAGGCTCAGGTTCAGAAGGAAGCAGCCCAGAGGAGGAGGAGAATCAGGAAGTAGAAGAAGCTGCTCCTTGTGGACTTCAGCTCTGGAGGCTGTTGGTGAAAGGATGTATGAAATGCTAGAAGGTGTGGACTCTGTGTGTGTGTGTGTGTGTGTGTGTGTGTGTGTGTGCGTGTGTGTGTGTGTGTGTGTGTGTGTGTGTGAGAGGCCTGCAGCTCTGATGCCAGGGATTATATCCACGTCATAATAGCATTAACTAAATGTCACTAAGTCTCGGTGGTGCCGAGGCTGAGCAGCTCTGCAGCTCCTGCTCGCAGGGAGAAGATCCTCGCTCTTCTCCTCCATCTGCCCTCGTCCAGCGGCTGGAGGTCTTTGGTTACAACAACAACCCTCCTCCACAATGACCTCTTTGAAGATCTGCATCCGTTCACCGATCCAAGTCGACCCTCGTCTCCCGCGCTCCACCGACCTGCTGCTAACTGCTAACTGCTAACCATTTACTGCTAGCCGCTAACCGCTAACCCCGCCCCGCCTCCTCCTCTGGGCTGAGATTGAAGCTCTGCAGGACCAGCGTCTGCACCAATCTGTCCCCGGTCAGGACTTGGTCTCCGGCTCCTCGGCAAGGAGCCGCACACACACACACACACACACACACACACACACACACACACACACACTCACACACACATACACACATGCACAAACACACACACTGATTGCCTCGCCATCATCAATCGTGCTGATCGATGATCTGACGGTTGCGGTTAGGGAGTGTGTGGCTCCGTGAGTGTCGACACACTCCACTTGTTTCCTCTGCCGGGCCGTTTGGATCCTAATCAGGTGCACCCATTGGATCATTTACTTTGTGAATCAGTGTGTGTGTGTGTGTGTGTGTGTCTTACTGCTGGATAATCAGCACGTGGCGGATTGCTGCGTGAGCAGGAAGCAGTGAAGGAGGGTTATCTGCAAACGGCAGGGTTTTTAACAAGCCAATACTGTGCTTGAGAGGAGATCTGGGCATCACCCCCCCCCCAGCCTTCAGCCCCCAGCCTCCAGCCCCCCCGACCCCCCACCGAACCTGCAGAACGTTCAATAACCCCTGTTAATGATGAAAAAACAAAGGGTTTGGAATTTTAAATATCCCCCGATGCCGTGGGCGCTGCAGAAAGTGAAGAGCGGGACGTTCTGCTGAGTCAAGAAGATGCACTCCTCAAAGTTTCAAACCAGGGGGGTAATACACACACACACACACACACACTGCACCGGTCACCAGAGGGTGAGGGACAATCAGCACTTCCTGCAGGATGTCGCAGCTCAAGAGGGTCAATCAGGCAAATTCCCATTTGCCCTGAACGCACCGCGATGACCGTCGCCGTGGAGCGACTCTCCTGCCGAACCCCAGGAAACATCTCGGTGGCAGCGGCCACGTTTGCCGCAGCGGCCATGTTTGCTGCTGACCAGCGCAGATCAGGCTTCGCTGCCGCCCTCATCTGCAGTTCCTCCACGTCAGGAGTGCAGATATCTGCTCCTGACCGGGGGCTGCATCTGCAGCTTTACGACCGGGCCTGGAGCTCAGAGCCGGACCTGGCCAGAGGACCAGGCTGACACACACACACACACACACACACACACACACACACACACACACAAACACACACACACACAGTTGTCCTGTTGCTCCTGCTTTGAAGGGCTTTACAGGACAGGACAGGCTGGAAGAGCTACAACCAGGAGGAGCTGTCCGACACCTCTGAGGCTGCCAGAAGGTGCTGTGGAGCGAGTCGGGCAGTCGTGTCGGGACCAGAGGAAACAGTGACTCGCTGTTGGCCGTCCGATTCCCGTTGGTGCCTCCTGGGGCTCCGGAGAGGTCCGGAGCTGCGGCGGCGCCTGCGACCAGAGTTCTCCAAAGAGAATCACTCTTCAATGTCCTTGTCTGAGCTGAAGAAGCCTCTGGGATCAGAGAAGACACGTCTTCGAGTGAAGACATTCAAGTCCAGTTGCCACGAGGAGAAGATTTCAGCGAGAGCTCTGCAAGAGTGACCTGGGTGGCTGAGAAGCTCCACACACATGATTGTCACGCAGAGAAACCGGGTCACGCCGGTCTCATGCGGTGTCGCTATGACGACCGGCCGCGCCAAGAAGAAGAGGAGTTTGGAGTCCGGGGACGGAGGAGGACCCCTTCCCTCAAACTTCTCGCCCAAATCCTCATTTTTAGGCTGCGTTGCCATAGCGACGCCGCCGGTGGCGCAAACCCATGGTTTGCCTCAGCGCTGCTCTTCAGCTGGTGTTTTGACAGGGACATATTGGCGTTGTGTGTCTCCGAGGCTTACACACACACACACACACACACACTCGCATGCAGTGATGCAGCATCTGCTGCGGTGGCCCCTGGGGACGGCCGCCGACCCCCGAGCACCGCGGCAGATGCAACGGGAGAAACATACATTTTTACAAGCACTGCAGATATTTACAGAGATGAACACACACGTGCAGGTGTGTGTGCCTGATGGATGTGTGTGTGTGTGTGTGTGTGTGTGTGTGTGTGTGTGTGTGTGTGTGTGTGCAGCTGATGTTTCCTGAGGTTGGTCTCGGGGCGGATGATGCCGGACCCCCCCATCCTGCGCAGGCTAATAAGCTCCATGGATCTCTGACGGAGCTGCTGATGAATTAAGACTCACAGATGAGGCAGTTTAATCCCCCGTTCCACTTCCAGGGAGTTTCAAACGTTCCTCCCTGCGTCAGCCGGACCTTCCTGAGGCCCCGCCAGGAGCCTCGGTGAAGGATAAAGTGTCGGCGGAGAGTCGGCGCTTTAATCCGCCGTGTTATTTGTGAGACGATGGCGGCCGAAGGCTAATCTGAGGAGCGCTGAGTGTCCGGGCCTCGGCTCGGAGGAGGAGGAGCTCAGCGGAGATGAGCCGCGCCGCTAAATCTGAGACGAGCTAAGAATTATTATATAATCACGATGATCACTATTATGGATTTTTTATCTTTTTTCTCATGTAGATACTTTGACTCGCTCCAAAGCTGACTTGGTGTTTCGTGCTCGGAGACGTTGACGTCCGGCGTCATTGAAGGGCTTATTCGAACGCCGCCGAGAAAGGTGACCCTTCGCTCCGAAGCGAGCGGAAGGGAGGCGTTTTGCTAAACCGCCTCATCCGACTCCGCGGGTCCCGCCTGGATCCTCACCTTCACGTCTCCGCTGGCTTTGGATTATTCCATGAATCAGAGCGAGATGTGCGGATTAGCGAGGGGACCCGGTCTTCTGCTGAGCTCAGTTTGATGGAGTACCAGAGGAGAGGAACCAGGACCTTCTTCAAGTCCAGATAGTGTCTGTCAGGCTCAAGGAAGACTTCTCCTGGGTACTTAGAACATCTTCCAGCAGAGGACTTCTGGGACCAGAGGAGACACGTTTGCTCGTTTAGTTGGTTTGTTTGTTTGTTGTTTGTTTGTTTGTATGTTTGTTTGTTCCTTCCTTCGTCGTTCCTTCGTTCCTTCCCTCATCATCTCCTTCTTGTCCTGCTGTCAGGGTCGCGAGCGCCGGAGTGTATCCTGGCTGTGATTGTTCCCCCTGGATCTCGGGCCACATATGGAGTGACGCCAGCCTTCACCGGGTTCACTCACAGCAGACCCTGAAGCACCAGCAGGTGTTTGAATCCGTCCCCCGAGCCTCTGAGTGTCTGCCTTTGGAGCGGCTTCTCCTCCGTCAAAGAGCATCAGCGGGCTGCAGAAGACGCGTCGCCGCTTGAGGACGCCTCTTGTCCTCGGAAGCTTCTTGTCCTCGGACTATTTCGGGAGGACCGGGCGGCCTCCTCAAAGTGGGGTGCCTTCTTCCCGGACGTCCTGGCCCATTTAGGCCGAGACGGCGCAACAAACGCGCTCGTCCGAGCCTTTTTGTGCTTTTAGCCGGCGGGATGTGGGGTTTTCGGGGCATTTTTAAGGAGCGAGATATTTTCTACTCCACTTCGCATCTGCATCCATTTTTAAAGAGGAGCTCGTCATCTGTTGCTGCTCCAAACAGAGGCGGCGTCTGCATCCTCGGCAGGGGGACTCCTGCTCCTCAGGACACTCATGGTCCGCAAGGTGAAGGCCTGCAGTCCGGCTCCACACGGTTGGGACGGCGGCGACAACAAGCACCTCCAGCTCCGCATGCACAGACAAACCAGCAAAGAAGAAGAAGAAGTGGAGGTGAAGCTGCCGCCGCGCCGTCCCTTCATGGGACAATAACCACGGCTATCAGATGGCTGACGTGTTTTTATCTTCTCCTTGTACTTCTTCACCAGGTGAGGTCAGCCGTTAGCTAACCCCTCACTTATTCAGGCCAAAACGCAGACGTTCCTCTGCCTTAGAAACCAGACGAGCTTGGACCTCCTGGCCGGTCCGTTTCTCGCTGCTTCGATCCGCTTTGTCAGAAGACAACGTCTGACCGGGGACTGCAATAGGTTTTGAAAATGGTACTCTGCAAGAAGTATCTGCGAAAGGGCGTGGCTTATGAGTTCCACCAATCACCAAGGAGTTCCCAGGAGTTCCCACGGAACCGTGAGGAGACCCTGCCTCGGAGCCTGGGCTAAGATGGTTCTAGGAACTGAGGTTCCCGGTTCTCCTGCTGTCCCAAGGCACCCGAGAGGTCCTGAGAAGGTTCGAGGAGCCGCAGGAGGTTCCCGGGGTGAGAAAGGGACTGAAGGCAGTGGGACACCTGGACATCTCTGAGGAGCATCTGCAACATCTGCCAGAACGGTGCTGCTCCGGAGCCCAAAGGTGCACGTGGAAGAAATGTAGCGAAGCAGCAGAGGTTTCCCACCTGCCGCGCTCGGTTCCTCCGGCCTCCGGAGCCCCGGACGAGCAGGAGGATGTGTGCGCCGGGAGGAAATCTCATCAAGCCGGAGAATCGGATTTGTGCGAGCGTGTCCTCGGCCGACGGGTCGCCCCGCTGAAGTTCTGACACAGATCTGCAGCTCTGCAGAGCAACACACCTGTTCTTCTGCATCACATCTCCGCTCCATCTGCCGACTCTCATCGCCCCGTCCTTCCCGGATCACTCGGCCCTCCATTATCTCCGCCTCTCAGACCCTGTTTTTTGCTCCAGTTGTTCTCAGAAAGGCTCTGATGTCACCGCAGGAAGGCACATCCACGCCTCCTCCTGGCCTCCGAGCCGCCAGGTGTGCACCTTTACTTCCTGCTGCCTCTGAAGGCTCCACGCTTTGAGCTCGTGGTTGCAGCCTGAGCGCCGCACGTGCAGAACGCATACGGCCACGGCCGCCGCGCCACCATCGGAGTGCGGGTGCAGTACTTGTACTCCATCCCGGCACTCGGTGAGGACAATCACTATTCATGTGTGCCGATGAGGAGAGCTCTGCGGCAGGAAGCCGTGGTTCCAGAGATCCTCATGAAGAATACTGAGTGTAAGGACAGCGAAGGTGGATCCAAGGCACCGTCAGGTCCAAAGTTCATCTCAACACTTTTGGTTGGGATTTTTTTCTTTGTCCTCCTGAGCTCCTCCTTGGGTCTGCACCCGTGGAGGAGCTGATATCTCCGCAATCAGCAAAGTGGACGGATCCACCTGGTGGACCCCCCCGGGCTCAGTGTAATCTCAGGAAAACCGCATTAGCTTGACCTGCCGGCTCCATCCATCAATCACCTCCCCCCCGCTGAGGTGATTTGTCAACAGCGGCCGAGCGTCTTGGAGAACAGGTCCAGGTCCAGGTCCAGGTCCACCCGGCAGTTTATTCAAGCCTTAGGAATGGATATTATCATGATTAAGTTACTGCTTGATGAGCTTTTACTAACATGGCTAACATGGCTACAGCTAGCCTGGCCATCTTTGCATGCTTGATGAAATCACCACCCATGAAGAGGACATGGGCCACAACCAACCATCTGCCTCCAAGTGTCCTCTTCCCCTCCATCCATGAGCCTCCTCTCTGGTCTTCCTCTAGACCTCCTGCCTGGCCGCTCCAACCTCAGCATCCTTCCACCCGCAACATCTACCATGTGCCGTCCTTCTGATTCCCTCCATCCTCGTCTCTCCCAAAGAGGAACCTCCACATCTTCACCTCTGCAGCTCTGCCTCCTGTCAGTGTCTCCAACCCAGACAACATGGCCGCTCCCCCCTGCGTCCTCATCAACTGGCGTTCCCATCCTGTCTTCCTGCAGATGATCCGGTCCCACAAACAAAAGCTTAGCGTACGGAGCGGCGGGAGGTTTCCTCCCTGAAAAGGGGGCGATAAGTTGGGACTTGAAATATTCATCTCCTTAAGACGACCTGTCACAGAAGCTCATGTCAGAATGGCTTCCTCGGAGCTTCCCGGTCTCCTGCTCCAGATGGCCGGGCTGCGTGGCTGCGACGCCCCGAGCCGTGTCGGGTTGTTCTTGAGAACCAACGGCGTAAACTCCATCGACACCGAAGGGAAAGGGACATTCTCGTGGCTTGTTTTCTGGTCGACGTTTACTTTGATGAGCCTCGTCCCCCGCGGGTTTCCTGCAAACCCTCCGGCCCCGGATTTCCGAGCCGTCGGATCCGAGTTGCTCTTCCCCTACTTTTATGAACGTAACGAGCTGCGACGGCGCCGGACGGCGAACGGGTGCCCGACAAGTGTCGCGCTCGGTCGTCTACGGTGCAGGGAAGACGTTGTGACGGCGTCTAAACTGCGTGGAACCGCCTCCACGCGGAGCCCTCGCAGGCAGGTGTCCGTCAGAGAACGCAAGCTCACAAAGGCCTGCGAGAAGTGGGAGCGGGTTCACCTGGACGTACGAGGCATCAGCCCGTTGTGTCGTAAAGCCAGTGTTAGCCGTCTCCGTGTTTGGGCAACGGTTGGAGCGGGACCTCCGTCCCGGGTCCCCGGGTGGTGACGGGGCAGGTAGCCGGGTGTTGGGGTGTCGGCGCAACCCGACAGCGGCTCCTGTGGGACGGTGGGGATCCATGCAGGCCGCGAACCCACGCCGGAAATCACACGGGACACGTGAAAGCTTAGTATGCGAGCCACTCGTGGTTAGTCAGAGGCACAGAAGCATCACTCGGTCCGCGCTTCTCCAAAAGCCGTCATTAAGCTAACCTATGCCACTGCTGCTCCCTGTCTTTTGAGCGCTCGGATAATTATCGACCCCATGCCGGGGCATAGGTTAGCTTAAAACCTACAATTAAGAAGCAGCTTAATTGTAGCTGGATAACGCAGCTGGACATCCCATAATGTCCCCTGAGCCCTAGTCTCGCGGTGGAGGTTGGTAGGGGTTCAAACAGAAACTGACATGCAACCGCGTTCCAAAGTTTGAATGCAAGGGAGAGGTTTTCAGCCACGGGGAGACATGGCTGTTCCGCTCTTTGGAACGGCATCTTCTCGGAGCGGCTGCAGGCACGGGCATGCAAAGCTTCTTCGGACGCCGCCGTCCGGCCGTGGCTGCATGCTTGCTGCGGCCGCTGCCGCCGGGGCGCGGCACGCCGACACACAACTGTGCAACACTGCCGCACAGTTGGCTACGTTCACAGATGCGACGGCCCGCGCAGCTGACGGCGCCGCCGGGTGCCGTCAGCTGCGCGGCAGACTTGAACCTTTCAACCCTTAGAGGTCAGTGCAACAATTTGGACTCCAAACGCAATTTAAGCGCGGGATGGTTTGTTGGCATTTTGCGAGGCACCTGTACAGCGTAAACACTGCGCCAGTGGTGAACAATTCTCCAACTTGCCGGTACATCCAACAGGGACTGTTTACATTCTCTAGATGGCTGCGTGTCACTGATTTCCTGACCATGCAGACACATGCTTAGGATAAGGAATCAAGTCTTTATCTGGATTAGTTCTACGTTTTTGTCGAGGTCCGGACAACGGCTCGATGGCGGATCGCTCCAGCTCTGTCCCCCCGAGAATTGCCGGGTATTTGATTAGAATGGCCTGCAAAAAGAGATCAAAAAGCGAGCCTGCAGGGACCCGCAGCCTGTTGCTCCTACAAACGCTGGACAGGGAGTTCCGTCGACTACGTTTCTTGGCTCCTATTGCACTTGACAAGCGGCCCGTTGAGGAAACCTCATCGGCAAATGGCTAATGTTACAGCTAAACCCCTCGGGTCAACTTGAGCGTCTCGTAGGACAAACACAGTCTGAGGGAAACCAGAGCCCGTCGCTGTATTCAGCACAGTAGCACCGCTGATGTCCTGCATGCTCGGGAAATTTGGAAAAGGGTGATTTTAGCGCAGTAGCTGAGCTAACCTCTCCGCTAGCGAAGCGCGTGATGGGCAAATAGCTCGAATTGGGCGAAGGAGAGGAAGAAGGAGAGGGCGTGGCTCATTGGGGCTTCTGAAAGAGGTAGCAGACAAATTGAGAGTTGCCTCTGTGCCTCTGAAACGGTGTCGGTGGCTCCACCGTGTCACAACGGTCCCCGCGGGGAACGTTAGAACGTTAGTTCTGCCGCCAGGACGAGATTTGAAAGCCGCGTTACGTGATTTTTTTTTTTTTTTTTTTTGACCACTAGGAGGCGGAAAGACTCGAGGAACAAGGTCACAACAGTTAGCGGTTAGCTTATCAAGTGGTTACGGCTAACGTGGTAGCAAACGGTGGCCTACTTACATATCCAGCAGAAAGAGAGCAACACGGATATCCCTTTGGTCTCCTTTTTCGGGCCACCTGTTGAACGTAATTCCAATATTGACCGGCGTATTAGCCTTTCCTCAGCTTCCAGCTCAGGTGATCACAGAAGCTACTTTCTTTAGCGTGACAAATGTCCACCCTCCTTGCCCTTGCCTCTCAATGCTGTTTCACAGCGGGCCGAACCGGGATCTTACTCTCCCCGCCCACGGTCAGATCCCCCGGTCGTCTCCGGGGAACCGGAACGTCTCCGGGGAACCGGAACGACGGGCCGAAAACATCTGGGGGCCCCAAAGAGCTGCCGGAGCGGGACCTCCACGCGAGGCGGCCGGACCCCGGCCTCTTCACGCTAACGCTCAGTGCATCTCCAGGCGGGCGGCCATGCGCTGCTGCTTGCACGTCTCCGTCCCAGCGGGGCGGCGGCAGGGGCCCCGCTGGGGGGGACACGGCCAATCAGATCCCCCCACCCATGGAGTTTGGTGCGATGACGCCCACATCGACTCTCTGTGATGCAGTGAGAGTCATCCAGGTGACACACACACACACACACACACACACACATGGGAGTAGCCAGTGGAGCAGAGGTTTGTGCTAAATGCACCTGAAAATACACTTTTGCATTGGTTAATCACTGAGCTGATGTGGACCCCCCATGTCTCCATGGCGTCTCCTCTGCCTGTCAGAGTCAAAGCTCACTGAAGCTCTTCAGCTCCACCAGCAGCCTCTGCATTCTGCTTCTGGCTGGACGGTGGTGGGAGTGAGAGTCTGCAGAAGACCAGGACGCTGAAGGAGCCCAGCTCATATGTTCTCTTGGAGTTCCACGAGTTCAGAGCCCTGCATTCTGCGGTTCCCCGCCACACCTGCTTACTCACCTCTTGATTATTGATTGGTTATTTGCAATTATCCTTTAGCTAAGGGGGGGGGGGTTACCATCAGCTGATCGATGTACAGTAACATGTCCAGGAAGCCACCACAGATACGGAGCAGAGGAATAGAAGCTTCACACACACTGATGCGGGAGATGTGTGTGTGTGTGTGTGTGTGACTTACCTCCCGATCATGGTGGAGTGCTGCTGGACCGCCGCCTCCAGCAGCCTCTCCAGGATGGTCCACTCCCCCATGGTGATGGAGAGGTGTCAGGGTTGTCAGAAGAAAGCTAGCGGACCCCTCTCTCCCCGGTCGGGCTCCTCTCGCCTCCTCGCAGGGCCGCAGGGGAGCATCCGACCCCCTCCCTGTCCCGGTCCCGGCTCTGGTCCCGGCTCTGGTCCCGGTCCCGATCCTGGCTCTGGTCCCAGTCTATGCCGGCTCGGTGGTGTGAGCCCCCCCGGCCCGTCAAGCTGCACCTCTTCCCGGTGGAGGAGGTGCTGGTCTGACCGCTTCCCCCTTGGCTCTCCCTCTTCCTCTCTTCCTCCTCCTCCTCCTCCTCCTCCTCCCCCCGGTGCAGTGATGCTTGTCCTCCCCCTGCCGCACCGCTCTGCTCTGCGCTACAGCATATGCTATAGCTCACCGTATGACAGCCATGATCTCCCTCTCTCTCTCTTCCTGGCTTCCCTCTCCTCGACCCTTCGCTCCTTCCCGCTCCTCCTCCTCCTCTTCCCCCGTCCCTTCCTCCGTCCTCCTCCCTACCCCCAGGGCGCTCCTGGTACTTCAGCTGCACTCCCAGCCATCGCTGCCGCTCTCCACTCGTCCTTGCATTGTGCCTTTGCCTTTGCTGCACCCTTGCTTCTCTGCCGGGCGTAGAACCGACCACC
This sequence comes from Fistularia commersonii, assembly GCF_037954325.1. NCBI lineage: Eukaryota > Metazoa > Chordata > Actinopteri > Syngnathiformes > Fistulariidae > Fistularia > Fistularia commersonii. Next base: position 337,511 of record NC_141312.1, read on the forward strand.
TTCTCCTCCCTCCTGCCTGCCCTCGCCGCGCACGCCGTAAACAAAGGCACACACACGCTTGGAGCAGACAAAAGCCCACAAACACACTCGCTCCCTTCCTAGATTCTGAGCAGCGCTGGAGGCTCCAGCCTGCTGAATGTCACTTTATGACTGGAGGAATGGTGGCTCCTGCAGCCCCAAGCATCACGCACACACACACACACACACACACACACACACACACACACACCGGCGTGCGCTGCCACCCGGCCCCTCGGTAATAAATCAGCTGCCTTGCTGCATCCAGGCAGGCGCTTTGCTGCAGACTTGCTGTGCGTCCTTCTCAGCGCCGTCCGCCGCTCAGGCTCCGGTGTGCGGCGGCGAGCCGAGGGGAAACGCCGTCCTGCACCTCCCGTCCCCGGGCTCCATCACCTCCCGTCCCCGCTCGGCCCTCCTCCGCCCGCCCCTCGCTCCCGAAGATCTCCCGTCTCCCCGGCTAGCTGGCTCTCAGCGCCGGCTCCCCGTGGCCGCTGCGCGCTCCCGGTCTCCTCCTCTATCTCTGTCACACACCGCCAGCATGCAACACCTCCCCCCCCCTCCTCCCGGTCTCTCCTCCCTCTCCCGCCTTCTCTGCGAGGTGCTCCTGAGCTGCTAACCGTATCTCCGCTTCACTCCTGCTTACAAGCGCCCGCTGTGTTCTGCTGCATGTTCCCCACGGCAGATGAATATTACATCTCATGATGCGTTCACGGACTCCCTCCTCCACATCTTTTCCCTGCGGTGCGGGAACTAGCCGGCGTTCCCTGTCCTCCTCGCATCCCCGCTACAAATCATCTCCGCTCCACCCCCGTCTATCCATCTATTCCCTCCCCGTCTCCATCTTCCTGCACAGGCTATCTCGTGCTGACCCAGCTCTCCTGCCCTTTCTCCATTTCCTCTCCTCTTCTCTCCATCTCCTCATCCTGCCCCCCTCCTCCCCCCTGCTGTGACATTGAGCGCTGCCTTCATCAGATTTATGGTGGTGCTGTGGAGATGGGACGCCCCCCTCCATCCCAGCCCACTCTGGAGGGGGGGGGGGGCGTGTCACCGACGGACACCGGTGGGTTAGTTCCTTCGGACGGTGAGTCCCAGCAGCCCCTCTTGGGAAGCTCCTCGAGAAGCTCCTCTGGCTTTGGTTAAAGAAACAGGCCTTTCAAGCTGAATACTGGCCTCATTATGACACACACACACACACACACACACACACACACACACACACACACACACAACAGGAACATTCAGTCATTCACTCATTCATTCCTTCATCATCTACAGTGCTCACCCTGCATTGGTGGGGTAGGAGCCTGTCCCTGCTGTGATTGGGCAAGAGGTGGGGCTCCCCCTGGACCAATCACAGGGCAGCTTATTGGCCGATCCAAACATTCACCCTCTCATCCACGCGTCTGGACAACGTAGGGCCTCCGGTGAACCTCCACCATGTCTTTTAACAGAGGGAGGAACCCGGAGAACCCTGAGGAACCCCACGCAGACACGGGGAGAACGTGGAGACTCCACACAGGAATCCAAGCAGGGACCTTCTGGCTGAGAGGAGGAGGAGGAGCAGCAGCTGGCCTCTGCAACGCCATGACAGAAACACAGATCCACAAAGAAGATGGTTGTCAGAGACTTTGACCCCAGACGGAGCGCCATCAGGAACAAGGTGAGTAATCTGTGTGTGCAAAAGGCGTGGAGAGCAGGCCTCCGTCACACAGCGGACACACACTGATGGTTGTGTGTGTGTCTATGTGTGTGTGTGTGTGTGTGTGACACCAACACGCACACAGAAAGAAATCCAGTGTGTTTGTATCCACATATCAAAGTGCCGATCCACAACCTCCTCAATGAGCTGGTGATCAATTCCCTCTCCAGTGTGTGCAGGCACACGTGAGGAACCCCTGCGCGCGCGCGCGCGTGTGTGTGTGTGTGTGTGTGTGTGTGTGTGTGTGTGTGTGTGTGTTTCTGGTGTGTGTGTGCAGAGAGGCAGGGAGATAAAGTGGGGGAGACAGCAGTGCTTGAGAGGATTTTGTCGGTTCAGCATCTTCTGCAGTGGGAGATGGGGTCTCCTTCCAGAGGACATATGGAGGAGCTACTGAGGAGGGCGGGGGAGGGGAGGGTGTCGGGGGGGGGGGGGGGGGGGGGCGTCGGGGGGGCAGTAGAGGAGGACGGCTTCAGTTTGGTGACAAAGAGAGCAGCTGAACGCCAGCCTCAGCCGGCCGGAGCTGTGGGCGCTGGGGGGGCGCAGGTGTGTTTTCACTGACCCAGAAGAGCCAGGCTGCTGCACCAACACTACTGTACTCACCCAGACACACACACATCCAGCGCACACTAACACATTCATTCATGTGGGAGCGCCGCCACTCTTTCTACTTTAATACATCACACGGCCGGAGGGGGGGGGCATTTTCCACCAAGGAGCTGTTCATGAAGTGTAAACACATTTTAGAGCTGCCCTCAAACATGTGTGTGTGTGTGTGTGTGTTTGTGGCCTGGACCAATCACTGCAGAACGTACACTGAATGTGCAGGGAACGGAGAGATTTGGGGGAAATGGCAAAATGAATGTGGTGGGGCCGGGAGTGTGTGAGATGATTGTGTGTTGGCATACGCTGCTGTGTGTAAGGGATCGCATCATGTTGTGACGTGGTCGGCGGGCTGCGGTGTTGCGTTCCTGGCGTGTGGCGTGTTCGGCGTGATACAAGGAGCGGGTGAGGCGTCAGGACGTCCGCGGGATCTCGGAGATCTTTGGGGTGTCCTTGAAAAGACGGACTGCAATTTCATTCCCTCTGGCTTGAAAAGGGGAGGAGGTTATTGCAGATAGGACTCATACACAAGGGTCAACAGCGCCGCGAATTACAGCTTCCAAAATGATTATAAAACGGCGAGAGAAGATTTGTCGACCATAAACCCGGTAATATATTTACCCCGTGAACCCTTTCATTATCTCTGTAATGACAGTGAACCGAGGCGGCCTCTCCTCTGCCACGGGGCTGCAGCCTTCTGTCTTACAGCTGCTTGAAGAGCCGGGGGTCACCATCAATCACATCAGCACCAAAGCAGCTCCTTTAATAAACCTGACAAAGGCCCGGCCTTAAATTGTGTGTGACATGATCATCCAAACAAGTCCGACTTCCGCTTTCAGCCCCAGCGACCACGTCCGCTCTCAAGGGTTTCGTGCCTGATGCGATTAAAACGAGCTCACATAATGGATGTGCAAATGTAAATACACGTGCAGATATGTACTGTATGTACGTCACTAATATAACAGGATTGATTGGCAGCGACAATTTTATTTATAAATATTCAAGATGACACAATAAACCAACTGCGCTTCCTACTTACAGTGGGAGAAGTCGACGGTCCGTGGTGTCAGGACGAGCATGTTGTAGTGTAGTATAAACCAAATAACTGCAATAAATACACGGCCGTTTGAAATAAATGTGCACGATGAAGGTAGAAGTCCAATTGTTATCAGAGTCATGTTTACTGCATGAACATTATCGAAGTAATCATTTATCAACGATGGTGATGTTAATATTTCTTCCCTTAAAGTATTAAATCCTTTTGAAAGGTCATTTTCCTCCCAGTCGTCAGCGGCTGCGCGGTGGTCATGCGAGTGCGCCCTCTTGTGGCCACCCGGGGACATAGCCCTGCTTGGCGGCTCGGGGCCTCCGGATTTCTAGCGGCGCCGGGGAAACGGTACTGATGAGCCGTTTGGACGCGATATCCGGACGCTTTAGCCACTTTATTCACTTTATTCGCTTTATCCGAACGCGATCGCCTCGACAGGCGCCTTCTAGTAAGATGCGTTATTGAGATGTGCCTCGGATGAGCGCGGGGTGTAATGCTGCCATCCCGCCGCTAGGGGGCAGCACCGCGGCCCGCAGCACCCGCAGTCACCGACGCAAGTTGTGAGTGTTGTTGGTTCCGTCGAAGAAGAAGCGGCGGCCGCGGCAGCGAGTGGCCTGGGGCGGCTAGCTGGCAGCTAGCTGGTGCCGGGCAGACATGTCACACAGGGGGCAGCAGTGCTAACTTGCCCGCGGTAGTTTGAGACTTTTCCAAAGTGTTTCGTAGCTTCGAGGAGCCGCCGTAGAACCCGAAGCTACCCCGGTTCCCTTGCTCGGACGGCCCGGCGGACCAGGAGAACCCCCGGGGATCCCGGACTTTCGACACCCGACACCCGCTGGTTAGCTAGCCGGCTAGCCGGGGAGCTCCCGCAGAGACCCGCCGTCGCCGCCTCCGCCGCCGCAGCAGCAGCCGCCGCAGTAGCAGCGCCTCACCGCCGCACCATGTCCACGGCCGGGGACTTCGGAAACCCACTGAGGAAGTTTAAACTGGTCTTCCTCGGGGAGCAGAGCGGTGAGTGTCCCGGTCAAGTCGAGTTCCGAGTCGGCGCCCGGGTCCCGTCCGGAGACCCGTCCGGTCAAAGTGCTGCCGGGGCTGGAGTTCCGACGCAGCGGCTCGGGTGATAATCTCCAGCCGCCGCCGCGGCAGCTAGCTAACTCACCCCGCCGCTAGCCGCCCGGTCGCGGTCAAATATCTGCTTCATGGCGGCTCCGGTTCGGTTGATATACCGATGTTTCCTCTCATTTCCCTCCGTCTGCGCGTCCGGGATAACTTCGGGCGGTTTGGAGCGCCGTCTCAACGGTCGCAGTGGGGAACAGTTGGCCGAAGTTCGGCCTCCGCTCGAAGGCGCCGGCGTGGAAAGGCAACTCCACGCCTTCGTCCGTGGCGCCTGAGCCGGTCGGGCTCTCTCACCCGTCCCGGGCCGCGCATCCCGCCCGGCGGCATTCCTCCACCTCTCCCCGGTGACCGTGCCCTGTTTGGCCGATCCGCTCCAACGGTTCCCCGGGGCCCCGAGCCTGGAGTCCGGAGGCTGGGCCCGGGCGGTGCGGGGATCCAAACCTGGATACGAAAACAGACCAAACAATTAAAAAACTCTACAACCGACTGACTTGTCTCACATTTATTAAGCTCACCCTCTTCCTGTCTGGAGGTTCTCAGTCATCCAGGCCATCGCCAGTTCTTGTCGAGATCTTCTTCTCATACCACCTGGACCTGATAGTCCTCCCTTGTAGACGTTTCACCTCTCATCAGTTCCCACAGAAGAACCACCTTCTTCTTGTTGTCCTCCTTGAGTCCATCTACAGACCTCCTCATCCAGATCAACTGCACACCAGGGTGTGGATGTTGGCAATATTTTGTTAACTGGAGAGGAGCAGTTTAATCCCCTTCTGCTTGGATGGATTATTGGACATGCAGAAGGTGTGTTTAAGAGTGAGACAGGATGTGGTTGTTTGGATCCTTGATCTAAAGCCCTCTCAGGTAATAACTATCTTTCTATGTACAGATCCAAGGTTCCCTTGCATATCTTCAGCTTGTCAGTTTTGAGGTAACTTGTTTTCCAAGTAGCTTCTCTGTTCCCACCTTTTGGATCAGCTGCAGGTCATTTACCGATTGATTTCTTGCATCGTCCTTGTTGAACTAAATGAAGTGCACACTGAGATGCCTTGTTTCTACCAGGACTCTCCACCAGCACGGTGCAACCGGAAGACGCTTCTCGCATGCAGGGACGTTAAATAATCCACTGCCATCGGTCAGGTATCACTGGCCTCTCCTTTCCTTCCTCCCCTCCTGTTCACCTCTGTTATTCATATTTCTTCCAACTTCCTGTGACGTGTGAGGAAAACTTTCTGGGAACCATAGGAGTTGTTTGTAAGGTTCACTCTTATTTGCACCCCAGGACACGAGTCTGGTGGTGTTGTCTTGTCTGGCGTCAGGCTGGTGGTCTCTGGTGGTCTCTGGTGGTCCACCGGCTGGAGACACAGCCCGGCACCTTCCGGCGTGGCTGATAATCACCATCTCGTTGGTTTAATGTCGTGTCTTTCACAGCGAGCTCGGCCAGAGCATCGCTGTCGTCGTCATGAATAAACCATTTCCCCGTTAATATTTAATCCCTGGCGAGTCCCGGAGAGCAGCGCAGCGGAGGTGCGGTCACAGGAAAGACGCCGGAAAGTCGAGTACAAGGGAAATATTCAGGGAGGCGATTTGAATAAAGACTCACTCACTCCTCTGTTTACTTTTGCTTATCCAGCGGCCGATGACACGCTAAGTGTCGGATGGGGTGACGGTAGGCTGGCTTGCAGGCTGACCTCTGGACGGGGACCAAGCTCCCGGTGTGCCCTGGAGATAAGCCCTGCAAAGGAGGAGAACGCTGTTATTGCTTTGGTTTTTTCACAAACGTCAGTCAGAATGAAAGCAGCTCAGCCACACTGTGTCGGGACGGTTCGGGTTGTGAGGGCGCACCCGACGTGCTCGGGCCTCCGGGGCCTCCGGGGCCTCTGGGGCCTCCGGCCGGCAGACATTTTTGTCGGTATGACTGTGCAAACAGCCGCGTGGCCTCTGACACGCTGTAACTGATATGAGCAGCTGCGTAGGCGCTCCTGTCCGCTGTCCGGCGGGCTGAGCGCTCTGTGCGATGGCGGGCCGAGGGGGGCGGGGGGTTCGGGAGCAGACGAGTTGAGACGCTGGGAATCCGGGCCTGGAAACAGCCCGGAGCCGCCATTCTACTCAAATGACTCCCGCTTTGTTTCCGGCATCGCTGTCTCCACACCTACTCTGGGTTTGGATTCTCCGGAGCTGGTTTTTGAACCGTCGACTGTGTTAGCAGGCCGACCTACGGTTCAGACCCACTGAACCGGTTGAGGGCCGGGCGGAGCCGGAGCCCGGAGAGCGAAGGGACGGCCCCAGAGAACAGCGAGGTATCACACCTCCTAGAGGAACGTCAGCACGGTGCAAATTCATGTCCTGTGATGAATGGCTGAATCACCTGTGACGGGGCGTGGAGGCATCAGGCCGCCGCGCAACCCTGCTTCTGTTCTCTGGGACACGTGTGTGAGTCACTGACCTGAGGGTGCAGAAGATGATGGTGATCATGATGATGGATCCCGCCCCAGGAGACCCACCTGTCAACCTTTGACCAACTGCAGGTGTGTGTGTGTGTGTGTGTGTGTGTGTGTGTGTGTGTGTGTGTGTGTGTGTGTGTGTGTGTGTGTGTGTGTGTGTGTGTGTGTGTGTTGCAGTGGGGAAGACCTCGTTGATCACCAGGTTCATGTATGACAGCTTCGACAACACCTACCAGGTGAGACACCACCTCGGGCCGCCGAGCGCCAGGTCACATGACATCATCTAATAACCTGTTCCAATTTCAGGCCACGATAGGGATTGATTTCCTGTCCAAAACTATGTACCTGGAAGACAGAACAGTGAGTAAAGTGTGTGTGTGTGTGTGTGTTTTGTTACATATCTATTATCTGTCTGTGTCGATGCCAAGTGAAGGTTGATATCCCCCTCAGATCCGGTTGCAGCTTTGGGACACGGCGGGACAGGAGAGGTTTCGGAGCCTCATCCCGAGCTACATCAGGGACTCGGCCGCCGCCGTGGTGGTGTACGATATCACAAGTAGGTGTCCGGTGGGCGGGGCCTGTGGCGGTGCACGGGGCCTGTGGCGGTGCACGGGGCCTGTGGCGGTGCACGGGGCCTGTGGCGGTGCACGGGGCCCGTGGCGGTGCACGGGGCCCGTGACGGTGCACGGAGCCCGTGGCGGTGCACGGGGCCTGCAGGCATATCCAGCCGTCCAAGCAGGGACATGTTAGTGAGGTGTGCTGACTTTAGATAAGAGCCTGTGAGCTCAGCGTGGGTTGCGCACACAGTGAGGTGCTTAGACCTGCTCCAGACGGACTGGCGCCGTCGAGCTACAGTCGAGCCGCAGACGTTCATTCACGCCCGTCCTGGTTCCCCAAACCCGTCCTGGTTCCTCTGAGTCGTGGGCTGTGGACAGAGGCGCTCCTCACGCTCCTCACGCTCCTCTTCGGGCCCTCGCTTCACTTCCCAAACACACACTGCATTCTATCAGGTGGAATATAAGCTGAATTTGAGGATGGTCAGAAACCACAGAAGTAGATTTCCCAGTCAGTCGCATCTGCACATCAGTCTTTTTAATCTGGATGGAATAAGGATGAAGTTGGCAGTGATTTCAGAAGGTCCTCGACTTGCGTCGGGGTTCCATTCCTACGGTGCCACGTAACATGATTTTGGCCGTAAGTCTGGACTTGCAGAAGTACTCGTGTCCCTCAGCGACGCTAACACAGTCAGAATCTAGATTCTAGGTTCTGTCTGGGCAGAGTTAGCACAGCTGAGGGCTGGCAAACTCATTCTGGTCCGGCGGCAGCATAAGGCTTCATTTGATGTGAAGGGGCCCGACCGGTAAAATCACAGCGTAACTAACTTGAAGAAACACAAAGTCCAAGTGTTGCCTTTATTTTGGCGTAAAGGAGAACAGGGAAATGATAAAGATCTTTTAATGTAATCAACTCTTCCTTTAAAAGTGTACGACAATCAACCTGAGATTCATGAAGAAAAGTGCAATGTCAACAACGCTCTGCCTCAGTTTAACATTTATTTGTGTGTGTTGTTCATCACAACTGATCACAGTGATATTTAGTCACAGGTATGTGGAACTAAGACATAGTCCTGGGAAAAAAAAGCTATTCTGAAAACCTAAATTAAGTCTGTACACTTTTACATCTTAAGTGGCAGCTATTTTGTGCAGACAATTAAGAATACGTGTTGCCTTGTTTATGTATGAAATGTAAAAAATAGACACAAAACGCAACACGGAAGCATGCGTTAGAAAAGGTATTTTCAGTAGCGCAAACCATGTTTAAAGCAGCATTTTTCAGGATTCATTCCTGCTTTGTATTTGGCTCCTGACACTTGTCATCTTCTCGCCTCCACAAGTGCATCACGTCCTGAGTCGCGGACAATTTCACAATGTCCGTTATGTGTGAGCTCTTTTATTCATGTCTGTTACTGAGAAAACGTGCTCGCAGCGGTAGGTCGTCCCAAACATACGCAACACGTTTGCGGCCGGTGTTGTTAACTTAGGGTAGCCTGGAAGGAGATATTTTAAGTTGCATGTCAGAGGGCACGTCAGGAGCTTTGACCGAACGCTGATTGATAAACCACAGATTCTCTCTGCAGTCTGCTAAAGACCTGAATCGTCTCTCACACCGGCACGTCCATCCGACCGTCTCGTCTTTGCGCGGTCTCGTTTCGGCATTCGCACTCGACGCGCATCCGTCTCTCACTCGGGGGAAGTGGGCAGTGTCATCACCTGCAAGCTGCTGCTCCCAGAATGTGAGCTTTCACTGGAAAGCACCGATGCTCTCCTAATACTGCCCGACAAGTCTTTTGCGCCCTCGTGACATTTTGTTCGGCTTGTTAAAGCCAGAAATGCAAGGTCCCGCGCCCACTGTTTGCGTCGTCATTCCATAACCGCTTTACCTTTTCTCTCCAAGAACGGTGCGATTTCCTGACAAAGATCGAAGAAGTGCTTTAGTGCAGCGTCGCGGCTCAGCCGTCTTACCTCAGCGTGGTGAGGAAGACCTGGGTGATGTTAGCCTCGCTGAGAGGACGGTCAAACCGAGTCAAAGTCAATACTGCCATATATTCACACACACACACACACAGCGTTACGTTCAGACCCACGGTGCAAAGTGCACCAGATGATCAATAATTAGTCACAGACAACAATGAACAACGGTGAGTTCTGCTGAGGTAGATATAGTTAGGTTTGATTTTTTGCCGTTTCCTCAAACCCACCTGTAATTCATTTATCTTCAGTTTTCTCAGTTTTCCGGGCATCTTGTTGTATTTTTCGCCATGGTGAGTCTCATAGCGGCACCCAAGATTATATTCCTTGAGCACCAAAACTGAACGCACAGGTTTCTTATTTACCTCAACCGACAAATAAGAAGCGGTCCGTTTTTCTTAGAAACCCTTCAGTCCATGTCCGCTTTTCTCTGTTTCACAACCACATCTTGACAATGAAGGCGTCGGGGCCGAAGGAGAAGCAAGTCCATTACTAACAAGAAGTAAAATGTGATTTACAGACCCGGAAGCCTCATCGCTGCCATCTGCTGTCAGCTGTGAGTCACTCGGTGTTGTGCCGTGTCGCTGACACTGACTCAAACTGTGCGTCCTAGCAGACAATATAGGAACTGCATTTTTATTTACAAAATGTAGTCTGTAGTCCGATCTGGCGAATGGAAAGGAAGACGACTTCCTGGCGCTGGGTGGCGTGAGAACGCTTCCCTCACCGCATAGTTCCTGAGCAAAATTCATTTTGAGATGAGATGAGATGAGAACAACTTTATTTATCCTGAAGGAAATTGTGCCAGAGTTTCAAGCAAAAACACAACAATAATAGATAATAGTAGGAAGGAGGGAGAATAAGAAATACAATAATATAAATTGTCAAGGTTAAGGCTATCAAGTGTTTAAAGGTCTTAAGTACAAAGATTTGAAGATTGCCTTCGGCTGAAGGGAAGAGGAATTAAAAAGTCTGATAGCCTCAGGTAGGAAAGACCTCCTGGTGTTCAGTGGAGCTCCTTGGTGGGATCAGTCTACGGCTGAAAGAGCTCTGACAGGATGTCAGTGTCCATGCAGGGGGTGATGGACGTCCATGATGCTGAGGAGCTTCCTCAGCATCCTCCTCTCTGACACCCTTTTAACGAGACTCTCTTAATACGTTTATGGAAGATGGCGGCGTCAGCAGGAAACGTACGTTGAGGACGCCGTAAACGGTTATCAGTGATATCACCCAGATTACTCCTGTGAGCACTGCGGTGTCCGTTCTTTCCTGACCGGCTGCTCCCGTGTCTCCCTGCTGTGCTTCCTGTCCGGCGCCGCCCCAGACGTGAACTCCTTCCAGCAGACCACCAAGTGGATCGACGACGTGAGGACGGAGAGAGGGAGCGACGTCATCATCATGTTGGTGGGAAACAAGACAGACCTCGCGGACAAAAGGTAACCCTCCCCCCCCCTTTGCCGCCCCTCCGCCGCCCCGTCCCATCGCGGGCGGAGAGCCGTGGCGGCGCCCGTCTCCCCGTTAGCCGACGGTTTGATGAAGTGTGTTGCCGCTGGCTGCCTGTCTCACCCCTCTGTCCACCGCAGGCAGGTCTCTATTGAGGAGGGCGAGCGGAAAGCCAAAGAGCTAAATGTAATGTTTATTGAGACTAGTGCCAAGGCAGGCTACAACGTCAAGCAGGTAAGCGTGCGTGCCAGTCGTGCCCCGTGGTCCTCCTGAGCCGCTGCCGCCTGCACCCCGGCCCCGAAGCCGGGGGGGGGCTTACTGCCCCTGGGGTGGGAGGGGGGGGGGGGGCATCTGAGAGATCTAATCCAAGCTAAGGGGTTCTGCTCCAGTGTGGGAGCCCTGCAGCCGCCACTGAATCCGTTAATCCCCGAATCCCAGACCCCGGCTTCCTGTTCCTGGAGGTCTGAAAGTCTGGGAGTCTGGAATTCTGGAGGCCTTCCAGCTGGCCTGGCAGACGCCGGCTTCTGTGGGGGAGCACCGGCAGCAGCCAGGGGGGGGCACGACTTCTACAGTCCCCTGCTAAATAATAAGTCTGTACTCTTTCCCCTGTGTGTGTGTGTGTGTGTGTGTGTGTGTGTGTGTGTGTGTGTGTGTGTGTGTGTGTCGGCAGACAGATAACCACAGAGGAGGGAGAGCAGAGAGCAAAAGACATGAATGTTCTGTTTATTGAAACGAGTGCAAAGACAGGCTACAATGTGAAACAGGTAGAGCGTGTGCACCCGGGAGTGTGTGTGTGTGCCTGCCTGTCTTTGTGTGAGTGGTGTGTGTGTTTGTGTCTCCATCATACTCATGCCGTCCTGATTTGGCACTCAACACACACACACACGTGTCATTCCCTTGTGTGCTTCAGCCATGCGCCAACCTTACTGGGAACTTGGCTTTTTGTCATGACACTTACAGTAACATGAGGTGTGTGTGTGTGTGTGTACAGGACTGTTTAGGAATGATGCGAGTGCATGTTTGACCCGTCAGCGCAAAGCTACAAAGGATATCCATTCACTATGCTAAGCTAAACAGCTGAAAGTGGGTGTATGGCCCCCTAACACACACACACACACACATACACACACACTCACAGAGGAGGAGCCTCCATCCTCCTGTGTGTGTGTGTGTGTGGGTCATGACCGGCAGGCAAACAGCCCTTCAGCCTTTGCATGTCCTGGCAGAGGTGTGATGGTCCCCCAAGCTCTCCGCCGCCATCTTGGCTCCAGTCTTGTCCAAAGCTAAATGAAGGCGGGCGGAAAGCTTGGGGGCGCCGCTCCTCTCCTGCATGGAGCCGAGCCGCCGCCACGCTCGTGCCCCGGGTGGGCTCGGGTGGGCTCGGGTCCTGACGTGCACGCTCTGGGGTTCACGGGTCCTCGGAGCCCCGCGGGGCAGAAGGGCTCTGCGATCCTTCGTAACCGGCGTGAATGGCCGGGCGACCGGCTCAGGACGCACGCTAGCACGCTTCGCCCGCCGCCTCCGCCCGAGTCTGACCCGAGTCTGACCCGAGTCTGACCCGAGTCGGACCCGAGTCTGACCCCAGGCTTCTGATTCTTCTTCCCCCGCAGCTTTTCCGCCGCGTGGCCGCCGCCCTGCCCGGCATGGACACCACGCAGGACAAGAACCGAGAGGACAGTATCCTTGGCCGCCGCGCTGGTCTCCTCGCTGTTGTTGCCACGGTTGTTCTTCCTGTGTTTTGGTTTTCCTTGACTCGGCGCCTCCAGTGATCGACATAAAGCTGGAGAAACCTCCGGAGCAGCCCATCAGCGAGGGCGGCTGCTCCTGCTAATGACCTCCTCTCTCCGCCGCCACCCTTTTTCACCACGTCCGCCCCCCCGCCGCCTCCGGCCCGACACGACACTAACCCCCCCCTCGCCGGAGGGGCGGCCCCGAGGAGGAGGAAGGCAGGAATACCGTCACTTTTCCAACCAAACGTTAGGAAGGCGGTGGCAGAGCGGCAGAAGAGTTCAAATGTGACAGTTTGGGAGACGCTCTTCCAGCGCCGGCTGTTTGGAAAGGAATGCAAATTAGTGTTGGAGTCGGTGGAAGTGTCCTCGCCGTGCGCAGCTGAAACACACACACACACACACACACTGACGGCAGTGTTTGGGGAAAGTTTGCGGGCATCAGTTGATGGGACCCCGAACCCCTCAGAGGATCCTGGGGGGCCCCGGGGGGCCCGGACCCGACCCTTTCCCCAAACCCTGGTGGCGGCGGTCAGACCCCCGGCGAGCGGACCCCTTCCCTGGATGACACCTCCGCCGCCACCCTCACCTCCACCACCTCCATCACAAAGGCTGATTTTTTTTTTTTTATCCGTTTCCTGCCCTCCGGTGTTTGGCCCCCCGGGTTTGTTGTTGAGACTAAGCGTAGATTAACCTGCCGGCGGTAGAACCTGAGACTTCCTGACAGATCCTGTAACCTTAGACCTTCAGAGCTCCACGCCTCATCCTCGCTTTCATTCTGGCCTCTTTTTCTTCGGGGCGTCCGTCTTTCCGTTAGTGATTCTACCCCGTATTTAATCCACGATGACTTGTAATATTTATTTCTTCCGGGTTTCTTTTGTAAGGCTGTTTAATACCCTCCTTTGGAGTCCTGCGTCCGTGTGATCCCGTCTAACAGAAGCGGCCCTTCCTTTTCCGTCGCCGGCTCCTGCAGTTTAGCCTGAATCTCTAGGAGAGTCGGATGTGGCGACAGACGTCCTTCGTGTTCGCGTCTGTCCGGGAAGTTTTAAAGAAAAATAATAAAATACACTTGTCACTGCCGGTGGGTGGATGTTTGATTTGTGAGCGTGAAGCAGCCGCCGAGCTGGAGGGGGAGGACTGGAGGTCCTGGAGGCTTCTGGGAGGCCCGTGGAAGAACCCTGTGGAAGCTTCCAGTGGAAGAACCCTGTGGAAGCATCCAGTGGAAGAACCCTGTGGAAGCTTCCAGTGGAAGCGCCTCGTGGCTCCACTCAGATTTTTAATCACAGACATGGAACCATTTCATTTCCCGCCCATGACAAAGAACTACAATTCCACTTCCGGGCGGAGGTCATCCCACCGCCTCAGCTCTCGCGAGAGTTTGCCCGGCCGGGGTTTCCATGGCAAGGCGCCCCAAACACTCGCCGCGGTGAGTGCGTGTGCGTGCGACTCACGCACACCGTCACCGTGCAGCCTCGGGTGGACCTCCCATGGCCGCGGCGGGGGATCTGTACCGGACCCTGCAGGTCTGCAGGGCCGCCTCGGACGCGGACATCAAGCAGGCGTGAGTCTGGGCGCGTCGGCGCGTCGTGAAGCGCGGGGTTCCTCGTGTTCATGTTCCCACTCGATCCACGCAGGTACCGCCGCCTGGCGCTCCACTCCCACCCGGCCAGGAGCCCCGGGGCCGCGGCGCAGGACACCTTCCTCCGGCTCGGGGAGGCCTACGAGGTGCTCAGCGACCGTGAGTGCGCGCACACTCCGATCGATACGTCCTATCGAGGCTTGGCGGGTGTGCGTGTGCGCGTGTGCGTGTGCGCGTCCACTCGGGGTTAAGAGCTGAGCGCACCTGTGGTGGGAGATGATGAGTTTACAAGAGAAGGAACCGATGTGTTTGTAAGATCTATAGCTTAACTCTTTGAATCCTGATTGATTGATTGATTGATTGATTGATTGTCGCTGTAAAGGTGAAAAGTCAGCCTTTAAACCGAGATTTGTCGCGGCGGTTTTGTTTTCAGCGGCAGGAAAAGCGAAGGCGTCAGACTTTCATGTCTGTTTTCCCGCAAATGTGCGCGTCAGTTTCAGGAAGCGGCGACGGCCCGCCTCCCGCCGCCCGCGTCTCGCTCGGCCGTGACCACGAGGTGGCGGTCGACGCCAACCTCTGGTCCCTGAACGCATCACGACGTGAGACGACTCCACGCACGCGCTGCGTTCTCAAAGCCGTGGCTTCCGGTTCTGATTCGATGAACGTTATTTCAAAGTCCCGTCACGTGTCAGAACCGGGATCTTCTCCGCCACCGTGCGCTCTGTGCCGCAGCTCGGAAAAGGGCCGCCTACGACAGGTTTGGCGAGGAGGGCCTCCGGGCCGGGCTGCCGCTGGAGGTGGACGCCGGCGGCGCCTGGACCTCCAAGTTCGTCTACCACGGGAAACCGGACAAGACCTTCAGGCGGGTCTTCGGCGGAGACAACCCGTTCGCAGGTACGACGCCCGGCCCGGACCGCCTTCCTCCGCCGCCGCCGGCCTTCACGGCTCCTCCTCCCCGCCAGAGTTCTACACCCAGGATGAGGCGCCTCCCCGGGGCCTCCTGGGCCCGCCGGCCGCAGAGCTCCAGGACCCCCCCATCCAGAGGGACCTCCACGTGTCCCTGGAGGACCTCTACCACGGATGCACCAAAAAAATCAAGATTAGCCGGCGGGTAAGAGTCCACCTGTCCGCCCGAGAAGCTCAGACCCGTTTGAGAAGAAGCTCCGCTCCCTTCCTGCCGCCTCCAGGTTCTGAACGAGGACGGACGAAGCTCCAGCATCAGGGAGAAGATCCTCAGCGTGGACGTGAGACCCGGCTGGCAGGACGGCACCAGAGTGGTGTTCTCCAAGGAGGGAGATCAGGTCAGGGAGGGCCTCCTGCCAGCACGCCTCAACACCGGCAGATACCAGACTGTGTGTGTGTGTGTGTGTGTGTGTGTGTGTGTGTGTGTGTGTGTGTTCCCTTCAGGGACTGAACAGCGTCCCTGCAGACATGGTCTTCATCGTCCGTCAGAAGACTCATCCTCAGTTTGAGCGGCGGGACAGCGAGCTGGTCTACACGGCGCAGGTCTCCCTGCTCATGGTGGGTCAGGACCAGGTCTCTGGACCAGGTCTGGGTGAGGGATTTGAACCCTCACACGTCTGAGCGGGTCTGAGAAGAATGCTCTCCACCCCCCAGGCCTTGACCGGGTTCTCTCTGAGCGTGGAGACGCTGGACGGCAGGATCCTCCGCATCCCCGTCAACGACATTGTGCAGTAAGTCAGATCTTCAGCCGAGGTCCTCGGTTGAAGACCTTCGGATGAAGAACCTCGGAGGAGGCGCTCGGAGGAGGAGCTCGGACGACGCTCGGGAGGAAACGTCCGGGAACCTCGGCGTCCGTCTCTGACGTTCTCCTGGTGTGTTCTTCTCCCCGTCAGCCCGTCCTACAGGAAGGTGGTGTCTGGAGAAGGGATGCCTCTGGTCCAGGACCCGTCCAGGAGAGGAGACCTCGTCATCGCCTTCGACGTGCGCTTCCCGGAGAAACTCTCGGCGGAGAGGAAGCGGCTGGTCGAGCGAGCGCTGCTCTTCAAACCCTGATAAGATTCAACGAGGTGAAGATGAAGGCGCTCCCGCTCCGTCTCCTTCCATGGAGCACCACCATCTCCAACCAGAAGACCAAAGCATGAAGGAGGGATGAGGGAACCTTCAGCCGATCCAAGGCCTCCTCATCCCCCACGAGCTCTGTCTCCACAGCTGCTCCGCAGCTTCTTCTCCACGCCACATCTGGCAGAGCGTTCTTCTCGAGGGGTGTTCCGAGAACTGCTCTGCGATTGGTCGGTTGTCTGCAGTGGGCGTGGTCAAAGCCATATAGTTTACAGGGTGAAAGGAGGAAGATCTGTGCAACATCTAGAGGCCTGTGGAGAAACCAGATGTCCAGCAGCTCTTGTGAGGTGAAGGTGGCCCTCGGAGGAGAGCGTCCGTGGCGAAGGCGCCGCCATCTTCTGCGGCAGCTTCTGCTTTGTGAAGGACATGTGGATCTGCGGTGACGTGCGCCGAGGTCGATGGCTGCTGAGGCGCTGATGTCACAGAGAAGCTTAGTCACCGTTTTATTGGCAGCAGTTAACATGTTTAAATATATCAGCATTCTTTGCGTATGCAAACTGTAGCATAGAAAAAAGCACATTTAAAAGAAACATTATTATCTTTTACCTTTACTTATAAATGAAATCCATGCGCCGCTTCTGAAGAAAAGCATCGGTAACTTGCTTGTAGAAATGGTCCTTGTCTTTCTTCAGTTTTAAAAGTCTGTCTCAGTAGAAATCACGGCCGGTGAAGACAGTCGTCCTTGATCGTTCCTGTTCCGACCGCATGTTTTTAGCCTTTTCAGTGCCGAGAATGAATCTCTCGCTTTTCCTTTAGCTTAGCATTGTGGGAGCTGATGTTGAGCCTTTGCTGTTCATTCGAAGCCAAATCTATCCTGGACATCTCCAATGTTTTTAGCACGATTTGACTTTGAATGCGAGCGGCCGACCGCTCATGTTTGATTGTCAGAAGTTGAGAAAAGAATGCAGGAGAAGCAGAAAAGGTTCTTTGTTACTGGACATCCACACCGCAGCCTTTTGGAGTGAACCACTCCGTTTGAAAAGACCGAGTCCTCCGTCTCCTAGTCTGAAGCTAATCCGTTAGCGCCGGCGTCGGTCTTCCCTTACTTATTATCTCCTGCTTCGACTGAAAGTCCAGTTTAGAAAATTCTTTCAGTAGCTATGTAATCCTCCATTTTGGAAATAAAGCCAAGCAAGAGGAAAAATAACTAGATGGCTGCACTTGACTTGCTAACTGTTTACAGTAGCTTGCTATTGCAACTTCTATCATTCTTTAGCCGAGTATTAAAAGGCTCCCTGGGATCAGCGGCGCCCCCTAGCATGAGGCACCGTCATTGCGTGCCTCACTTAGTGTGTCTTCGCTGACGCTTTACGATCGCTCGGCACGAGAAACATGTTACGGTTGATGACGAAAAAATACACATCAGCTAAAGTCTGGAAATTTAGTTCATATATTAGTGCTTGAGGTGTTTGAAAATTTTACTAGTGACATCCACAGAGACAGCAATATGCATAGCATGCTAGCACAGTTAGCAGAATCATTGTGCGATCCACAGTGGCTCCGCTGGCTGCCGTGTCACCGCACGTCTTCTTCATATTTAAATGCTACATTTTTTTTTTTTAAACTGATTTTGAAACAAAATTACTAAAAATTGTTTGGTGGAAAAAAGTTTGGTGGAAAATAACATTATAGAACAAATCACTGAATAAATTTAACCATTTAATCAATTTTTTCATTTTACATTTGTTTCTTTCCATGACGCCGGGTGAGGCTGGGCCTCCCCCTGCCTCTGCTGGCTGCACCTCACTGTGGACCAGAGAACCCAGACCTTCTTCTCACTGATCAGGATGTAAATGCTGGAGAAGCAATTGGAACTGAGCCCGCAGCTGCAAACGCCTCCCCGAGGCTAATGCTAACATTGCTAATTTGGTCAAATGGAAGTCAAAAAGACAACAAACATCTCGAAAGCTTCGGGTTCGGCTTCATCTAAAACAGGAGTCCAGGAGAGCAGATGGTCATCAGCTTCCCCGGATAAAGTTCAAAACAAAACAAAAGTTCCGTCGCGGTCAGCCACCCCTAGTGTTAGCATTAGCATTAGCTTCCTTTCAGCGAACTCATTGAAAACAGATATCGCGCGTGTGTGTGTGTGAAAATGACACTTGGTGCCACTGGCCTCCTGCAGAAGGTCCCGTGAGCGTGCGGCTCAGGCGCCGCTGTGCCCGGCGGCCATCATGGCTCGCTTCAGCTGCTTCATACATGATGATCATCCCCAGGGTCCAGGAGCTCAGGCGCAGGAACGACAGCATGAAGCTACAAAAGCGACCAGAGAGCAGGATGAACATTGATGGGTGGAAGGTGAAGCCCCTCTGTGTGTCCAGGCCGGCGTCCTCACACCTCGTAGCGACGCCGGGTTCGTGTACCTTCACCATGTTCTTCACCACGTCCACAGCAGAGGCCTCCAAGGTGGTGCACGGCCCGGCGCCCGAGGCCGACGGGAGGCGGGGCGGGTCTTCTGCGTCCCCTCGGAGTCCCGGGCTCTGGACGGACCTCCTCACGAACCCTCCTGACATCTTCAGGCGCAGAGCGACGGCGATGCTGAGTCACGGTGAAAACACAAAAGCCTGGGGAGCCAAATCACATCCACATGCTCTGGAGACGCCCGGCCTGCTGCTCTCCAAGAGCTGGAGGAGACACGCCAGGAGGAGAACCTCCAGGAGCTGCTGGAGACCAGGGAGCCTGCTGGTGGAGGCTTCAGGCTGGAACCCCTGACCTGATCTTCACGCCACAGCAGGTGGTGGAAAAGTGTGTGCGTGTGTGTGTGTGTGTGTGTGTGTGTGTGTGTGGTTATATAACCACTCCATCTGCGGCCGATGATGGATGAGCTGCAGATCTTCGGATCCTGCTGTTGTTCAGATGTTCAGCAGATCCTCAGAAGAACTTCAAGCTTCGATGTTTTTCAGATGTGTTGAACTTGCATGTAAAGTCTCGTCTCAGAGGGAAAGTAAACAAAGCGGCTGTTTAGCAAAGTGTACTTTTATTCACAAACGCATATTTGCTTTGGTCCTGACTTTGAGAGATAGAAAGTTCTTTCTCCCCGGCTCACGTGCACGACATGGAGGGGCGTAGGTGGTTGGAGGTTCCCGTGCCGGAGGGCAAAACAGAGGTCTTTAAGAGGAGATGTCCTCAACGTTCAAGGCTCTCCGTCCGGGTCGTGTTTGGGGGTTTGGCGACGCTCCTACTGACTTGGCAAGTTTCTAAATGTCCCTCCGGGCCACGACACGCCGACCGGAAGTAGCGTCTGTCAGAGGAGGCGCTGCAGTGCCCGACGGAGGTCAGGCTTCTGCATCTCCAAGGGGTGAAGTTCTGTCACGGTCCGACAGCTGCACCCGTCTTCGGGTCCCGTGGCCTCCCGGCCGCCGGCTCCCCCGAGCCGCCGCTGCAAACACCGCCATAAAACAACCACCTACGTCCCGACGTCCCGACAACTGCGACGACTGCCGTCCGATGTCCCTGCGGAGGCTCCGAGGTCGGAGCCGCCCCGAGCCCCGTCTCCGGGCGTCCCGTTCGGACGGGTCCGGCGCCGCCCGTCCCGTCCGGGCTTCCCCTTCCGGAGAGGCGGCTCAGAAGGGCGCCTCCCAGTACGCCTGCGCCTTGCTCATGCCGCGCTTGATTTGCTCGTAGGTCACAAACATCACGATGTTCCAGGAGCCCAGGCGCAGGAACGAAGGCGTGAACCTGGAGGAGAAGGAAACCTTCAGCGACTCCGTCGGGCGACGGCGTGCTCGGGTCACGTGACCGAGGCGTCGCGCTCACCCTTTGTAGAAGGCGCCGGGTCCTTCCTTCCTCAGCATGCTGAGGGCGCAGTCCAGGGCGCTGCCGTAACGGCCGCCGCCCGAGTTCATGAAGCGGGTCTTCACCACGTCCACGGGGGACGCCACCACCGTGGTGCAGAAGCCGGCGCCGAAGGCGGCGGTGAAATGGCAGGGCAGGTTGTCTGAGACAGACGGACAAACACGTCCCGCCTCCGTGTCTGGGAGTTTGAATCGGAATCCCGAGGCGGAGGCGGAGCTCACCTGTCATGATGTCGTACTTGAGAATGACCTCCTTGATCAGGTCGTAGGTCACCAGCTCGGAGCAGTTCACGATGGCGTTGCGGGTGATGTTGGGCAGGCAGCCTGAAAGCAGAGGCTTCTTAGTTCTCGGCGGATGTTCGGGACGGGTTACCGTCGGTGGCGAGCGTCCGGCGCACAGCGGTACCTTTCCACAGGCCTCGCACCCCCTCGTCCCGGGCGATGGTCTTGTAGGCGTCCAGGGTGCCGCTGTATCTCCGCCCGCCGTCGGCCAGGCGGACCTGGGCCTGGAACCGCACCTTCACCACGTCGGTGGGCTGAGCGAAGGCCACGGCCATGGCTCCCGTGGTGCAGCCGGCCAGCAGCCGAACCACGATCCCAGCGCCTGCGAGCGCGTAGGACGTCGGTGAAGGAGCGGGAGCTCCCGAAGGTGCGGTCTGGAGCGGCGAGGGCGGGCTTACTCTCGGTTCCTCGAGTGTAGAAGTTCTTCATGGAGTCGTAGAGGCCGATCCGCACCGAAGCGAAGCTCATCTGCCTCTGCAGTCCGGCCACCAGGCCGTTGTAGAGGCTCTGCGGGCCCTCCGTCCGCACCATGGTGCTGATGGTGCCGAACACGCCGCGGTACTTGGCCGCGGTGGCGCCTTCGGCCCTCTGAGCCTCTCCCTGGATCTGAGGAAGGACGGGGATCAGAAATGCCCGGCGGCTCGAACGAGACGTAACACGTGAAGGTCTCCCGGACCTGCAGCCGGACTTTAGCCGTGTCCAACGGGAAGGTCACCAGGTCGGCGAAGCACGCCGCCGTCCCCGCTCCGAAGAACTTGACCGCCGCGGACGGCGCCGCGTCTCTGGCCTTCATGCCGACGGTCGTCCCGGCCGGGTCAGCGGCACAGACGGGACTGGGCGCGAGCGGCGCCGCGGGCCGGCCTGCCGGCTACGAGGCTCATCCTGGGAACGCAGAAGGCAAACAGAGGGCGTGTCGGCTGGAAGGACAAACACACCAGGCCACGAGAGAACGGCCGACTCACCCGTCACCCGGGAAGGAAGGAACAGTCGCGTCTCCTCCGGAGGAAACCGGACTTTGGATTCCCGGTGCGAAGCCGGAGGCCGGCGAGCTCCCTGAGGGACAGGCGGGAGACGTGGCACGTCAGTGATCCTCCAGAGCCGGTCTTATAGGTTCTGCCGGCGGTCGGAACATAGCCGGCCCGGAGGACGCTCACAGAGACGTCACAAACACCGTGGACGCCCCCGCGGGGCAACACAGCTCCCCGTTACCCCGCAGCACAGCCTCTACCGCAACCCCATTCACAGCTTCCCCCTTCTGACATCACAGCGTGTCCTCTGATCGTCCAATGGCGGCCGCACAGCTCCGTGTGACATCAGCGCCTCCCCGTCCGCCTCAGATCTACCATTAGATGTGTCGCACCTCGGCAGACACTGAGTCAAAGGTTCCCCGTTTACAGGGCATTCGTTTCAATGCTTCACAGCTCCACATGGCAGCCACACACACACACACACACACACACACACACACACCAAGTGCAGGCCCTCAGGACTGCGGCATGATTCCCACTGAGCGACTCTGCTGAAACACCATGAATAACCATCATTACTAGCAGAACTCTGTAGACGTCCGCTGGAGGAAATACCAATTAGAACGAATTACAATTAGCAAAGGTTTGTTTTTATAGTCAATAGAAAGTTGAATTTGAATTCCATAAACAAGTGACAAGAATTGTTTCCTCGCAGGATCGGTCAGGAAGCATGAAAGCGACCCGGGTTCGGAGAAAATCTCGCTTTGCACGCTTGCTTTCCCGCGCTTCTCCCGATGCAAAGGTTTACCCCAAATGGTTGAGTTATAATCCGGCGCAGCGCAGACTTTCCCTCCGTAATCCCTCGCCGTCCGAGCCTCACTGCATTCTTCTTCCCCGCCGCTCAAACCCGCCTCGCATTTATAGGCGGGTTTGCGCACGTGACCGGCGGCAGCCTGACGGCGTCTCGCACCTGTTATGTGAGTCGCGTGTTTACCAGCCGAGCGACGCGCCGGGACACCGGAGCTCGGCAGGACCTGCACCGTCAGGAGGGCCGGTGTGAGCTCACACTCGGAAGGAGAGACCTTCCTCTACGTTAGTGGCCAGACCATAATTCTGTCTTCAGAAGGTCACCAAGGGGCCGATGTTTGTGTGTGTGTGAAGCTCATGGAACACAGAGTTCCTTCACGTGCTCATTGGTCACGTCCTGCAGCCAATCAGACAAAGAGGCCCATCGGAATTCCTCCAGAGTCTTCAGAGGCATTTCACTGACACACACACACACACACACACACACACACACGCCGCTGTGTGTTTCCCAGGGCCGACAGGCGGGAGCAAAGGCTCTGAGGCGACCGAGCCGACGGTGATTCTTCAGCCGGAGGTTCGAGTGAAACCTCAACACCGAAGGAGGAGGAAACTCTGGTGCACTGGAACACTGGAACACTGGTGTTCGGCATCGGCTGCCGATGACTTGTTAATATAAAAATAAGATAACATCTTTTTCTATTTATGGGTAAACTTATTAAACCCTTTGAAATGTAATACCAGGAAAACAGCCGTCTCACTCCCTCGCTCTCCTTCACACACACACACACACTTGTAAACACAGACAACCTCCTGCAAGCAGTGAAGTTACAGAATGTTCCAGGCGCTGCGATGCTTCGCAGCCAATCCATAGCATGCATGGCCGTGGGTGGGTGCAGTGGGTGGGTGCAGCAGTGGGTGGGTGCAGTGGGTGGGTGCAGCAGTGGGTGGGTGTAGTGGGTGCAGTGGGTGGGTGCAGCAGTGGGAGGGTGTAGTGGGTGCAGCAGTGGGAGGGTGGAGGCTTCATCTGTATGTAATCAGGCCTGCCTGCAGCGTCTGCTCAGGGCGCCCACAGAAAAGCACATGAAGAAAAAGATGCGCTTTGCACGGAATGTGTTTGTGAGCAGATCCTCTCTGGTCCCGGTACAGTTTGCACGCCGGCGTCCATGTGACTTTCCACCGGCGGCCCGTGTCACGCCCTGGCAGAGCCGCTCCTGCTACATATCAAAGCTGTCAGCCGTTCCATCTGTCGGGCCGCGGCTGTTTCGGTCGCCTCTCCTTTGAGAAGCCCCTTCCGATTCTCCGAAGGCCGAACCCGAGCGTTCCCTCCGGCCTCCACCTGGAACAACAATAAGGAGGAGGAAGGCGCTCGTGCGGTCGGGTCGACGCACCGGTCAAATGTGTAACTACAAATGCACATCAAATGTGCAAATCTAATGGATCGACACCTGATGTTAGCGTGACCTGAGGCACCGGGAAAGTTCTCTGGAGGTCTAAGAAGGCCGGGAAAATTCCCATTTAGGCACTTTAGGGATTCGGGCAGCGACGGGTCGCTGGTCCGGAGGTCCTGGTCAGTCTGAGGGCTTTGTGATGGACGCCGGGTCGTCTGAGGGAAGTAAGAATCTGTGGAACCCAGACGCAATCGCCAATTAACACGGGGTTCACTTCCTCGGGACCCGGACACACAACCAGGCGTCTCCCCGGTAACGCTCAAGTCCGCCTGAAGTGAAAGGCCTCAGGACTGGAGCCGGAGGAGGACGTGCAAACATTTTTAGCCGCTATTACAGTCAGAGTTCAGTCGTGAGCCTTTAAGACACAGGGTTTTTATTTCCCTCCCTTCCTGTTTGAAATCAGCTCCAGCTCCGGCCCTGCAGACCAACCCGAGCGAGACCCCGCGTGTTCAGCCCCGATGTTCCCGCCGCCTTTGAATACCGTGAACTCGGAGCGGCGCTGCGAAACAGCTAATCTCCGCGGCGCTATAAATAAAGTCGGCGCCTGCCTCGGTGAAAGGTTAGTGGAGCGGCCCGGCGCCGCCGTCATCGCTCACAGAACCCTCCGCCCGCAAACACAGCGCCCTCGACGCATCAGACCCGAGCTGCTTCTTCGCTGGTCGGCGCGGCGACCGGCGTTCTTGTTGCGTAGCCATCTGTCCGCGCCCGTCTTGTGATCTGACACCGGCGAACACCTCGAGGAAAGTGTTTTACTGCCTGGCACAAACACCGGCGCTTAACCGGCGGTGTGACTTACAGCTCGGCTGTCGGAGGTCGGCGACCTGGTGTGAAGGCGCTATCTGAGGAACGAACGCTCAAGAGGCCTCTGACTCGTTGGCCGGAACATTTAGGTCAAAGGTCAAGGTCGGCACGACCTCGAGATGCGCGCTTGACTCATTTGGCCAGAATGTCTTCTCGTTCTGAAAACTTGAAGGTGACTTTCACACGGCGTCCTCGGGACTCCTGCGGTATTTCTGGGTATATTTCCCGAGCCAGAAGTGATGTGTTCGGACTTGAACGGGGCGTTCAAGGTCCCTCGCCGACCGTTGGAATCCGCGTTTCATAACAGACCCGAGAGTTATTTTCGCCGAGACGGCAAACGTCCCCGGCTCAGCTGTCAGATAATTGTTTGCGTGCGTCTCTGGCTCTCGGCCGGGGCAAATAGCTGCCCCTCTGACGTCGGGCCGCCGCTATCTGCTCCCAGGCATCCGTGGAACCCTGGTCTTTGGTGACTTCAGGATCACGACCGGACCCAACTTCTCAACCGTCATGGTGGAAAGAATGCTGACTTTTCATGGTCTAACTCGATACACGTCTTCAGATCGGGAACCGCGGGAGAACAAAACGTCCTGAGAGATGATCCGCGGGACGTCAGAGTCACACACGGTCCTGGTTCTGAACACTCGGCGTTCCAGCTGTAACAGGATGGAACTGGATTGGGGCCGAATACTCAGCCGCTCCAAGATTTCCCAGTGAACAGGTATTGGAAAGGAAAACTTCCACTTGGCGTTAATGTTTTTCAAGATAATGCAAATATGCCAGTGGGCGTCCCTGTAATTTTACTGTGATCACATGACCCCCCCTCCTCAGCCCCCTTAAGCTTGAAAATGTCCCAATAGAGCAAAAACACTCGCATGTGGGTGATATGGGAGGGCAATGAAACTGGAGTCGAGCCGGCGGTCCGTCAGCAGCGGCGAGGAGGAAAACGGCACTATTTCTGTCTGAGGGGTTCAGGTGCCAGACGGGCCTGTTGATCTCCAGACAGAGGACGCGCTTCTTCTGGACGTCCAGTCGCTCTGAAGGGAAACACAACAAGCTCACGGGTCAAATCACACACTTTGTAGAGGTTCATCGGAACCAGCACGTCTTACTGGAGACCATGAACCATACCTGGGTTTTTCTATCGGTTGTCGGCTTTGCCTGTCTCGCCGCGGCGTCCCAGCGCCGGGGCTCCGGCCGAGCTCGCCGTCAATGTACCGTCAAATTCACGATCGGGATCTTATTGGCTCTTCGGGTCCCGCTTCGGGCTCGGACGCGGTCGAGTCACAGATCAGACGTCCTCAGGTGACGTCGGCGGTTCATCGGAGGCGAGGCCGAGTTTAACCGGCGGTGTTTATTCATCTGTCCTGTGTCTCACGCCAATCGTGTGCGAGTCAATACAGATAATCGGCTGTCGTAACCTAGCTTGATGGAATATCTGCTAAGCCTCCGCGAACGCTGCAAAAGAACATCTACGTGTTTGTTGAACTTCACACGTTTGCTCACAGACCATGAACTTCCACAGGGTCTCCAGAAGTTATTTCAATAGGATGTATGTCCGTGATGTCGGCAGATCTCCAGTCCTACACCTCCCATGAGGCAACCTGCTGGTGTGTCCTGGAGATGTTGTGAATGGGTGATGCGGGTGCTCGGAGTGACCTGGCCAGGTTCTTCTCAACAACGTTACAGTTTGTGTTTGTCGAGGAACACGGGGAACGCCGTCGTCTTCCGGCGGCCCCTCGGAGCCGGGCTGTGGACTGTGGACAGAAAGGACAGGAAAGTGGCCGTCGGTCCCACGAGGCGAGGAGACGGACTGAGTGTTTGCACGTTCACACGTGCATGAGTCCAGCGGCCGGTTCCTCAGGGGAGGAGGAAAGGTAGAAATAAATAAACAAGCGTGTGATGGATCTGATTTGCTTCCTTAGGCTGGACAGACGTGCTAAAAAGCAAAAACGGTCACCGTCTGTTTCCCGCGAGGAGATGAAGTGAAGGCTAGAAAGCGCAGGTTAAATGTGCATAAACAGTGTAACACCCCTTTAAGAAAACCAGGCCTAACACTCTCACTGCTTCCATCTTGTGGAGAATAATAGTTCACGGTGGAAAGACAAGTTTCTGAGACATGCTGATTTTTACTTTACTTTAAATTAACTGGGAAAACAACAGCACAGGAGACGGCTTGGCAAAGAGTTCAGAGTGCTCGCAGATGAACCCACGGACCGCATGGAACCACGCACGCAGAATCGACATCTCCGAGGAACGTGTGAAAATAGATCTGAACTAAAACAAACCTGCGGCGTCGATTTTAAAACGGCTGTTTAAAGTGGGACACTGAACAAATGACAAAGGAGGTTATTACTGAGAGTAAACAACCTAATACGCCTGCATCCAATGTGCAAACATTGATGGAGTCCTCCATCAATATTACACTCCAACTCTTCAGAACCGGTCGGTTCTGGCGCCGTGTTAGTTTGAAGCCACGTGACAAACAGAAATCAACTTGGACGGCAGGCTGGGGTGGAAACAGCCATCTTCAGTGGAAACCTACAAACATTCAGAACACGTAAGAACGCTGCATTTGAAAGGTAATATAGAAGTGTAAAACCCAGCTGAAGTATTTTGTGATGAGTATGTTTGACATCACAGTCTTGTATCTTCAAATTGGTCCTTTTGGATCAAACTAAATACTCTGAACAAAAAGTGATCTGAGTAGGCGTGGAGGCAGAATTGTTCAAACTAGCAGACTGTGTTACCACAACAAGAACTCAAATTAAAGAACAAGACTCCAATTTAAACTTGTCAATACTCAGATCGGATTAATAATCCACTGCCACGATTGGCCAACAAAATATATGCAATATTTATACGTAACTTAGTGACACAATAGCGTCTAATTAGAGGCCGCTAAAATGCACAGTAAAGTAAAAGCATTAACAACAAGTCACACTAAAGGAATGTTAAGACGTCTACCTGACATCTGCATCTTATTTAACACAACTTTCACAAAGTAAACACTAACTATGAGTTTGTGCAGGTGCTAGCGAGCTAGCTGACATTTACCTGAGGCTAATTAGCTAGCTAACTCTGGTGGAAGTTTTCTTGTCATGGCAAACGGACTCGAATTTATTCCCTTGAAGGCGTTCCACCCCTCATCCCGGAGGATTCCTGTCATAACAAGAAGATTTCTACAATCATTCACCTTGACCTGGAGGCCCGAGAACTTCCACAGACATCTTAGGTAGCTAACATTTACCTGATGCTAGATGGCTAGCAACTACAACAAAACATAGGTGAACTGTGCATCGTGTATTTGCAAGTGTATTTGCAGTCACTATGTCCTCTATTGTAAGTCGCTTTGGATAAAAACGTCTGCCAAATGCAATGTAATGTAATGTAACAAAATAGAAGCTCGGTATATTCAAAAGATAATGCAAAAGGATATTCTTGTTCCAGATGCTCCAAATTGCAAAGTGAAAGGTAAGATCGCACGTGGCAGTGAAACATTGCACATCGTATGACAACCTGACCTGACATGACGTGACAGATGAAACCTCCAGGAATCCAGCCGTCACTCTGAGATCTGAGCGGTCTGGACTCCCGGCTTGGTTTCACTGTGACCATCGGTGTGTGTGTTCAGTGTGCAGATGGAAAGGTGCAAAGTGTCCGGTGATCTCCAGCCGCTGGGTCCGTTCCTTGTTGATCACCAGCTGATCTTCTCTGCAGCGCCTCCTGCAAGCCCGTCGCTCCCGCCCACATATTTGACCGGGACCGGGACCGGGACCTGGACCCGGACCTGGGCCGAGCGCACCCCCGGCTAGCATCGGTAAGGGCTAGCTCCTGCGTGGTTAGCTTCCAGATGCTACCCGGGGTTGGAGGAGCTCCTGTGATAAACAAACTCTCCCAGCAGAAAGTCCAAAGATCAGCAAAGGTCTTTCCTCTTTTGCGTCCTTCTAGAAGCTTCCATTTCATTGACCTTGGCCTGGCTTGGCGTCCCCACGCGGTCCGTCCACCCAAAATCTGCATGACCGGAAACCCCGGAACGCAGCGCCTTCTGGGGCGCAAATTTAACCGCAACTGTAACATGTTCTGTTTTTTCTCCTCTGTAATCGATGACTAGAAATTTACACTTTCTGTTCTCAGATCATTTTATTTTCCCCGATGAAGCCGAACCCTAAATACCCGTAAGTATTCACATCGTCCACTTCTAGCGAGACACTGCGTCGAGCGCCTCCTGCAAATATTGGAGAAGCTTCTGGGACGGGAGAACGAACATCTCCAAGGGAAGATGTTCGAGTCCGGCTGCCGAGACGAGAAGATTTCGACAAGAATTCACCGCGACACGGACGGCTGAGAACCTCCACAGACATCCTGCAGATATTAGTGTCAATTATATATTACATTAAATATTAGTTTCCTATTTTGAATTATGTTTGATTTCAAAATTACGACTAAATTAGTTGTTTAAGTGCAGCACGCTGCCTTATTCTCTTTCCAGCAACATTTTGTTTCTCTGCGTTCCTGTTTCCAGTGGATTTGGGATTTGATTCTTGTCACAATCTTCTTGTCGCGGCTTCTGGACTTGAACTTCTTCACTTGAAGATGTTTCAGCCCAGAAGCTCCTCCAGTGCAGTATTTTGGCGAGTTCTGCACGGCCTCATAGAATGACTTGCAAAAAGATGATGGAGTGAAACGTTTTACTTTTTGATGACGTGAAGTCCTTCACCACTCCTGAATGGAGTCTTGAGCTCACGGTGCGTCCGAGGGGAACCTGCCGCCGCCGACCTTCGTGGCCACGTCGTTCCCAAAGGCGTTGCGTCCTCGAGGAGAGCGTCGGACGCCGTGGACGAACACGGCGGCGACCTCTAAATGATCTTCAGCTCGTGATGCTCCGAGAGTCCACAGCTGACCTTGTTTTGGCGGAAGAGCTCCTCCAGGGCGTCCATGTAGAGGCGGTGGTAGTGGTCCACCTCCTCCTCGGACGCCGTCACGCGCTTGGGCACGGCGATGGGACGTCCCACTGCAAGGACGGCGGTCGGAGTGAGACGGCGATCTATCATCTCCAAGACATGAAATAATCTATCATATCCAAGATCTGAAAACATCTGTGTCGGTGCCAAGCGTTCAGAGTAACATCGTGGAGAAACATGGAGAAACAAGACACTTCTTTCAGAAATTGTGGCTAAATTGATCAGCATTCATTCGTATATTGGCAAGAAATGAGCTAAACAAATTAAAAATCAATTGTAAAAAAAAAAAAATATGGAATTGAAATGAAAAACCTTGGAAGTCCCAGTGGATTAATCTGGGTCACTTAAGGTAATTATGCATTTCAGATTTGAATTCCTTCTTCAGTTTGTTTGCTGTATATTCATTATTTATCGTTTACTCATTTAAATTTCAAAACATTCTGCATTACGCTTGAAAAAGCAGATTATTCCTTTATTTTTTTAAATCTTTCCCTTGATTGCCCTCTGCTAATATTTATCCAGTCATGTGGTTCTGGTTGTTGTACTGGATGCAGTACTGGTTGTGGTTCTGGTTCTGGTTCTGGTTGTGGTTCTGGTTCTGGTTCTGGTTCTGGTACGCACCCACGGTGGTGAGTGGTGTGCGGGAGGGCAGCAGCGCCAGACGCCGTCCCATGAACAGACATGGAGCGAAACCCATGACGGTCTTGAACAGGTCCTGCAGGCGCCGTCCGAGGGTCCCGTCTGAGAAGACCAGCTGTCTGAAGAGCTCGTTCTCGCCGAAGGTGTAAACCGGAACCAGGTCGGCCCTGAGGGAGAGGAGCGTCCGTTACCGCGGCGCCGGCCCCGGGCGCCGGCGGGCCCTCGGCGTCCGTCTCACCCCAGCTCCAGCGCCACCCTGACGAAGCCCTTCCGCCGCTTCACCACCACCGCGTTGACCCCGGGGGAGGACGCCAGGGACTCGGCGGCGCCGCCGATCACGATCGCCACCGCCGTCCCGCCCGAGGTCTCGGAGAGCAGGTGGACCAGGCTGGCTCTGCTGACCGGGTACAGGCCTGGCGGGAGGCGGGACCGGGTCAGCGCGTCCCGGGGGCCGGTCGGCGGACGGCGAGGGTTCCGGTACCTGCGCTCATGATGTAGTCCCTGAAGAGCGGGATCTTGAAGAGGCCCGCCAGGACGGCCAGGCACGGCCGCAGGCCCGGGAAGGCCTCCCGGAAGCCGCAGCTGTCGGTGCTGAAGCAGCAGAAGGCGCCGGCGCTCATGATGCCGTGCGGGTGGCAGCCCAGGATGTAGTTCTTCTTCGGATCCAGCGCCGACGTTTTCACCAGCTGAGGGAAATATTCCGCAGCACGGATCGGCTTTTGACAATCGCACGGAGAAGAAACATCCGCCCGGGTTCGCCGACTCATCCCTTCGCTCTTTAACTCCCGCTGGTTTTCTAGAAGGAGCGCTTTAAGCATCAACGTTCTGTCTTCTGACGCTTTCCTTTTACCTTGATTGGAAAATAGTCCCTGAAGTGCTCCCACACCTTCCAGCGCCGCACAGCCGCCGTCCTCCTGCCCCCTGGTGGATGGACACCCAAACACGGAAATGTACTATATGGGGGGGTCAAAGGTCATGGGTGTGCAGGTCCTTACCTGATACCTTCAGCACGGATATTTGAGAAGGAAAATAACTGAATTTGTAAAATAAAAAAACGCTTAAATGACAATATAAGAAATTCACAAAGTGAATGGTGTGTGTGTGTGTGTGTGTGTGTGTGTGTGTACAAAGTCATCTTTCCCCAGTAACTTGTCTCCAGGTGAGGAGTGTGTGTGGATCGAGACCGGAGCCTCCCTACCTCTCTGAGGGGTTTGCCAGTCGGCCACCAGCCACAGGAAGTTGAGGACGGCCAGCGGCCACAGCGAGGTGAACATGAGCCCCAGCGACAGGCCGGCGCAGCTCAGCCCTGCGCGGGGAACAGCGTTAGCCGCGGCCGCGGTCCGAGCGGAGGGGAACGCGGGGCGAGACCTCACCCAGGAAGAGGAAGGTGAGGACCCACTGCAGGACGCTCAGCGTCTCCAGGAGAGCCTTCTGACCAGACTTCTCTGCCCGCATCCTGCCGGCGTCCCTTCTCCTTCAGCTGGAGAACACAACCCGGGGGAGGATCGTCAGCCACGCCTCTCGCCGGCGGCCGGCGGAGGGCATCCTCAGCCCGGAGAAGGTCCCCCGGGAGAAGGTCCCCCGGGACCTCCTCCGGGCCCAGAGGCCCCTCAGGCTCAAGGGCCCTGAAAATACACAAAGCTGTTCAGGTCCACGATGACCTGCACGCAACTTTACCTTCTCTTGGGTCTCGTCCGCTGCTTTGTGGCAAATGGACGCTGACCGGGCAGCTCCACGCTCAGGGTGCACTTTGACCGCATCGTCTGAAGCTACTGATAACACACACACACACACACACACACACACCGTGATAATCAGTGCCACAGATAAAGGTCTCCGCTGAGATGTGTGTGTCTTCAGACTTAAACACACAGCGTTCTCGGTCCTTGTTCTTCTCCTTTCTTGTTCATCGGTCGCCGATCATCCGCTCGTCTCCTCTTCTTTCTCCTTCTGCTGTGAGTCTTTGTCAAACGGTGCTTTTCCCTTTCAAAGCAAATCCAGTCAGTCTTCTGCCGGCTTCTTCTGCTTCTTCTCACTCCCTCGGCCTGCCAGCAGGGCGGCTCCCCGGCTCCTGACACCTCCTCCAGGGCAGGAGAAGCCGGACGGCTCGCTTCCTTTGCCCGGCCAGGAACCGGCCCTCCGCTGACGTCATTTGTTGTCGGCCGGACCTGATGTTTGTGGGTTCCGCAGGGGTGTTCCTCTCGTGTCTGACCTTCTCCACCTGGAGATCTTGGCCGGCTCGGTGTCGGACGGAGACGCCCGTCTTCCTCCAGGCGCCGACGCGTCTGCTCTCCGGTCTGGAGGTGCCGACCTCGAGCTCCGGCGCTGCGGATTCAGGGCGGTAAAATGCAGAGATGGCTTCCTGCGCTCGGACGACGGAGGACCTTTAAAGCTTCTGGAAGCTGGTCTTCGGAGGAGACCCGCGTTGCCGAATACTGCAGTGTTGTGGATCTGCGGGCTTGGACCGTGTTCTTCACGCTCTACCTTCTGTGTGGTCACACGGCGGTCAGAGAGCCGGTCCTCGTGGATCTTCTCCGCCCGCGGCCACGCCGGCGCGAAGCGCCTGACCTCACCTGGGCCGGAGCTCCGGGCAGGTCCTCAGGTGGAGGTCCAGACCCACCCGCAGAAGAAGCTCCATGAGACTCACATGCATGTGTACGTTATATTGTGGACGATTCATGTTATAATCCAGATTGAGCAGCGCATAAACATAAACACACACACACACATATTGTATCCATGTGTTTAAACATTTATATACACACGTGTGTTACATACATGAAAAATGCATATCCTGATTATATATACATATGTACGTGTGTGCATAAATGCATGCGTGCCCGCACACACACACGTACATAAATATATATATATACACACTGTTCACATCGGCCGCGTACCTATGTGTGTTTGTGTACATGCACAGTGCGTGTATACAGTATATATACATATGTGCGCGTTTGCGCAATAATCCGAGGCACCGGTGATCGTGCATGTAAATCCGGTCTCCGCGTCACGCAGCGTTACTCGTTACTCCGGTAATCCCACGATACCGCCGTCGATCCAGAGTTGTTGTTTTTTTTTTATTCTTCTATTTCATTTTCTTGCCGTTCGGCTGTTTTTCCAACGGATGCTCGACGCGCTCATGTGACGTGCGTGTTGTTGTCCCGGTAATCGGGATGAAGAGGCGGTCCGGTGTTCCGGTGCGGACGTTAATCCGGATGCCCAGCGCGTGAACCGGCACCGCGCTCATCTGCGCAGTTTTTTTTTTTTTTTTTGTTTTGACGTCCGCCCCCCCTCCTCTTCCTCCTCTTCCTCCTCTTCCTCCTCTTCCTCCTCTTCCTCCTCTTCCTCCTCCTGCCGGAGCTGCAGGCATGTTCCCGTCACGGAGGTCGTGTTTTTGAAGAACACACGGACGTTTCTGGTGCCGTTCCTCGCCCGTGGATCCCGGAGCGCGGCGGCGGCGGAGGTCCGCCTCCGGTACCGACGCAGTCTGAGCTTCATCATGGCCTCGGCGGCGGCGGCGGCGGCGGCGGCGGCGGCACCGGGAGGGCCGGGGGGGGGGCGGCAGCCCGGACACTGAGTCCTCACCTCCGCCTCAACTGACACATCTGGAGAGGAAGAGGAGGAGGAGGAGGAGGAGAGGAAGAGGAGGAGGCTCATCCTCATCCTCCGCTCCGCCAGTCCAGCTGTGTCATCAACAACCGGCGTGGTTTTGTTGTTGTCTCCTATTTTTACGACCTCGGATCTCCGGCGGATCTGCGGCGGCTCCATCCGAGAGGCTCGGCTCACCATCGAGGTAGGTCTCACCTTGGTTCCTCCCGGCCCGGCTGTCACCGGCCTGCGGAGGAACCGGACGGACCTCCTCCATCTTCTCCATCTTCTCCATCCTCTCCATCCTCCTCCTCCTCCCCCCGGCGGGCGGACCGGAGCGGCTGTTATTCAACCTTGAAGCCGCCGGTCCGCCCGCGTGTCCCGGATGTTCGGCCTGTTATTTACACACACACACACACACACACACACACACACACACACACACATCACGAGGCTCCATACATATCTCACTAAAACAAGAAGAAGAGAAGCCTCAGCTGATGGGTCCGCGGGGGATCTGCATGTGTGTGTGTGTGTGCGTGAGTGTGTGTGTGAGAATGGGCGGTAGTTCCCCTGGTGTGTGTATGTGTGTGTTTGTGTGTGTGTGTGTGCGCACGCAGCACAGGTGAGGTTGTTGTCGTGGCGTCTGGATGAGGGAGTCGGGCACGCGCACATCGGTGTTTTTCCTGCTGTGGGAGGTGGAGGTGATGATGATGACGATGGTGATGTTGAAGGTGGTGCTGATGTCGGTGGAGGTGGTTGTGATGGTGGAGGAGGTGATGGTGGTCCTCCTGGCCGGACGAGCAGGCCCCGGGTGTGGGTGGACCTTCTCCTGCTCGTCAAACATGTGCGGCGCTGTCCTGGGAAGCAGCCTGCTATATTTAGACGGAGAAGATAAATAAAAGATGGTAAAAACAGAGACGGCGTCACACAGAAGATGCCCTGCCTTGATGGGAGAGTCTGGCCGGAGACCAGAGAACGTCCTACCACGAATTATCCGAATTGTGTGTTTAGTGCTGAGACGTTCCGGGTTTTGTTATGGATCGGTGGTTTTGAGCGAGAGCACCGAACACCAGCGTCCGCCAGCTTCGGACCTCCGTGTCCCACGGGCCGCCTCGTCCTGGTGGACGTTCTCCGTCACTGCTTCCGGGAGCTTCTTCTCCTTTCATTCCCTCGGCTCTGATCGAGAAGCAACCTGGCGGCTTCGCGGGCGGCGTCAGATGGTCGTCCCTTCCCCTGCGGTCGGGGTCGTGGGGGCGCCGGGGTCCATCTGGACGAGGCGGGGTCGCCCCGGATCCTTGGCGGGGCCACCCAAAGAGGCCTCACACACACACCTCTGAACCTCCTGTGTGTGTTTGGACTGTGGGAGGAACCCGGGGAGAACACGGACTCTCCTCTCAGAAGGCCACCCTCGGGGAATCCAACCGGGGACCTTCTGCTGGAGGAGGTGGTGACCCCGACCACAGGAGGACCAGGAGCTCCTCCATATCTCAGGAGAAACACAAAGAGATGGAATAGGATTAAAAATATCAATGTATGATTCGCTCATGACGCCGCCCCCCCATGTCACACTCACACACACACACACACACACACACACACACACACACACACACACACACTCACACACACACTTGACCTTGGGGCTGAATGACAGAATTCCACGTCACAGCGCTGCGTTGGTTTGGATAAACAGGGCTGTGACGTCCAGGGCCGCTCTGGAGGAGCAGCTGTGGACTGGGGTCAGCGAGTGCATGTGCGTACACACACACACACACGCACACACACACACACACACACACACACACACACATACTCAGACACATGGCCGCTCTCCTTGTGCATTCAGGCCTGGCAGGCAGCTCGGAGTGTGTGTGTGTGTGTGTGTGTGTGTGTGTGTGTGTGTTGGGGGGTCGGCCCAGGCTGCTGCTCAGTGTGCCGTCCACCTGCTGATGGTGCTTCCACCCTAGGATGGGGTTGGATGAGCTGCAGGAGGGTTACAGTGTGTAGATGCAGAGGAGATGTCAGCAGAGTTAGCGGGCGTGTGTGTGTGTGTGTGTGTGTGTGTGTGTGTGTGAAGGTGGCGTTGGGATCCCGGAGGATCTCGGCGGCCAGGACGCGGCAGCGCAGCCGGCTGCGGTCGCTCGGATCCCCGCGCTTTGTCATCCTTTGCCGTTTTGTTTACATTTTGACTTTGCTGTTTGTTCCTGGGCTGATCTGAAGGAGCGCGAGGAACAGGGATGCTAACAAACCCCGCGATGATAAAACTGAAGATCTGGTGGCGGAAATGGTTTGAAAGAACGGAATGAATGGATCCGCTTCGAGATGAAACAAATACATTCGACCGACGTGTAAAATGAATCCATAAATTGATTTAAAAAAGGAATCATCCGCTTCAAATAGGCAGTGGCTTTGCTGGCTGGTGATCTTTACTTCGGCAAAATAATCAGGGCCGGATTGTTGAAAGTGGCGTGAAAAATCATTTAAAATGAATCCAAATCAACCAGAAAGAGAAGAAACATCAACAAAGATAAATGGATCAATAATTGACTTCACAAATTCCTTAAAATGATGAGAACAATCGGTACTCATCGGGAAAAGCCCTTTCATTTGTCAGCGATGTGAAGCCAGCGAGGTTCCCATCGTCGTCACACAACTTTGTCCACTTCTGAAGCCCTTTAAGGTCCAAGTGAAGCCCCTGAGAAGCAAAGACCTTCTGGGTGGCGGCTGCCGGACCCCCGCCCGACGGAGGAGAGCCTTTCGGCCCCGTCGGCCCCGTCGGCCCCGTCCGTGATGGACTCTTTTGCTGTTCTTCCCGGTGCCGTCTACTTCCTGGAGCAGCCCAAGCAGATTGTTTCCCTCAAGTTTGGCAGGGAGCTGTGGAAATGTGCAGGCTTAAGAAAAATACAAAAGAACACACCGCAGCGCCGAGCAGGTGCTCCGTCCATCTGTGGCGTCAGACGGCGGCGACGCCGGGAAGGAGGGGGAGGGAGGCGGCGCCGGTCGGCCCGAGACCCGCCGTCCATTTAAAATCCAATCCCACAAGAGGAGGTGCATGAATGTCAAGACCCGTTCGGGGACGGAGTTTCATCTCAACCTCAGTGAAACGCACGACGCTTCCCGTCTTCAAGGACGGTCGCCTCGTCCGAGGGCGCCGGGTTCAAGGTCATCATCGATCCCTTCCATTGATTTCTCGGGAAACGCTCGGATGTTCTTCGTTTGCGTTTCCAAAGTAAATATTCACGAATGTTTCCGTGGCGTTTATCGATCTTTTCCGATCCCGTCCGGCCGATCCTTCTATCCGAGTATTCTTCGCACGCCGGCTTCCGGGGGATTCCGAGGCCGGCGGATGTCGCGGAGGCGACTCGTATCGGGGTCGACGGTTGGATTCCACCCGTCTGTGACAAACTAGATGAGAGAGGACTTGTCAAGTCACTGGGAAAAGGAAGGAGGGAAAGAAGGCGCTCCTCTGTCCCGGACCAAGATCGGTGTTGGGTGTTTTTCAGCGTCCCGGCGACCCGGCGCTGCCCTGGTCCCCGGCGGGGGGGAGATTCCCAGGGGTTTGTCAGGGTCGCTGGACAGAAGGTGAGGGAGAAGGCCGTCTTGAGGCCGGAGCGTCCGGGTTTGTGCCGACGACGGTTTCACTTTGAATCTCGTCACCGTTTCCCCCGCGAACTCGCCGGCAGGCTAAATAAGATTGCGGGCCGGCGTCGGTCGGAGTCTCTCTGGATCGGCGGCGGTTTCCTCCTCAGACCCCTGCGGGGGCGTCAGCTGACGGCACCACGTGGCTTCCTGTGATTAAAACGCCGAAGCGGCGGCGGCTCCTCCTCGCCGGGTGGCCTGTCATGCAGGCACAGATGTTAGGGTTTCATCAGCGCGAGGATCTCCGGTTTCTGCCGCGTCCTCGGCGATATTACGGCGTCGGTCGCGGTCACCTCTGGACGGGGGCGCCTGAGGTCGAGCCCAAACACCCTGATGAGGCGTCCGGGCGGCGCCGGTC
This sequence comes from Fistularia commersonii, assembly GCF_037954325.1. Lineage (NCBI taxonomy): Eukaryota > Metazoa > Chordata > Actinopteri > Syngnathiformes > Fistulariidae > Fistularia > Fistularia commersonii. Next base: position 375,080 of record NC_141312.1, read on the forward strand.
GGCGTGCCTTGCGGACACCCGCTTGGACGGCGAAGTTCCGACGTCTGGTGTTTTCCCCGGCGGCGGTGACATGTCGGGTCGGCTCCCGGTCCTTCCTCGCCGTCCGGCCGCCGCCGAATCAGACGGTATCGCCTCTGGCGTTTCGAGTTCATCGTTGTTCGTCTCGGCGTTCGTGGCCGTCAAAACCCGGCTCCCTGTTTCCTGTGCGGCGCTCGGCCGCGGGGCGAGGCCCCCCGGACCCGCGGAGGTTTTGACTTCCCCTCTCGGAGCCGCGGGAGCTTCTCCGCCCGTCCGTCGGCTTCAGAGATCGGACCGAGCTTCCCGAGCCTCCGAGGCCGAGGTATAATTAGGCGTAAAGGTAAAGGCCCTCTGCCGGGTCGCAGGGACGAGGGCCGCCCGGGACGTCTGCAGACGTCCTCCTGCTCCGGGTCATTACCGGCGTGAAGGTAGGGAGGAAGAGAAAAGCCAGACTTGGATTCCATTAGACGTCTCCTGTTGTTTGGGAGACTGTAAATCCCCCAAAATAGACATCATAAAGAGATACAAATTGCCCGCTTTCCTTTTGGGAACGATCGTCTCGCTCTTTGTTTGGTGCACTTGATTGCCGAGGCTGAGAGGGAAGGAGGAGGAAGGAGAGCGGCGGCGAGCAGAAGCTGCTCCTGCAGATGGAGGAGGACCCGAAACTTCAACGCTCATCCTTTGAAAACACAGGACTTTATTTGAGACGCTTTCGTTCCGATTATTGCTTTCCCCGGATTCTGGACTCATTTCTTTTACGCTTTGATTCCGCGGATGTTTGAGAGGTTTTTTTTGTCTGACGCGACGAGATGACGATCTTCTTTGTCGCCTCCCTTCGAGCGGCGTCACGGCCAATCGTCTTCCTCCATCCCAACCGCAGCCAATCCCGTGCATCCGTCTCGCCTCCTCTGTCCGTGTCCCGACCATCTGGGTGGGACCGGATCTCCAGGATCTCCAGGATCTCCAGGAGGTAGAAGGTGCGCCGGCGTCCGACGAGCGCCTCCCGTCTTCTCCTCGGCGTCTCCGCGCCACCTGGTCTCACCTGCGTCCGGACGACGTTTGAAACGTATCTCCTCGTGCACTTTCCTTCCTGAGACTCCAGAAACAAAGATCAGCGGCAGCAGGAGGAGGATGTCGGATGCGGCCGCATCAGGAGATCTTTTCGCCGCCTCCCTCCGTGACCGCGGGACGTCTCGGACAGAAAGTGGCCAAATCGAGCGTCTGAAATGCGAATGAAAGTGTGCTTGTTAGAGGCCGGCGGCCGGCCAGGCTGCGGCGAGCAGGCAGGAGTAATGATGTGCGCTAATGATTTCCTCCAGGCGACTCATCTCTGTTCATTTCCCCTCTGTTTTCTTCTCATTATTCCCCTCCAAGTCGTTTGCATGGTGCCCTGCAAAATAAATAACGTCGGGAGGCGACGGTTCCTCCCGTCCTCCCGTTGGCGCGGAGGAGGGGGAGCCCTGCCGAGGGCGGCGCCCTCGCATCTTCTCTGGACGTGTCCGAGGGATGAAGGCCATCTGGAAAGAGGTCACAAAAATCAATTAGCGCTTGAAATAGTGCGGAACACAAACATTCCGATGCCGTCTGATGTTCGGTCAAACCTTGATGGCACTGAGTGCGTCGTATTTCCTAAATTCAAATGATCGTATTCGATCGTCTTCTTCTTCTTTACCTCTGGGCTTTACCTTCAGGGTCTCCACAGCCAATCCACCTTCTCCGTCCAACCCTGTTCTCTGGATCCTCCTCTCACACCAACTACCTTCATATCCTCTCATGACGTCCATCCATCTTCTCTTTGGTCTTCATCTAGACCTCCAACTCCAGCATCCGTCTACCAGTAGATTCACTCTCCCTCCTCCGTCCACGACCCGACCATCTCAGTCTAGGTCCGAAACATCTTCCGTGTGCCGTCCCTCTGATGGATTCATGGCCGATCCTCTCCATCCTGGTCGCTCCTGAAGAGAACCTCAGCATCTTCATCTCTGCCACCTCCAGCTCTGCCTGCTGTCTTTTGGTCGGTGTTTGTAGATCATCTCACCAGTGTCTCCCCCAGCTTTCCTTTCCTTCCGGCTGATGTTCTTCTATCTCTTGGTCCCCCTGACGCTTCCCTCCACCCGTTCCAACCTGCTTGAAGGTTGGAATGGAAGGTTGGAATCAGCGACTGCGTCCCACACGTGAGCTCTGATGGTCCTGGAGCACTAATGCATGGCCCGCCACCTTCTGAAAGGTCAACCTGGAAAAACATCACGGCGAGCGAAAAGGCGGCGAGCACACGGCGACCCGCGGCGAAGCGGGAGGCGGCGTACCTTCGCCCGCCAGCCGGCAAATGTCACAACCATCTTCACTTGTTCTGGAAGGATCCCGCTGCTTCCAGAAGATTCTCATGGCCGACGGCAAACAAAGCGGAGCGGAGAAGACTTGGCTGAAGTTCTTCTTGCACCGTTCTTCATCAGCGCCCCGCCGGCAGTGTTTCTGTGGAGATGGTGTCCATATGGACGTGGTTGTGTGGAAGCTCCTCCTCTGCTCGGAGAAGGTCTCCACTCTGACACAGGTGGCCTCTCAAACCATCTGTCTTCTCAGGCCAGAAAGAGGACCTGGCCGTCTTCAAGGAGACCTTCAGAGGCCCGACCCCAAGAGGTCGGACGTCCAATTCCGCGGTGGTTGTCTTGTCTCCATCATGGAGGTCTTCATGCTCCTCGGCGCCCAGAATAGCAGACGCCGCCTTCTTCTCTCTGCTTTTCATCCAGAACTTCTGCCTGGCAGCTCCAACCTCTGCATCCTTCTCCATCCCTCCTCTGTCCATGTCAAACCATCTCAGCGTGCTTGTATCTCCAGAGCGTCCACCAGGAGCCGTCCCTCTGACGGCTCCTCCACGTCTTCACCTCTGCTGCATCTCCTGTCCCTGAACCAGACACCACGGCTGCTCGAGACTCCACCTTCTCCACCTTTCAAATGATGGTACCTTAAAACACACACACAAACACACACACACACACACACACACACACACACACACACACACACACTATTGGTCTCCCATATCAGTATGGCCATCCTTTAAACTGTTTTTTTATTATTAAAAAAGAGTGTATTGGGCTCTGGTCGCGGGTAACTTGATCTTGTGGTGTCGTATAAATAATTGAATTTGGTAAATTGATATGTTCACGGTGTGTGAGCCCCGTTTCCCCACAAGATCACATACATGTTTGATAAGGCGAGCGGCAGGAACACATTAAGGGGGCGATGTCAGGAGCGTCACCGCAAGGAGGTCAATTCAACGGGAAGGAAATGATGATATTTAAATAAACATGAAACAACGCTGAGAAAATGGATCGTAGAACGTGATGGTAAATAATTCAATTAGAAAAAAAATCCCCGATATTAGGAGAACAAACTAGGAAGTTTAAGCGAAATCAATAAATCACAAGCAGGGGTACAAATGTGGGGCGGCGCTCTGGGAAGGGGGACCATCGACGGCTCATTTAATACACTCAATTTTAATTAGAAATATCACAAGAGCAAAACGTGTATCGATACGGAGCACCGAGGACGACCCGCTGGAGAACCACCTGGAGAACCACCTGGAGAACCACCTGGAGAACCACCTGGAGAACCACCTGGAGAACCACCTGGTTTTTGTCCCGACCAGGAATATTGGAGAAGAAAGTCTCTGACCGTGGACGTGAACCCACACCTTTGTTTTTCTGATGGCGACCATCATGCTTTCGTGGTCGGTGGCGTCGGTCCAGAGGCGGGTCAGGCGGGTCCAACGGGTCCGGCGGGTCAGGCGGGTCAGGCGGGTCGGACCCGAGCAGGCAAACCCTTTCGAATGATTCCTTTCCTTTTCCACGGCTCTTAAATGAATGGCGGAGGCGGGAATCACGGCTGCGCCGCAGCGGGTGGAGCCTCGAAGCCACGCGGCCTCGTTCAATCAAACCCTCACATCTGGAGTGTTTTCCTGTTTTCCCCTCCGGCTATTCTGACCGATTACCCCCCCCCCCCACACACACACACACACACCTGTCATTTGCCTCCGCTTGATTTCATCCCTGTCACGGCGGTAAAGAGCAGGAAGGAGACAAGCTGAGGCCGGAGAGCCGACAGTCACCTCGGCAAGACAAGCATTTACGGCGCCGACCCTCAAAAAATGGCCGACGTGTTGATTACCTGCAGCCTCCTGGGCGCCAGACATCCTTACATCCTTACATCCTTACATCCTTACATCCTCACATCCTTACATCCTTGCATCCTTGCATCCTTACATCCTTACATCCTCGCATCCTCGCATCCTCGCATCCTCGCATCCTCGCATCCTCGCATCCTCGCATCCTCACATCCTCACATCCTTACATCCTTGCATTCTTACATCCTCGCATCCTCACATCCTCACATCCTTACATCCTTACATCCTTACATCCTTACATCCTTACATCCTTACATCCTCACACACAGAAAAAGTTTTCAGCCGGCGGTTCATGTGATTTACACATTGATTGAACACGTCAAACAAAATCTTGCGTCTCATGTCCATGAAATCTGCTGTGCCGGTGAGAGAGATGATGTGTGTGTAATGAGGTGAACGAGTAGGAGGGATATGTGTGTGTGTGTGTGTGTGTGTGTGTGTGCGCTGCCTACGCTGTGACGGGCTTGCCGGGGGATTTAGAGCACGAGGAGTGGGATGATTGTGATGTTCGGGAGCCACTTGTGGCTCTGCTCGGCTGCTTCACCACCATCTGCCCGTGGGGGGGCGGGGGGTGGCCGCACCTCAGCGGGGGGGTCACGACCCCAGAACCCGACACGGCGGGGACCCGGGACCCCCGCCAGGACGGAGAGACGGGAGAACATCGGGGTTGGGAGACGGCGAGCCGGGGGGGAGGAAGCCCACATGGACTTATTTAAAGACTTAATTGCTCTCAGACGAGTTTGAGAGCAATTAAGTCTGACAGAGGATGCGGCTTAAAGATAGCGGCGGCAGAAGAGCAGGAGGACGAGGAGGACGAGGAGGACGAGGAGAAGAGCCGGTGACAATCAGGCTCGAAATCAACCCTGGTCGCTCTGGAAGTGAAGACTCCAAGCCGGGGGAAATCAGACTTCAACTAAGAGGCCAGAAAGAACCGGGGCTTTTCTGTGTTCCAGGTAACGCTGGAGAAACAATCAGAAAACAAAGCCTGTTCTGACCCGGGATCAGTTTGGTGTTCTGGTGACCACGTGGGACCACATTTGAAATACAAACCCGGCTTTCCGTGACTTCCGAGGTTTAGTTTGTGGGACGTGGACCTCCAGGACCTCCTCCATCCACACACCTCCTGTGTGCAGGTCCTCCACACCTCCTGCCCAGCAGCTCCCACCTCAGCGTCCTTCCGCCCAGATCTTCTCCCAGCCTCCTCCTCGCGTGTCCAAACCGTCTCCATCTCCACTTCATCTCCAGAACATCTCCTGTGTGCCGTCCCTCTGATGGACGCCTTCCTGATCTTCTCCGTCCTCCTCGCTCCCGCAGAAGAACCTCCACACCTCCGTCTCTGCCGCCTCCGGTCTTCTGGTCCGGCGGCTCCGGCGCCTGCGAGCATCCCATCCGTTCCCCCTTTTGTTCCGGATTCCGGGTCGCCAGGCGTCCGTGCACGGAGAGCCGATCACGGAGCGAGCGGAGCTGCCCTCAGAGTGATCACACGTGCACGTTCCCGAGATGTTTAGCTGATCCCTGTCTGGCTTCGGGCTGTTGGGCTTTGCTTAATTGTTGCTGAATAATTGATGCGGTTTGCCAGGTCGGGGCCGGCGCCCTAAAATCCTGCAGGCTAACGTGTTCTCAGCCGTTTAAAAGCCGATCAGACGCAGATCAGTCGGCGCAGACCTGCGAGACGCTTCGAATCAGCTGGGATTTGCGCGCCGCTCGGCGATTTGCAGGCCCGTCTGTGGTCTTGAACAACAACTATATTTTGTTCCGCGATTTCCTGTCCTTTCGTGTCATTTCTTGCAACTTTAGGCATCTTGTCTGGTGGTTTGCTGACTTTGACCTGATTGATCTCACAGCCCGAGGTCTTGTCTACTCTCTTGTTTATCTTGATTTGACCGGAGGGAAGGCTTGGCGGCGCAGAGGTTAGCGCCTCCTCAGAGCCAGAGGGTCCCTGGTTGGATTCCCACAGGGGCTGGGAAGTCCCGTGAGGGGTCTCCTTGTCCTCCCGCGTGGGGTTCCCCCGGTTTCCTCCCGCAGTCCAAGCACACCCTGCACCGTCCAGAGCGAGTCCGGGATCAGCGGTACAGATCATGAACGATGAATTTGGACGGACGTGTTCAGCAGAAACCAAGGCTGGAACGGCAGTGAAAGCGGGCGGCGGCGGCGGCGGCGGCAGCAGCAGCAGCAGCAGCAGGACCCGCTGGATGATCCGCATGTAATCTGCAGTAAGTCAGATGTTGCCGGATGCTGCTCGGCGAGGCGAGTGCGGCTGCAGAGCGAAGCTCTTCCTTTGTGCTTTGGCACCAAGATTTCCAGCGGTGGCTCTTTTCCTTGCAGCGTCACCTTCTAATAAGAGCAATCTTCTACACAGGCCAAACAAAACATGCTTCCTCCATGGATTTCTTGTCATGCGATGAATAAACCCAGTGGAACAACATTTTCCAAAAGCAGATTATCTCGAGGCGGCTTTGAGAAATTCCAACACAAGAGATGTTTCTTTTTTTTTTTTTTTTTCCTTCTTCTGAAGGCATCCAGAGCCAGACCTCTTGAGACGCACGTCATGATCATCCCAGAAATGTCTTCCTCCACATCCCGCTGTTCTGCATCGGTTTCTTCCCCGGGTGTCTCCTGACCTCGCTCCATCTCCTCTTGGCGACGTCCGGCCCGCCGCTTCTTAATAGAGCATCCATAAATCGATACGTATCAAATCCCGCCTAACTACCACGTCGCCGGTTGTTGAATACGTTTAAAAATGCAACGTGTTATTTTTCGGCGAGGCGGCGGCGTCCGCTCGGAAAAACAAGATATTTTACTCTGGGAGATGCCAGAACACGGATGCCGGAAGAACGGACCTCTGAGAAGCGCCGATGTTGGACGAGACGTTCCTCCGGATCCGAAGGCGCGAGCCGGCGGTGGCCGAGCCGAGCCGAGCCGAGCCGAGCCGAGCCGAGCCGAGCCGAGCCGAGCGCGGAGCTTTTCTGGGAGCGCCGGCGTTTCCCCGCTCATGTGTGCAAAGTGCAGCGAGTCACCTTGGTTTCTGCAGATTCCGGCAGAAGATGGTGAAGCCAAGGGCGGCCGAGGTGAGAGGCCTGGCGCCGGGTCGGCGCCGGCCGCCGCTCCCGCACTCGCCATGTAAACGTCCAGGACGAGGTGTGTTTTCCGGGAGGAGGTTCACACCCCGGACGTGCGGCTGTAAACGCACCACGCAGATATTTACTTCTTCACACAGGGATAAAAATAGGTGAATTTGTCACCGGGACGGTTGGGGAAACATTTCCGTGGCTCGCGTCCATGTCCTCGAGGCTCGGGGCTCGGGGCGGGGGGGCGGGGGGGCGGGGGGGCGGCGGCGGCGGCGGGGGGGGGAAGCTTTTTGTAGGATATTTCTGGTTGCAGTCCATGAAAAATTGAACGGTTGTTCCGTTTGTACAACACTGAGGTTGGGAGGACCGGCGTGTCCGGGGCGTCCGTGCATTCATATTTAACGCCACGTATCTTGACCTTGGATCGTCTCGTTGTTGTTTGCATTAAAACAACAAAACAGGTTGTTGTGAACTCAGTGGTGAATTACCAGAAAGACAATTTTCGATAAATAAATGAAAAAGCTGAATAAGTGTCCTTATGAACCGTCTAAAGCCAAATATAGCTCGACAAACATTCGCCTGTTCGACTCATCCGGCCGAGAAGCGGCAAGAACCCTCCGACGGCGAGAGGTGAGCAGGATACTACCTGGTGCTCGTGCACCAGGTGCAAAACTAGCATGGAGGCCAAATAAAGGAAGGAAGAACTTCCCTAAATAGAGCAGGAAACACCAGATCACTGCGAGGATTCTGGAAGATATTTCCAAAACTAAAGTGGGGGTAACTCCTTGCTTCCTTGATGGCTAAGCACACGGTCCCATCCTGACCCCCCCGACCCCCTCGACCCCCTCGACCCCCTCGACCCCCTCGACCCCCTCGACCCCCTCGACCCCCCCGCAGCCACGACATCAGCGGCCGCCGACCCCGAGCACCCGTGGGCTCGGGGTCTTTTAGCCCGAGCAGCTTCGGCGTGATGCCTTTCCCTCCGTTTATCGCTCGTCTGTATTTACCGCGGCTTCTCTTTTCATTCGGTGCCCGAAACAGCGAAGAGAAAAGAGGTCAGAGAAACGTTCGGCTACATTCCTCCGCACGCCTTCCATCGCCGGCCGCGAGCGAAGCGTCGGCCTCTGTATCTTCCTCCTCCTCCTGTCCATTCTCTTCGGCCACGGGCGTTTCACCGCACGATGCAATATTGTGGGGCTTTCGCCGCACGACGGCCGCGCACAAAGCGCAGCTCGGGCACGTTTTTATTGAGGAGCCTCACATAAAGGTGGAAATGCCGAATCCTGCGCCGAGGCGATTTTCCGAAGAATCTTACAACAGACAGACTTCACGTACATGCCAAAGAGGCTCGGCATGCCAGAAAATGGAATAATATAATATTGTTCAAAGCGGCGGTTACAAAATGCTCGGCGACGTAAATTTGAAACAGGTAAAAACACATTGTTAAGTTAAAAGGGTTCGGCTTGCGTCGGAGGAATCGGAGTTTGAACTAAGTGTTCCGAGAGGGAATAAAAAGCGACGCGAAGGAAACGAAGAGTGGGATAAAACCCTGAAGGGAGCGCTCAGATAAAAGAAGGTCTTAAGAAGGGACTTAGAAGAGGAGCTCCGGCTCCGGCTGCCAAATCCCAGCCCCTTCCAGCCCTCAAAGTCTCCGGGACGCTCCGGAGACTCCGTCCGAGGCCCTGAAAGCTGGGAGGGGGCTCGGAAAGCAGGGCCGAAGCTGGGAGGAAGGCCACCGGGGCTCAGAGGTAAGCGCTCAAATCCATTCCCGAACAAACCGGGAGGCCGAAACCGAAGGGGGCCGACGGCGTGTCCTCGTCCCGCCGGGAGGCGGAGCGGGAAGGAAGGAGGTCGTGTCATAGGTCGCTTCCAAGAAGCCCTGATGTTTTAAAGACCTCGCGGACCAGAACCCGGTCGGGTTTTCGCCGTTCGCGAGCGGCGGTTGTCGAGTCAGCCGTTACACGGAATTTGGATCGGGAAGCGAGACCCGACAGATTATATTACAACGAAGCGTTGATTTCATATCGAGGGCTGTGGAGAATGTGGTCACGAGGGATGAAAAGGCTCCAAACCGTCCTCGGCTGATGTCATTGCGAGCGGCTCGGAGGAGACGGGGCTTTCTATTGACTTCGCTTTTTCACTTAACAGAAAAAAAATACTTCAAAATCAGCGTTTCTTTCCACCGGGGATCACGGAGGGTGAGATTTACCAGAATTATAAGTTACGCTGACGGGTGAAAGTGAGTTCAGGAAAATAGTACGCTCTTACGTGACGCATTTGAGGACGCCGTTCTTTCCATCTCGGTCGCCTTTCCTGTGATTTGACGGAGGCCGGCTGCTCTCGGGGCTCCGACCCGACGCCGGGAGCGTCTCGGGGCGCCGGGGAGACCCGGTTCAGCGGGTTCGACCCACGGCTTCCGGGTTCTGACGGTTGAACGGCGCTCGCGGCTTTGAGACGCTGCGGAGGTTATAGATCGCGGCTGACGGGAATTCCTAGTCGTGGCGGCTGTTAATGGTATTTATGAGGAAATAAAGACAGCTTAATGCCACACATTCATACCAAATATAAAGACCATCTACAATTTTTGTTTGCAAGTCATCTAATCAGTCAGCTTTACAGTTTTGTTGTGTTTTTGAAACGCAATGACAATAAAAGGCTGTTCTATTTTATTCTATCCTAGACAACATCTCGCAGCGTTCCTGCCTGGAAAAATCAATCATCTTCTGTATTAGACAATCCTTTAAAAGAAGACGCGAAAAACGCTTCTTTAACAATGTAAATGATGAACCAGAAACCCCACAACAACCAAAACATCAGCAAGTAAGAGTGAGTTTCTGACGCCGAGTTGCACAAATAGAGGCGCTGTTACGGTGCTGCCGTCGTACCGCGGTTCGCCGCGCGATCCGCAGATCGATAGCGACGTAAACACGTAGCAACAACGGAAACCGGGCAGTGGGTTGAAGAGGCATGTTTAGGCCAAAGAGGACGTCGTGTGTTCTCTCCTTTCCCGGCACATGAATAAAGTCTGGCTACATAAGAAAATAGCACTTTGCGATCTCCCCAGTAGACGCCTTCGCTCCAGGCTAACTGTTGGGTTCCCGTTGGAGACGACACTCGCTAGCTTAGCACAACAACAAAACACTCGCTTTTCACCGCTTACTTCACACTTGAATTGACTATATGATCATTTAAAAGCTACGCAGTGTGGACACTTGGTATTTACTCCTTCACAGCGTACCTGACAGACCTGTGCAGGAGGGAGGAACAGATGCGCTAGCTTGTGTGCAACCAGCTCCGGCTGCGCACCGATTCTGCGATGTAGCATTCATATTGAAATGACCGCCGTCCGCCACTCTAAGGTCATGACGACCGTGACGATTACATTCTAGTTAAAAAAGCTTTATGATTTTAGAGTTAAGCCGGATGAAAGCTACGTTAGCTTCCGGCATCAGGACGCCGATTCGACATCGACGCCGTATCACCGGTACATGATTGTGCGGATAAAACAGCGACGAAACACACAAATATGTGTCTGTCCATTTTCTCCGTGGGCATTCCAGCCTTTTAAGGGTAAAAAGGTGAACGCCACCTCTTGGTCGTCGTCAAGACGGCAATGCAAAGCGACACGTTCACTTCGGCGTTAGCGTTGAAGACGATGCTTGCCAAACGCTCGGCTGCTGGCGCTTTCTTACACACATGGGTCGACGAGGCGATCACTCAAAAGCGGATTGTTTCGTCTGTTTATATAGTTTTGTATGTCATCCAAAATGGCGCGGCGTCGTGTTTATTCCTTCCTAGCCGACCGTGAACACGGCTCTCGCAACAGCGCCCCCTAGTGTTAGCAGATATTATCTCAGGAAACGCGAGTGTCTTTGAAAAGTCAAGCATGTTTGGATAAAGTCATTTATCGCCGCCACAATTCCAGCTACTTTATTTCTACCAAATTTCTCACAGATGATTTGGTAATTCTTTCCCCACAACTCCCTCCATCATCTCATGAGGTGCTGCTCTTTATATTTGCAAATTTGAAGGCGATTCCTCTTGATTTCTAGCTTATTCCTCGCCGCTTCTTTACTCGCAGTGGATTTCCTCTGGTGATCAAACGGCGACGTCTCGGCACCTCGGAGTGCCGTTCGAGCCGCTGTGTGTTCCTGGAAACTTGAGGCGCATCTCGTTGAAGAGAGCAATCCTTGGGAGAGACAAAGACGCTGCAGAAGAAAGAGAAAGAAGAGAAAGCTCCAGTCGTAACGCTTACGACCAGAAGACGGATCAACAGTCTGAAAGTGTGAAATAAACATTTTATGAAGGACATCTATCTGGAAGGGATGTAGATCTGAAAACACGATGCGCGTCGCTGCCGGCGCCCAGACTTTAACCTCATTTTGAGAGGGAAGGAAACAGCGGGGGACGTAGCGTAGCGTCATGACGGTATTCTTACCGGAAAGCGATAGGGAAGTAATTCCCTCTTATTTGAGAGACGGGACGGACGGGACCGACCGACCCCAGGCGTCTCCACCAACTCCAGGCTCCTCTTGGTGGAGACGCTCAGAAGTAAACTCCGGATAAATGGCGCCCGGGGCTCCACGCCGCTCCACCCTGCAACGCATCAGCAGCAGAGGTGGCCGGCCGGCGCCGCCGCACCTTCTCCGTCACCTCCTCCTGCAGAGGATCTTATATTTACATTTTAAAGAAGAGGCTCTTCCTCCTCCTCATGCCGCAATGAGCCGCGTCCTCGGTCTTTATCTATATTTGAATTAAAAAGGGTCGAGGCCGGCGAACACAGACGTCAAAGGCTGTAAACGGCGTCTGGCGGTGCACGGCGGAGGCTCGTGGATCCTTATCCTCCTCACTGTAATGATGATGAAGGCGCAGGAAAGGTCGGGCGTCACGTCGGACCGGCTCGCCCTCGTCCGGACCGTTGCGGTAAATGTTAACGGGCGCGGCGCACCGTAACCTTTCTGTTGGACCAGACGGATCTCAAAGTGCAACCGGAACGGGTTTGCGGCCCTCGGGCCGCCGGGCGCCGGGTCTGGTTCTTGTCAGACGGAGCGGGTCCTGATCCGGGAGATCGCAGGGGATGATTGGGAGCCTCCGGTCCTCAGCGGGGCCGGACCTGAACCGGACGGCCAGAACGTTTCACAAGTTTTAACCGGTCGATCCTCCTCACGCAAACCGGATCGAGACCGGAAGAAGAAACAACCGCACGCCGAGCATCGGCTCAGCCTAGCTTAGCTTGGCTTAGCTTAGCTTAGCACAGAGACCGTAAAAGGCCCGGTCCAAAGCAAAGTGAGGTGTTGCAGCGTTTTCCCGTCTTTTGACGACCCGGTTCTGAGGTGGGCTCAGCTCTCCGTGTCCAGGTGGCCACGCTCCCTCGGTTCCCCCGGTCCGTGTTCCCGGAGCCGCGGCGCTCCTTCCTGCGGACGCTCACCGGAGACCCGATCGGCCGACCAGCTGGACTCGGCGCCGGCTTTTACTGCGTAACCTGAGCCCGGCGGCCGCCCGGTGTCTCCGGACCCACGTTTAAAGATGCCAAGATGTCATTCAGACATAAAAAGTGAGTCAGCGCGTTGCTTCGTCCCGACGGCCCCGTGCCAGTTTCCCCCCGCATTGTTTCGCTTTTCTTCTTTTATTGCGCGGCTCGTAAACCAAAGCATCATACCAGGTTACTGATGACATCCATTTACAAACGTCATTGGACGTGGCATCCCATAAACACCATCGTTACCGAGCGTCGGGTCCGGAATTAGCCGGATATCTCGACGCGAGAACACGGCCGTCCAAAAGCACGGCGCGTAAAGGTCAGGAGGCAGTAAATCTGCGAGCGTAATGAGCGAAGAGTAACGGTCAACACGTTTATGGAAGGCGGCTCCGTCTTTGACGAGCGTTTAACGGGGATGAAATCACGCGTCCAGTCACGCCACTCCGGCGGCGCCGCGGGAATCCTGTTCTCCGTGCTGGCCGGACGGCTCGAGGCGCGTTCGCCGGCGACCGGGCGCTCGCGGCAGAACACCAGTGAGGGCAATGAGGAGGCTCGCTGGAGGAAAACCAGTGGCCGCAAGCAGCAGATGATCTGAGCTGCTAGATGATGAGAAAATGGCCGTCAGCAACATCAGGAACCAGAGCGCCTGTTTTTGCTTCTTGGTGTTGTTTGTGTCCGTGCACGACTTGTTCGGCGGCGCTGACGGACAGGAGGAGGAGGAGGAAACGCCATGGAGCGTGATGTTTGCAGATGACACTGTGACATGCGGCGAGATCAGGGAGCAGGTGGAGGAACATCTAGAGAGGTGGAGCTACGTGGTCACGGCAAGACAGAATGCACGCTTGTGAATGAGAGGAACCCGAGAGGAACGGCGAGGCTCTGGGGGTGGAGGTGAAGGTGGCGGAGGTGAAGGTGGTGGAGGTGAAGGTGGTGGAGGTGAAGGTGGTGGAGGTGAAGGTGGTGGAGGTGAAGGTGGTGGAGGATTTCAAGTACTGATGGTCAAAGGTCTAGAGTGGTGGAGAGGGTGGAGAAGAGGTGGAGGAAGGACTGCCAGCAGGTTGGAACAGAAGTATTCTCCAGAACGACAGGAAAGGTGGAGGAGATGGAGGTGAAGAGCAGCCATGCTGCCTGGTTTGGAGACCCTGAGGAGAAGACAGGAGGCCGCAGAGGTGGAGATGTGGAGGTTCCTCTTTGGGAGCGAGGAGGACGGATCGGGAAGAGGTCCGTCAGAGGGACGGCGCCTGGTAGATGCTCTGGAGTGAAATCCCAGCGAGATGGTTCGGCCACGGACAGAGGAGGGATGGAGAAGATCTGGGTGGGAGGAAGCTGAGGTCGGAGGAGGACCAGAGAGGAGGTTGACGGCCGGAGGGAGGAGGACGGGAGGTTAGATGGAGGCAGGGATCGTCTGCGGGAGCCTGAGGGAGAAGCCCAGCGGAGGAGAAGATGCTGGTCCAGGAATCAACCGATTCATCTGGTCTCCCGCGCAGAGACGCTGCACGGCGTCCTGCGGCGGCGGGAATCAGTCCGTGATGTCGCTTTGATGGCGAGAAGGTTCCGTTCCTGGAGATGAAGGGCGGCGTGAACGTTTGTCCGGCCGAGAACCGGCGAATCATCGCCGGGACGCGCGGCGGCGTGCGGGGTTGCGCGGTTGCCATCGGTTACAGATGCTCTCCCCCGGTTTGCGGAGGATGCGGGAGGCGAACCTCCGTCCGGCCGGTCAGAGATGCACGGCGGGAGGACCGGACGCGGATGAAGCGGCGGCCGAGTCGAACCCCGGGACGGTCGCGCGCGATGAGGACGGCGCGCGTGCGCGGGCTCGGCAGAGATGCGCGGCCGACAGTGTTGCTAGGAGACCACACACACAGCGACCAGTGTGAGAGGCTGGTTCCGCCTCCCTCCCCCTCCTCGCGGGCTGCCCGCCGCTCACTGCGCTCTTTCTTCCCTCCATCATCTCTTCCTCCATTTGCTTCTTCTTCCTCCGGCTTCTCCTCCGCCCTCCGGACGGCTCTTCTTTGCCCCCGGCCGTGTTTATCTTCGTCCCCGTCGATCCCTCGACGGCTGCGGATTTATTGGCTTTCCCCTGCCCCCCCGTCCCCCCCCCGCCCGTCCCCCCCCCCGGGCCTCCCGCTTCTCTCTCTTCCCCGGCAGTGCGTCTTAAGCCGCCCGGTCTTCTCCCCAATGTTTGCTGCATCCTCCCCGCCTCCCTGCCTCCTCCTCCTCCTCCTCCTCCTCCTTTTCCTCCTCCTCCTCCTCCTCCCCCTCCAGACTGAGCCGCAGCGCCGCGTCTGGCGCCGCCGGTTTCCGGTCCGGCCGCGGGGTCAACCCGCCGCAGCGCTCCGGGGCCGACGGGGACCGCAGGGGGAGAACATGAATATACAGATGAGATGGATTCACACCCATTCATCGAGTATTGTTCTGATCTGTGAGCTGGAGCGGGCGGGCCGTGGACGATGAATGAATGAATGAATGAATGAATGAATGACAAGAAGCTGTGGCTCCACAGAGGGCCGGTGAAGGTCCTCCTCTTCATGCTGGAGCCTCCTGGTCAGCTCTGCTCATCTGTCCTGCATCCTTGCTGCATTTCCATTCCTCCTCATCCTCAACCAACATTCAACGTTTGCACCTGCTGCTACACGGCCAGCATGCATGTGTGTGTGTGTGTGTGTGTGTGTGTTTAGCGGGTGTGTGGTGGATGAGAGCTGTGTTTGCTTATGTGCATGAATGAGTGGTTTGGGTCGCCGCATGCAGATGGCGTCACGTGAATCACAGCTCCGTCTGCCTCCCGGTTCCGGTGCACGAGGCACGAGAGCGCGGCTCGAGCCGCCGTCGCCCCGGGAACGGCTCGCCGAAAAGCCCGGGGTCGGTTGAAGATCGCGGGTGACGGCATTTTACGTTTTGTGTGAAAGCGGCGCGAGGTGCGGGTGTTTTCTGCTCCTCAGCCTGCGGCGAGGCCGCTGGCTCAGCGGCCACATCCCAGAAACCCCCAATCACAGATCCTGCTTCCCAAAGCCCCTCCCACCCCCCCGCAGCTCCCTAACCTAATTAGCATTGAGTCAGCAAGCATGGCGGCGGCGGCGGCGGTGCGATACAGGAATAGCAGTGGCCACGCCGAGACACTGGATGACCCAGTGGGCTCCGACAGCACAGTCACACGCCGCCGCCAAACCTTGCAGAATGGAGGGAGAAGCTCCGATGTTTGGAGATATCGGACGCTTCCGGACCCTCGTCTCCTCAGCCGGAGTCGGGGGCCGCCGCCGCCGTACAGCCCTGAACTCTGCGGGAGGGGAAGTTAGCCCCGCCCCCTCGCCGCAACAAGGTCCCCGGTTGGATTCCCACGGGAGGCCTTTCTGTGTGGAGTCTCTGTGTTCTCCCTGTGTCTGCATGGGGTTCCTCCAGGTTCCTCCAGGTTCCTCCAGGTTCCTCCGGGTTCCTCCGGGTTCCTCCCTCAGTCCGGTCACATGGTGCAGGTTCAAGGAGACCCTGCCTCGTCCTGGTGTCCAGCCGGTGTCTCTCCGTGGCCCTGTGAGGGCCCGGGAGGCTCCGGCCGTCCGCCGCCCTCAGGATGAGCGAGAACGAATGAATGTTTCACAGAAGCTCAGCGTCCTCAAATGCGATGTTTTGAGACGCCGAATCGGGTTCACGTCATTGAAGCACATTGAGACTGAGTTTGCGTTTCGTAGATGGAAGGCCGGATAGACGGAGGGTCAGACCTCCCGAAGCCGGCGTCCCGGCGCCCGAGGCGTCCAAAACACAGAGTCTCCTGTTTCCGTCCATGATGGAAAATCACTGGAAACACGCATCAGCTGACAGCTGCGCTTTCCTCAGCCAATGGCGCGGCAGGGCGACGCGTTCGCCGCCGGAGCCCGGGATGTCTGCCCCGCAACAGGCCGGGCTTCTGGCAGGGCGAGCGTGAGCATGGAGCCGTGCACGCACCACATATGACATCCCACATTAGGCAGCGCGGCGGCCCCAGGCCTGCGGCCGCCGCGAACACTCTGCTTACTCACATATTCATAATGCAAGTATAAATAGTTTGCATGTGATGCGCCAGAGGTAAACAAGAGCGCACCCCCCGTTAGCTCCCGTTAGCTCCCGTTAGCTCCCGTTAGCTCCCGTTAGCTCCCGTTACTGCATCTGCAGGCCAGAGAGCCGCCTCGACCGCAGACTTTCCCCTGCTTTCCAGTCGGAGACGCCTGGGAACGCCCGGATCTACGGAGGCAGACCATTTTCGACGCCGGGTTTCCCGATATCAACGTATTTGTTGGTTCAGGGTCCGTAGAGACGTCTGACATCGGTTGGCGTCGACGACCGCCGTCTCGGAAGCGTGACGAACAGACATTATGGGATGCCGGATCCGCCTCCGGTTCCGCCCGAGGTCCGGTCCGACGTGTTTAGGCTTCAAGTGTGTTGATCCGTCTCCTTGTCCTCGCTCCCGTCCAGGCCCCCCCGCCCCGGGTCTCCACCCCTGTACCATGAGCTCTGGCTCCGCCCAGGATGTGGCAGTCGAGCATTTCCTGCGTGACATAGAGAGGCGGAGCAAGCGGCTGCACTGCGCTGTGATTGGCTGCGAGGAGGAGCAACCCCGCGGCGACATGAACCTGCTGTACCGGAGGAGCCGTTTGGACTGGAGGCAGAGGGACCAAGACGGCGGCAAGAAAAGGTGAGCCGCGGCAGAAGGTCTTCTGCTAAACTTAAGTGCCGGCATCTTGTCGCAAAGTCAGCCCTGAACATCCGCGGCGTGTCCGCGCAGCCGCGGCCGGTAATGATCTTCATATGCTATGCTAATGAGATGCACCGTGATAATGTCAGCCCAAATGTCAGGGGTCGGCCTTCGTCTCCGGATGGGCGGGATCGTTTTCACTTCGCTTTCCTCCAGGACTCGTGTCTTCATCTGAACGCCGCCGGAGCTCCTTGAAGGACACGTGACGGCTCTCGCCAATCTCCGGGTCGAGATGAAGCCGCTCTTCTTCTCCACGCTTTGGGTCGTGGTCGGCGTACGGTCCCTCGCTCGAGCGTTTACTGCGGCGAAGACGCGGCGTTTGAAGCTCACGTCGAGCGGACCGAACCCTGGGGATCATCTGGGTGTGGGACCTGCAGAGGTCTGCCGGAGCGACCTCCATGTGGCCTCACTGGTGCTGGACTGAAGGTCTATTCGTTCGTTCATCATCTCCAGCGCTTGTCCTGGCAGCGGGGTCGTGGGGGGCGGGGCCTATCGCAGTAAGAGGCGGGGCTCACCCTGGATCCATCGGATGGAGGCACGCAGGCGTTCACCCTCTCGCTCACTCGGCGTTTCCAAGCACGCCGCCGTTCATTCACTCGTTCACGCTGCGGCTCCGGCGGCGAGGCGGCCGACCCTCCGCTTTGCTTCCCCACCGCTTTGCGAACACCACCGTGGTCTCCTTCAGGGTTTGTCCTCCTCACAGGTCCCAGATGTTGGTGTTGAGGTTGGGTTCGTTGGTTGCTCACACGTGGGAGGAGATCTCATGCGCACGCGCATCCCTTAAAAGATGTGGTGACGATGCCGAGATGTGTGGAGAAGAAGAGTAAACCTCCGTGCTGAGCGAGTGGACGGAGGAGGTCGGCTTGTCGGGCGCTCCGGAGGAGGAGCGCGGATCCATGCGGAGTAATTGGATTACTAGCGCTCCGGTTGGTCGGACAGGAGCGGGAGAGGCCGATGGGAATGCTGTTCGCGGGTGAAAACCCCCGCGATGGCATTGGGTCCTGCGTTTGTGTGACTCCAGGTGTGAGGCGAGCGCTTGCTGAGAAGGTCCAGGGACCTCCAGGCATCTGAGGAGACCCATCACATAGTCACACATTAAAAGCCGCGATCGATCATTTAAACATTTGCGAGCCACTCCATATTCTGGGAAAAGCTGGCGGCGGCCGAGGTGCGGGTCCCCGTCCCCCCCGACCCGTGACCACGGATCCGACACGCTCCCACGTGTTGTCGTGACGGGAAGTTGGGCAGGGAGCGCTAATCCTGCTCATCCCGGATTAGACGGCAGTGAAAACACTGCTCTGATGAACCCGTGCTACCTCTTCCGGAAGTTTTGGCACGGCAGTGCAACTCGGGAGCACGGAAGCAGCGTTTTTAGCAAGAAA
Organism: Fistularia commersonii; assembly: GCF_037954325.1. Classification (NCBI taxonomy): domain Eukaryota; kingdom Metazoa; phylum Chordata; class Actinopteri; order Syngnathiformes; family Fistulariidae; genus Fistularia; species Fistularia commersonii. Next base: position 393,930 of record NC_141312.1, read on the forward strand.
CGACCGAAACCAGGTCACAAACAGTTCATAAACACGGTTTACCGGCGTACAAAACTTGTTTACCGGCGGAAATATAAAGCGCCCATCGGAGCGGCGTCACCTTCACAGAGCGGCGTCACCTTCACAGAGCGGCGTCCCAGAGCGGCGTCCCAGAGCTGTCTCCGGCTGCAGCGGCAAGAAGAGGCGCCGCCGCACCAAAACCCCGGCGTCGCCAAAGAGGCTTGGAGATGTAGGCCGACGGGCGGGACGGCGGGAGGTGAGGAGCAGGACGTGAGCCGTCGCCATTCCTACTTTTGGAGAGGATGTGGAAACACTGAGTGGGAAAAAGGTGTCCAACATGAGCAGGAGACAGAGTTCTCCAAGCAATGAGGACAGTTGTGGGGAAGACTTACTGTTGAGACATACAACCTTCACCTTGTCTAGACGATCCACCGCCTCCGGTGAAGCTCCTGCATGTGTTTGGACTGCGGGAGGAACCCGGAGAACCCCGAGGAACCCCACGAAGACACGAGGGAGACCATGGAGACCCCACACCTGTAGGCCCACCTTCGCTCGTACTTTTGTGGCCTGACCTCGTGTTTGAGGTCCCGCCACCAATCGGGTGTGCGTTGCAGAAGGTCAGACATGTTTCGGCGCTGCTCTCCCCGAAGATCCCTCGTGGCTTCAGTGTTAGAACGTCGCATGAGGTGCACGCTTGTGTTTCGAAGTGATAACGGCAACATTGAAGCGAGCGGAACCCGCAGAAGAACGGGCCTCCGGGTCAAACGCGGCGCCGGTCCGAGCCCGCTCGCGTCACATGGCTCGGAGCGCCCCGGGAGGATGCCGGCTATTTGAGGTCGTCCCGTTCGGGCTGCGAACAGAGAGCGCTGTCACTGCGGCTCGGCGGGGAAGTGCGAGGAGAAAGGAGGCCTTGTCTCGTCGGTGAAACGCGGAGAACTTAAGGTCGATGCCTCGTGCGACTCCGGTTTCACGCCGACAGAAAGAATTCAATGTGCGCCGGGCGGCGCCTCGGGGGGCGTCCGGGACACGCTCGTAACCGGGAGATAAAGGTGTCCGTCGCTGAAGCGGCAACACATAAAACGTCAATCACGACGCGAGGAGATCAGATCACCACCTCTCCTCGTTGACCTTCCGGTGACAGGCGGAGAATCAGCTGTGAAACCACGTCGATCACATCCCATAATGTCGCACGCAGTCCGTAGCATCAGGCTAACATGTCAGCTGCCCAAACTTTCACCCCTCCCGAGTCTGCTGGTGGGCCTCCCTGCAGTGCACATGCCGGGGCAGCGGGTGGCGCTGTGATTTTGATGCGCAGAGGCGCTTCATGTCCGAGCACCGTTACAGACGTGGGAAGTGCCTTGAGAGTAAACGTCGACCGAGTGTTTGCACGGAGTTACTGCTTGCAGCGACTAAACTCCGAGGAGGGTGCATCCCATGAGGTTGTGGACCGGGAGCCGTTCCAGCCCAAGTACTCTGGAGGAGTCTGGAGTACTCATGAGTACTTGGGAGTAGTCGGGACTGGGAGTAGTACTCTGTAGGCAGCCATTGTTTTGACGGCGGATCCATCTGCGCAAGGCAACTGAGTGCAACCTTATTGGGCACACAAGGGTTACAAGGTGTTGCGTTTCCTTGTCTCCATGGAGACGGAGGTCTTTCCACCCCGGAGCCGGTTTCCGTATCGTTCCTGCGGCCGAGCGGCGAGTCTCGGTGTCGGCAAATAAACGTCATTCGGACGTGGACGGGAAACATTTGGGCCGAACCGTTTGGTTTTTGTGGCTCCGCGATTGGAAAATCAAGCCTCCCCGCCGACGCCTCGGATGTCGACCGACGGCTCCGGGTCTCCTGACCCGACACATTCGCTTGGAAGCGCCCGGCCGCGGCCTGGAAGGGTTTCCTGCTGACGGCGACTCCGGAGAAAACCCGGCTCACGTCGCCTCCGAGAGCGTTTGTGCTCCGGGACGTCGTCGGTTCCTTCTGCCTTCTGAGGAGGAATTACGTCGATAAATGAATGACATGAAAGAAGGGAGCAGTTCAGGCGGGCCGGAGGAGCGGCCCGGCTCCTGTTCTGGGCTAAATTTGGCCCCGCAGAATCTATGTCGAATGCGAGGAGTCACAAGAACATCTCCGCCATGATTCAAGGGCAGAAGCTCGGCGGGAGAAATGCCGTGTCGCTACGCGACGCGCACAAATAAATATCAGCCTCGCCGCCGATCCGTGTGACCGCGGTTGTGTGTTTAATTGCACAGGACGCACTGGCGGCCCTGGATGTGCGGAAACAGCTGTGGTTAGCCAGATGCGCCCCGTCTCCGCCCGAGTGCGAGGAAGCCGCGCCGTCGTCCTGCGGCAGATCCCGCGGCCGCCGCCGATCCAGAGCCGACGTCCAGGCGCCGCAAGGGTCACGGCGCGGGCCGCCGTGGTGACGGCGAGCGTCCGAAGGGCGTCGTCCCGGCTCATCGGCGGCCCCCGCGCGGGCATTCGGTGGAATCCGCTCGACCCGAACGCTCAGACATTTGACCTCGGGCCGGACCCGACCCCATCTCGGCACTCGCTCTGTCAGACCGGCGACGTCCTCCTCGAGGCTTGCGGGCGGTCGCAGCCGGGGTTCACTGCGGGAGCGGCGGCGGCGGCGGCTGAAACGCCGCAAACAAGCACAACAATAATCCGGATTTGTTTCCCCCCCGCTTTGTTGTTTTGGGGGAATTTGTGTCATTGACGACTTCACGGTTTCAGAGGCGAAGCCGTCGAAAATATGCTACGGTCGCCACCGTTCCCATGGCAACGGATAAGAGCGGACTACAGATGTGGGTTGAGGATAAAAGAATAAGTGAATTTCGGCGGCGCGGCGTACGCTAAGAGCACTTTGTTTTGACATGGGAATTGATTTCCTAATTAAGTGCGTTTGAGGGGGAAGCAGATGTGGAGGAAACGAGATGGAAAGCGAGCGTAAAAGACGCAGGCGCCTCGGGGGGCTTCCCCCGCCGCAGGAGGAGCCCCCCGAGGCGCTCCCGCACCGCCGAGAGAGCGCGACGGAGGAGGCGGTCGGTCACGCGGGCGCCGAAACGCCGGTGTCTTTGAACGTCTCGCCGTTTCTCCCCCACGCAGCTCCGGCCAGAGCGACCCCTCGGCGACCGTCGGCAAAGTCAGAGACTTGGCTTCCTTTCGCCGCCACTTCCGGATGGGATTCATGACCATGCCGGCCTCCCAGGACCTGTCCCCCCACTCCTGTGCCTCGGCCATGGCGCCGCGCTCGCAGTCCTGCCACGCCGTGGGCGCCGGCGACGCCGGCCTGGAGAACGGCGACTACTCGGACACGCAGTCTCAGCACGGCGGGCGCTGCCCCCCGGCCAAACCCAAGCGCCACCCCAGCACTCGCCTCAGCTCCTCCTCCGCCGACAGCCGAGGACCTCCGGAGACGCCGCCGCCGCCCCCGCCGCCCGCCCACTCGCAGTCCAAACACTCGGACAAGAAGAACGGTGAGGAGGCGCTCCGGCCGCGCGTCGGCTCGGTCAAAACGACCCCCGTCTTTGTGTGTTTGCGACCTGCGCTTTTCTCTCCCGCAGCCATGAAGAAGTCCGACTCGGGGGACGTCGGCGGCAAAAAGGTGCCTCCTCTGAAGCCCAAGAGGAGCCCCAGCACCCAGCTGTCCTTCGACCCCCTGCCTCCACGCGTGCCTCCCTGCGCCACGTCGCTGCCCTTCCAGTCGGCCGACTCCCAGATCCAGACCGGGGACGGGGAGGACGAGCCGGTGTACATAGAGATGGTGGGCCAGGTGTTCACCAGGGACAGCCAGACCGCCACGCCGCACCCCGTCACCCCGGTGGCCACCACGCCGGACTCGGACTCGGACCAGAGCGAGGCCATCTACGAGGAGATGAAGTACCCTCTGCAGGAGGACCGCGAGTCCCACAGACATCTGCCCGGCAAGCACGAAAAACCCAAAAGCTCCAAGCACTTCCACGTCGCCCCCTCTTCCTCCAGCAGCTCCTCCTCGCTGCCGCGGCCCTCGTCCTCGTCGCCGTCCTACTCCAAACCCAAAGCCGCCGTGTCCATCTCGCACTCGTCCCCCCTGCCCTCCTCCGCCTCCTCCACCCCTGTTCCCCAGGTCCTCTCCACCAGCCCCCACACCCCGCGGGCCCCGACCCCCTATCTGCTGCAAGGGAGTAAGTCCGAATGCGAGTCCAACACGAAGATCCCCGCCCCCTTCCCCAACCTCCTGCAGCACCGGCCCCCGCTGCTGGCCTTCCCCCAGCCGGCCGCCGCCTCCAGCGGGGTCGGCGTGCAGAACAAGGGTTCCGCCTCCTCCAAAATGGGGACTCAGACGTCCGGCGCCGCCACGCAAGCCGGCGCCTCGTCCTCCAACGCTCCGGCGTCCCTGTCGGGCTCCAAGGAGCCGTCGGGAGGCGGCGTGACGCCGCAGGACAAACACAGCAGGGACTCCCAGCTGGGCCCGGCTCCCGGACTGAGAGCCCGGAGCCACTCCACGCCCCTGCCTCCCTCCTCCAAGTCCACCTCCCCTTTCTCCCATCACCACCACCACCCGCACCACAGGCCCTCGCACTACCATCACTATCGCAAGCCGGAGAGGGGGGACTCTCCCGCCCCGACCAAGAGCAGCTCCCAGACCTGCACCCAAACCACCGTCCAGACCCAGACCTCGGCCACCAGCAAGGAGGGGAAATCTGTCAGTTTCCTTTTGAAGGCAGACAAGGGAGACAGGGACAAGGACAGGGACCGGGACCGGGACCGGGACAGAGACAGAGACAGAGACAGAGACAGAGACAGGGACAGGGACCGGGACAGGGACAGGGACAGGGACAGGGACAGGGACAGGGACCGAGACCGAGACCGAGACCGAGACCGAGATCGGGATCGGGATCGGGATAGGGATCGGGGCAGGGACAAAGACAGAGAGCGAGATAAGGACAGAGACCGAGACAGGGACCGAGACAGGGATCGAGACAGGGACCGGGACAGAGACCGGGACAGAGACCGGGACAGGGACCGGGACAGGGACAGGGATCGAGACCGGGACCGGGACCGAGATCGGGACGGAGGGCCGCACTCTCTGCAAATGGACAGCGTTCCTTCTAGCGGCCAAACGTCTCAAGGCGGCAGCGGCTCGACGCCGACGCCGCTGTCCTCGTCCCAGCGTCCTCATTCCCGACCCCACCTCCGCTCTCACACCCCTCACGGCCTGCCGGCGTACAAGCCGCCCTCGTCCGACAGCCCGCTGCTCTGGACGTACCCGTCCGGAGGCTTCCGGAGGCCGCCGGCCTACGAGAGCCTGAGGGGAAGCTCTCAAACGCCGTCCCTGCAGCAGCCCTCCGGCGCCGGCGAGGGGGCGTCCAAGAGCAACGGAGGGCCGGCGTCCCTGCAGTCGAAGGCGGGCTTCATGCCCTGGGACAGCAGCGCCGGCCTGGCTGCGGACGAGGGCTCTTACTGGCCCATGCAGAGGAAACTGTCCTTCAGCCACGGGAGCCGGGAGGCAGAGAGTAAGTGGCGTCCGTCTCCGACGACCGAACGTTTGTCCGACACCCGCCTCGGCACGAGCCGATAGAACTCTGTCCCGTCTTGTCTCAGAAGACGAAGGCCGCGCGTGGAACGGCAGCGCCGACGCCTTGTTGAGGATGGACAAGGAGGAGCCGGGCGGGGGCTTCCGGGGAGGCCCGTCCAGCATGCCGCTCCACTTCGGAGGCGCCGCCGGCCGGGCGACGGGTCACAGCGAATCCCTGGCGGGCGCGGACGGCGGGCCGGGGTTCAGGGCCCTCCCCAGGGCGGGGCTGCCTCTGCCCTGCCAGACCTTTCCTGCCTGTCGCAACGGAGGTAAGCCAGCACTTCTGCACGACTAACGCCTCGCTCTGCCCCGACACTCCCTGCTGCACTGCAGGTAGCCTCCCGGCGTCCTCCTCGCTCCCCGGTCTCCGAGGTCCGACTCGGGAGACGGAGGCGCCGATCTCCGCCGGCGTCGACCCGAAGAGGGCGTGGCTTCACAAACTGGCCGGCCGCAGATGAGCCGCCGCCGCCGCCGGCTTCCAGAACCTTGTTCTATTCAGCCCGAACTTCAGGATGTAAACAGTCACCGCTACCTAACACAACAGCAAACAATGAGCAGTATCTGTCACAAACACACACACACACACATGAGCGTCCGATGAGGTGACACGTGGGGAGCACATGGGACACGCACCGGAAACTAAACGTGGTGTTTGGACGCTCTGGTTCACGCCGTCACGTTTGTTTCCTTGCAGAAGTGGGGCGTCTGGGCCGGTCCTCGTCCGCCGCCGGGGTGAGACAGGTGGGCGGAGGAGACGTCCAGAGACAGAGCAGCCTACCGGCGCGAGAAGCCCTGAATCAGGTGACTATTTTTAAATATATATCGCGCCCGGCCTGACGACTATAGACTGGATGAACTCGGTCCGGAGCGAGCATGAATACGGCTCTCGGTATGACTTCCCCTCCCGTTCATCGGTGCTCCTGCAGGTCTATTTATAGCCGGCAGATTCGCCCGCCGAGCAGAATAATGGTCTGGCCGCCTCTCCGGAAGAAAAAAAGGAGGATAACATGAGCCGGTGCGTGACGCCGGTCGGTGAGCGCGAGCGATCGGCGGCGAGAAGGCGGCGCTCCGCGCTCCGGGGCCGAGAGACGCGGCTTTCGGCGGCGCCGTTGTTTTTTTGAAGCGTATTCTGGCTGCATAGCGAGCGCTGACGCAGTCGGAGTGTGCTGCAGAGGCGTCTGCATGCGTCTGGCCGACCCTCCCTCCGCCCCTGCCAGACGGGCCGGTGCTGCATCCTGCTGGACGTGCACGGGAACTGCACGGGGCGGGGGGCGGCCCGGGGTGGCCTGGGGCGGCCCGGGGCGGCCCGGGGCGGCCCTGGCAGGGGGCGGCCCGGGGCGGCGGTTTCTCCGGGATCCGTCGCCGTGTCTGATTGCGTTTGCGTTCTTTGTGTCCAGCTGCACGGCCTGGGCCCGTCGCAGGCGCCCTGCAGCCCCGGCGTGTCCCGGCAGCAGCAGCAGCTCCAGCTCCACCAGCAGCAGTTGCAATTGAAGCAGCAGCTCCAGCAGCTCCAGCAACAGCACCACCTGCAGTTGCAGTTCCAGCAGCTGGCCCAGCTGGCGCAGGGACAGCCCGCTGTCGGCGGGGGCGCCGCCCCCTCCGCGACCCAGACCCAGAGAGACGGGAAGCTGCTGGAAGTCATCGAGCGGAAACGCTGCCTCTGCAAAGAGATCAAGGCCCACAGGCGTCCCGACAAAAGCCTGTGCAAGCAGGACAGCATGCCCATCCTCCCCAGCTGGAGACGGACACCTGAGCCCCGGAAGACGGGCACGCCGCCCTGCCAGAGGCCGCAGGCCGTGGTGTGGGACACGGCCATCTGACCCGGGACGACGGCGCCGAAGGACCGCCGAAGGACCGCGCGGCACGCCGAGGACGGCCGGGGGGGGCGGGACGCTTCCGGAAGGTAAAGGTGGAGGGACGGAGGAGGGAACCGAAGTCGCGGACGGCCTCGTGCTCCGAGGGAAGGCCGGGACGCACGCCGCCTCCAACTCATTCCGTCCTCGCCCTCTGGATTCGGACCCGCCCGCTTCCCCTCCGCCCACCGCCGGGTTCTAGTTGCCGACCCTCCCGCCCGCCGTACTCTTTCTACCGAACGCCCGGGATTCGTCGGGCGCCGCCAAAAGTTCCTCCTCGCTCCTCGAGGCGTCGAGTCTTCGGGAATCCCGCGAGCCGTCCGACGGGCGGGACTCGGCGAGGAGCGAGAAGCTACCGACCGTACCCGTTTGAAAATATTTGTAATGTAAAAAAAAAATCTATTCACTTTCTCAACATTTCTGCAGTTTTATAGCAATACGGCTCCCGAGGCCGGAGCGGCGCGACTCCGAGCTCGAGGCGACGAGCCGACGTACGTATCTGAGACTTGAACATATTTACCGTCATTCTCTGCATGTCACAATAGACATACAGTATTGTAAGATACATATATATATATATACATACATATATATATGTGTATCTATATATGTACACGTGTAGAGATGATCATGTCCACTTTTACATCCAGCAGATCTTCACTATTATATCATGTGGTTGTATTTAAAAAAAATAAAAGAGGCGGCGCGACAGATCCGGTCAAAAGGTAGGCGGAGCCAAAGGCCTCCCGACGCCGACGGCGAGGAGGGACGGCCGCCCGGGACAGAACGCCGGAACAATCTGCACAAGACGCGCTCTGCGGAGGGCGTCGGGACGGCGCCGGACGGCCTGTAAATAGACGACCTGGTACCACCTGGTCCCGCCGTACTGGAGATGTAGCAACTTTCCGTTTTCATACGCGTAATCGACACATACGATGTAGCATATCCTGTATAAAGCGTCCTCTTGTTTTTCTAAGGAGTGAAGTTCGTCAGCCGCCGCGGCCGGTCCACGCGTCACCCGTAGTCCCACTAATAACCGGAAGGCCCTGAGAGGAAGCTCCGCCCACTTGATTTAGATTTATGCAAGACTCCCTTTAAGCCGTGTTCTTTTCCTTCAATGCCTTCTTTTCTTTCCATCTCCACGCCCGCTCCCCGTCCCGTACAGGTTTTCCGCTCCTCGTCCGGACATTTTCCAATACTTTGCTGCTATCCGGAGCGACACCCCGACCCCCCCGCCCCACCTCACCCCCCCCCCACCCCCCCACCGCCAGAAAACGGTTTGCTTTCATTTCGGCGAGCCACGCGAGGCGGAGCCAGCCCTCCTGTGATAGTACCAAGGCACTTGAATGTCTCCTGGTTGTTGTTGTTGTTTGGATAGTTAGCACCGAACTGTACGGCGCACGTGAGAAGAAGACCTACCCGCAGGCAGGGGAGTCACCGCTCGGCCTTTTCCCCTTCGGTTCGGCCCGCGGGGGGGCGAAGGGCAAGTGCAATGCATGCAGAGGCTCCTCGCGCCCGAGATGCTCCGACCACGCCGAGCGCGGCGCCGCGTTCCGGCTCGGTCGCTCTCGTGACGATTCCCCTTCGCCGACCGAGGACCGAAGAACTTTCCGGAATAGTTTACAGAAGCTGTTGGTTTTGTGTGTCTACTAAAACAGTGGCCATTATATGCGTGCCATACTATATTGATATGGTAAGATACGGTGTACCTTGGAAATCACTGTAGTGCTATATTTGCATTGATATTGTCATTAAAAATAAATTTTATATATTGAACTTTACACAACCACGCTGATCTTTGCGTGCGGGCGCACGCACACACGTACACACACACGCGGCAGTTCCCGCGGCGTCCAGCAGGGGGCGCCCGCGAGGAGCTCCTCGCCTCTGATCCTCCTGATCTCCTCTGGTGTTCCACCTCCTCTGAGGGCAGCTGGACCTCGAGGGTCTCAGAGATGGTCCAACCAGCCACACGGGGCGACTCGCCGGGGAGCCGGGGTCGGGAGGGGGTCGGGGGGGGACGGGGGTCTCCCGGGTCCGGTCTGAGCTGGAGGAACCCCGGATGTTGCACAGCAGAAGGTCCGGAGGAGGAAGCGCCACCTCCGCTGCGGCTCCACCTGTGCGCGTCATCCGGAGGACTCGTCTGCAAGGGGAAGGGGGGGGGGCGTCGTGCACGCTCGTTGACGTCACACTAATCATATCTCTTGCACGTGACGCCCGCGGAATCACCAATCGATCATCTCGATCAGGTGTGTGTGTGTGTGTGTGTATGTGTGCGGAGTGGGGGGGGCGAACACGCTAGTCTCTCCCGGGCTTCGGGTGACGTGGCTCGGGGGGGGGGGGCAGGCGCATGCGCGTTGATGATCGTTCCGGTGCGCGGTGGGGGGGGCTTTACCGCAGTGTCTGTGCGTTTCTGCAGCGCTCATCAAAACTCTGCGGCAGGCGGGCGGCGGGAGCGCGGACGCAGCTGCCTCTTCTCTCTCTCTCTCTCTCTCTCTCTCTCTCTCTCTCTCTCTCTCTCTCCTCCTCCTCCTCTTCTTCCTCCTCCTCCTCTTCCTCTCCCCTCTTCCCTCTAATTCCCTCGTCTTTTCAAACGGAGCCGGTTAATTGCCTCTTCTCCCGGGCTCCGGTGCAGCAGGACTCCCTCCCTCTCTCTCTCCCCCTCTTTCTCTCTCTCTCTCTCTCTCTCCCTCCTTCTGCCCCGGAGGAGGGTATTTATCGAGGAGTTCCCGCCGCGGAGACCCGACCTTTTATGACAAAATGGCAAAGGACGGAGAGAAAGGCGAGTGGCGGGAGTTCATCTGGAACCCGAGGACGCGGGAGTTCCTGGGCCGGACGGCGAGCAGCTGGGGTAGGAGCCCGCCGCGCAATGCAGCAAACGCCGGGGGGGGCGGGGGCGGTGTGTGTGTGTGTGTGTGTGTGTGTGTGTGTGTGTGTGTGTGTGTGTGTGTGTGTGTGTGTGTGTGTGTCGCGGAGAGGAGATCACCGTTACTATGCGTTTCACCCTGGTTAAACTTGAGTCCACCCTGGGGGGGCAGGTGAGTCCTGGTCCAGGACAGAGTCTGGATGCAGCTCTGCTGCTCCTGATGCCTCCATCCATCCTTCCATCCTTCCTTCCATCCTTCCTTCCTTCCCTCCTTCATTGGTTCATCTGTTCATTGGTTCACCGGAGTCTTTGACTCTGTGGCGCAGTGGGTGGAGGATCTGGTCTCCTGGTCTCCTGGTCTCCAGCGGGTCCAGGCTGGTCCTGCAGCAGCAGCAGCAGCAGCAGCAGCAGCAGAGTGCCCCCCCCCCCCTCATACACACACACACACACACACACACACACACACACAGGTTGTCATGGTCCCAGAGAAGGTGGAGAAGGTGGAAGCTGCAGAGCAGATCGGTGGTGTTGGTCCCATATGGCGTGGCTCTAATGACATTGGGTCGGTGTAATCTGGGTAAAGCCGAGGGCGGCTGAAACTGCGAGGGACTTAATCCTAATCTAATGACTCTGCTGGCCGGCGGGCCGGGACGGCTGAGGGACGCCGGCCCGAGACAGAAAACCACTTTCAGGAATCGGGATGAGATGTTCTCCTGAGCGGGGGGGGCAGGGGAGGGTCCGGGGCTCCTCCGCCGGGACCCCCTGGCCGCGGGCCAGTTAATCTGGATCAGGGGATCCAGGAGCCTTGGGGTCTTGGTGGCTCTAAGCCGCGCTCTGCTAAGGCTCGCTAATTGGCCTATTTGCGGAGGGGCGGCTCCTGGCCGCCGACCTCGGATCTTCACCTCGGACTTTCCTTCACCGTGTCTTCTTGTCCGAGCGGCCTTCGCCCGGCGAGGTCGCCCGCTCCGTGGCCGAGGTCGCGCGGCTCGAAGGGGCGTCGCATCAGACGCCCTTGAGCTCCTCGTCATGGAGACGCCCTCGTGAAGAAGAACGCCGCCCTGGTCCGGACGCTGGCGTGGAGCCCCAAAGCCCGTGAGATCCGGCCCGGACGCCAAACGCGAGCGCCAAAATCATCGGAATCTGCGTTTGGCCGCGGGCCGCGCTCCCCTCCGGCCGGGCGGCGCCCCCACGCCGCCACCGTTACCTAGCAGATCAGTCGGAGAAGGGGATTGGACGGGCAGATCTGGCCGCAGGCGCAGGTCCTCCCCCTCGGCTGCACCCGAACCCTCCGGACATCTGGGACCCTCGAGAAGCCTCCGGGCCGGTCCGGGGCCGGACAGGACGGGAACGGGACCAGACCTCCTCACCGTGTGTGATCACCCATTCCACATTGATTAAAAAAACATGGCCTCCTAATTAATTGTGAAAGAAAGGAGGCCCTGGGGGGGGGAGACACCTGAGCCGCCCCTTTGTCCTGGGCCTTCAGACCTTCAAATGCAGGCCCTGAAAGCAACACTCCACACCGTAACCACAACACCCCCCCCACACATGACCCCACGTGCACGTGTGCTCGTCTAGTCTCTCAGGGGGGGTGTCATGTTTACGTTCGCTCCTACAGTCCCCTTCAACACACACACACACACACACACACACACACACACACACACACACACTTCATCAGCCGGGTCCAGATCCGATGACTCGGCTGCAGTGGTCGCAGTGAGCTGCTGGCTGGGCACACCCCCTGCTGCAAAACACACACACACACACACACACACACACACACACACACACACACACACACACTCAAAGCTAACTCAGGGATCATTTGTCATGGTGAGCAGGGCCAGATGCCCGGGCTGCTGATGGAGCCAAGGAGCTCCACGCTGGGGGGTGACACACACACACACACACACACACACACACACACACACACACACACACAGCTGCTGCCCGGCTCATACCACAGGTGTGGCGGCAGGCAGCCAGAGAGGGTAGCAAACGGTGAGTGCAGAACAAGATGGAGATGGAGAAGAACTTCAGTGTGGAAGTGCTGGAGTTGCGGCCCCGGCGGCCCCGTCGGCCCCGGCCAGCGCTGTCAGCTCCGTGACAGTGTGCAGGCCTCCAGGCCGGGTTCTTCCCCTCTGGTTTCCTGTCATGTGACCGGCGAGCGGCTGATGTAACCCGATGACTGTTTATGCCAGCGTCTATAACGGGCCGGGCCGCCGTCCCCGGGGCCTCGTCCTCCTCCTCCGGCTCCCGTCTCACTCTGTCATCGTTCCCGCCGCTCTGAAAGCGGAGCCGACTCTCGGCCGAAGGTTTATCTCCGTGTCTGACGGTGATGGAAGGCCTCCCTGGACGCGTCCCTCTGGGCCGGCGCTCCAGCGGCTCCCGGTTTAATGAGGACAAATCACGTTCCGGTTTGCGCGGCGCCAGATTCGCTCCGTGATCCGGATCTTTCAGATGATCCGCAGAAACCCAACGCGACCTCGGACCGATGCCGGCTCCGAAGAGAAAGAAGCGGGGTTTTGAGGCCGAGGAGGTCTGAGGACGGGAACGGGAGGGAGAAGCTTTCGGGGCGCGACGAGACTCGAAGCACGAAGGAGAAAACGAACGCTTTTACGTCCGGTAATATCTGATCTGGGTGCTTCCAAGACGGCGGCCGCTCTATCGGTTGTCCGTAGGTGCGAACGAGAAGGCGAGCGTTTGCGTCTCCACCTCTAAGTTGGGCCTCCTGGTGCCGGCCGAGGGTCGGAGACGGATGAAGGAAAACGTCACGGCGTCGTTTGGCTTTAAAAGGCCGACGAGGCTCCGGGAATCGGACGCAAATCGACGTAAATTTGAAACCCGTTTTCCGTCTGGTATTCTCGTCGTCGCTCGTGAACCGCCGGCATAAACGGCGGTGCGGTGAAATCATGCTGTGGGAGGATGACAGTGTTCTTGGCGCTGTGTCGCGTGCAGGCCTCATCTTCGTCTTCTACCTGGTCTTCTACATCTTCCTGGCCGGCCTGTTTGCGCTCACCATGTACGTCATGCTGCAGACGCTGGACGACCACAAGCCCACCTGGCAGGACCGCCTCTCCACGCCAGGTGCAGTATTCGCTGCGCTCGCCCAGATAAAGAGCGGCGCCGGCAGCGCTTTGACCTCCGTCTCCTCGCCCCCCCGCAGGCATGGTGATCAGACCCAAAGCCGACGAAACCTTCGAGATCGTCTACAGCCTCCAGGACACGGAGACCTGGGACCTCTACGTTCAGGCTCTGGACAAGTTCTTGGCACGTACGTAGCAAAACGCCACTCTGCTGGAAATCGCTCCTCTGCTGCAGTCCTTGGTTAGATCTTCCTCCATGTTCCCCTCCATGTTCCCCCGCAGCCTACAACAACTCGGTCCAGGCCCAGAAGAACGACCGGTGCACCCCGGACCAGTACTTCGTGCAGGAGGACAGCGGCGACGTGAAGAACAACCCCAAACGCTCCTGCCAGTTCAACCGCTCCGTCCTGGAGGAGTGCTCGGGAATCGATGACCGTTACTATGGATACCAGGAGGGAAGGCCGTGCATCATCATCAAGCTGAATCGGGTATGAGGGGGAAGGAGCGAGAGGACGGTGTTGCTAGGAGACGCCGGTCGGCTGCGACAAAGAGAATAAAGATGGTTGCGGTTTAAAAAAAGGAAGTGAAAGAGCGGCGGCGTTTTCCCGCCCGCTGTGTTGACGTCCCGTTTCCATGACGACAGGTGATCGGGATGCGGCCGGGGAAGAACGGCCAGGCGCCCTTCGTCACCTGCGGGGCCAAGGTGAGACGCCGGGGGAGCCAACATGGCCGCCTCTGCTCACCGCCATCTCAGTCCTGTTTCACCACTCTGTGTGTGTGTGTGTGTGTGTGTATGTGTGTGTGTGTGTGTGTGTGTGTCTTCTCTTCACATTGCTCCAGAAATACAAAGTGGGCAAAGACCAGTGGGTAAGATGGGCAGCAGTAGAGTAGATGCTAGAAGTTGCTCCTCCCAGTAGCTCCTGTGTGTCTTCACGTCTGTCCTGCTCGATGATAGTTAGAGCTTCTGACCTTCTTCAGCACTTGTTCTGGGTAAAAGACACAGAACCAAGGAAGAACGTGGAGTCTGACAGAGCGGAGCCACAAAACCTTCTCACACAATTCAGAAATGAAGTCAGATGAGCCTTCTTCTTCTTCTTCTTCTTCTTCTTCTTCTTCTTCTTCTTCTTCTCCTGTGGGCTGCTCCCTTCAGGGGTCACCTCAGCCAGTCTAAACCTGTCCAAGAAGAAGAAGAAGAAGAAGTAGAAGAAGAAGAAGAAGAAGAAGAAGGCTGTGAGGAGATGGTGAAAAGAGGGTGGATAGAAAATAGAGCATTGCATTCATCCAGTGGAAAAGTCCAAGTCCCGAGGTCGGCGGGGGTCGACCCCCCACCACCACCACCCATTACTCATATGTTCTGGTATGTGCTGGTTTGAGACCAGAGGAACCGTCTTCCCAGTGCTTCAGAGAGCTGGAGGGGTGATCACAGCAGTCCGAAGGTCCAAGTCTTAGATGTGAAGTAGAGCGGTTCTGGTCCCCCCCCCCCCCCTTCGCGGGTCAAGCTGGTGGGAACCAGCTTTGGCTCTCCTGGACGCAAACATGGAAGATCTCATGATGGCCTGACCGGTTTTCTTGCATCCCCACAGAGAGAAGACGGGGACAAGATCGGAGAGATGATCTTCTTCCCTCCGAACGGCACCTACAACCTGATGTACTACCCTTACTACGGCAAGAAAGCTCAGGTGAGGCGACCCGTCCACCCCGGGAGTGTCGGACATGTTGATCGGAACCCCCCAAAGCCAATGTAACATTATGAAACAGGCGTCGGCGCATCAGGTTCATCATTACGCCGCCTTTTTGTTAAAATGGACGCCGCTGATACCACAGTGTCACTTTGACACGTGGTCACATTCGCACTCCAACACTGAAGGGGAGGGTGAACGTCTGGATGTGTCTCAGGCCCCGTTTACGCAACAACGCATGGGAAAACACAGCACTTTGTAACGGGGTGGAATACGTCCGGAGGGTCCGGCGGCCGCCCTCCGACCGTGGCCTCCTCAGGAGTACTCTGGGGGTCACTTGCTGTGCACAGATGGGTACACCATAGCAACTGTAAACTCCAGAGCAGAGACAGTACTCTAGGGTACTGTGAAGTGCTCTGCAGTACTCTAGGGTATTGTGAAGTACCCCACAGTACTCTAAGGTACTATGACGTACTTTCGGGTACTGTGAAGTACTCTGCAGTACTCTAGAGTATTGTGAAGTACCCCTCAGTACTCTAAGGTACTGTGAAGTACTTTAAGACACTGTGAAATACTTTGCAGTACTCGGACTACCATGACTCCCAGTCCACATCCTCCTGGAAGTGAGCCGTCTTGTTGTCCAGGGTCACGGCAAGCAGCGCCTCCGCCTCACCGTCGGTCCGTACAAGTACTCGTTTATTCGACGTCGTCTGCGTTTATGCTCCCGGGTTCTGCCCGAGCTTCTCGTTCTGTCCCATCTTTATATGCTTCTTTGGCAAACTGCGGATTTGCTGCGCCACCCTGGAGTTCAGGGTCCCTCCGAGCGCGAGCTCCACATCGTCGTCGGTCCGCCAACGGCTCGGCGCTGTTGAGGTTGACGCTGTCCTGCCCAGACAGGAAGTGTCTCCGCATGTTTGGGCTCGTTACAAACAGCGTCAACTAGTGGGGCGATACATGTACTACAGCGTCCCTTGTGTTTCTCGCGATGGTGCTCGAGGGGCCGTTTGAAAGCGGTCGCCGGAGACCAGGCGGAACGTGGTTGTGTAAACAGAGTTCTGCGATGGGTTCAGGCCTTCTAATCCCGGCGTGTCGTGTCCTCAGAGAAGACGGGAGTCACCGCTGAGCGGGATTATTCTGGAAACAATCACCCCACCCCCCCCGTCCCCGAGGGTTTAGCTCAGGTGTTCTTAGACGGCACGACAGTCCGAGTGCAGGCTTTGTGCTCTCCTTGAACATGTCCTGGGATCTTTTGGTGCAGGTCAACTACTCCCAGCCTTTGGTCGCCGTCAAGTTCCTGAACATCACCCTCAATGAGGACGTCCACATCGAGTGCAAGATCAACGCCAACAACATCCCCTCCGGGAGCGAGAGGGACAAGTTCGCCGGGCGGGTGTCCTTCAAGCTGAGGATCAACAACTAGGTCCCGCCGCCCCTCCTCTCAGAACCCGCCCTCCTCCTCCTCCTCCTCTGCGAGTCGCTCACACACACAGAAACCGGCGTCGGGGTTCTCAGCCTTCTGGGATTTGTTTACACGGTGGGACGGGCGGGTCGGCGGCGAGGCGGAGGTTGAGAACCCCGCCGAGGTTTCTGTCCGTGCACTTTGGGACCGAATCTTTCCTGTAAATTAGTTTGAGGTGACGTCTGTTTCTACTGCATGACCGACGCTCGGGCGGCCGCCGGCGTTCCCGCCGGACCGCCGCTCCTCGCCGAGCGTCCCTCTATATATGAATATACGCGGGCGGCGTTCCGGAGCGTGTATATCCGCCGTATTTATTTCGACGGCATCATAACCTTCTGTCCGCACCTCTGTTTTGTTGCGATTTTAAAGAAACCCGATCCGACAGACGAGCTCACGACTCGACGGCTGGATGCAGACACCAAGCCATTTTGCATGTGTGTGTTGTCTTTAGCGTGCTCTGAGGGACGGAGTCCCCCCCCCCCCCCCCGACCCCCGACCCCCGACCCCCGACCCCCGACCCCACCCCTCCCACCACGTCTGCTGAGTGTGAACCACTGACCAGGACAAACCACCATGTGATCTACTGAACCTCACACACTCTTCCTGTGTGTGAGGAAACCGTAAGCCAGGTAGTTAGAGGTCTTAGCTTTCGGGAGGTCCGCCTGTCGGGCGCGGCTCCCGAGGAAGACCGGCGCTCGACGGGCCAGAGACCCGGCCCCGCAAGCTAGCTTAGCACGATGAGGGGTGGCCTATGGCGCCGGTATTCCCTGGCCCAGAAATTAAGAATCGCTCCCGTGTCGGTGGTGTGGCGTTTAAATCCAGTTTAGCGATGAAGATGCAGAGGTCAGCTCCTCTTCCTCGCCGCCAGGAGGTCCCTGCTGGGATTCCCACCGGGGACCTTCCTGTGTGGGGTCTCCATGCTCCCCGGTGTCTGCGTGGGGTTCCTCAGGCTTCCTCCCACAGTCCAGACACATGCAGGAGCGTCAGTGGACTCCCTGAGCTCTCCATCTGGTGGAGGACAGGGTGGAGGTCCGTGGATGAGGTGGAGCATCTCTTTGTGCCGCGGCCACCAGCGGGACGGTAACGTCTGATTGAACCAGAATTACCCCAAAAGTCGACTGTGTACATTCAAGTGTGTGTGTGTGTGTGTATGTGTGTGTGTGTGTGTGCGTGCGCGGGGCTCGTTTCCACAACTGTTCACACTGTAGGTCGGGAAGTTGCATGCAATGTGCAATATTCATCATGAACGCTTATTTCCGTTGTAGCTTTGGCAGACCAGACCATAATAATCCCGTCTCGTTCATCCTTTCTGTCTCCAACCCGGTCGCCGTAGACGAGGGGGGGTGGGTTCCGGGTCGGGGGGGTCCAGAGGAGTCGTCTGGAACGTGAAACGAAGCTCTGTAGGAGGCGTCTGCGTCCCGGCGCCCTGCCGTCTGATAGGAGGACCTCTTCCTGATCTCCTGGTCCTGGTCCTCCTCCTCCACGTCCGTGGAGTTTATGGTTCCTCCCCTTGAGTTGGCCGTCCATCGATTCCCCTCCCGGTCGTGGCGGTGGTCTCCATGGCGACGCTCCCCCGGCCCCTCGGAAACCCCCAGACGCCCGAGCAGGAAGTGGGTGTGTCTCCTGCCCTGAGAAGGAGAGTGTGTGTGGAGCCGTGTGGGCGTCCTCCAACACGCCAACACGCCTACACGCGTGTCCTGGTGGAATCGACTAGTTATGTAACTAAGTAAAGCTCCCGGCCTGAGCTGTCCATCATTTCAAACCACACCTGTGGTTTCCGGGGCGACGGGCGACCGTTGACAGCGTCAGATGAAGGTGGGGTCCCCCCCGGTCGGGACCCCCTCTCCTCCGGCCCTCCGGCCTCCACACACTCTCTCCACCAGGAGGTCTTCACCCCCCGGCGGTCAGGACGTGGCCTCTCCTTCTCCTCTGGCTCGGCTTCAACAGTTACTTAATTTCACTGTAATCTCTTAATCTGGTGGGCTAATCCACAGCCTGTACGCTGAACTTCTTCACCCTGCTCGGCTCCTCCTCCTCCTCCTCCTCCTCCTCCTCCTCCTCTCCTCTCCAAAATGTCCTCCGCTTCTCCTCCGACCCCTGCAGAACGCGGTTCCTCGCGGTTCCTCGCGTTCCACCCCGTGAAGATGAGTCCTTCAACCAAAGATCCTCATCCCGGTCCCCCCGTCCCCCCCCTTCGGCAGGGGATTAGCGATCCCGCGTGGGATCCAGGTGGCAGGGAGAAGACCTTCTGCTATTAAGAGGCTTACGATTATGTAATGACAATGATAATTACGCGGTAATAATGCGCACAAAGAGGAAGCGTTGCGGGTGAAACATAGCAGCGCCTCCTGGTGGACGGACAGCGTCGTTTCCTGCCTTCTCTCCATCCCTTCTTCTCCGGACGGCTTTTCGGGACATTTTCCTCCACACACACACACAAAAAAAAAGCAATATATTTCCTCGCGGTGCCGCCGTGTGATGCGGTTCTCGGAGGGCGGGCGGGAAAGACGGCGAGGATCAGGGAACGGCGATGTAAAGAAGTATTTGTTTATAAGAGTATTTTTAATGCAACGATGAGAATGTATCGGCCCGGATTGTACGGCGTCCTGGGAGCCGCGTGTTCGTCGACTCGACGAAAAGCAGAATTTAAAGGCCCGCTCTGAGCCGCGGCGCGTGCGGCTCTGCGGCGGTCACCGCACCCCTGTCATAACGTGGTTATTACAGTGTTATTACGGGCGTCCGAACGCCGCGGAGAATCAATCCGACCCGCCGTATGTCCGTGGATGTGAATGTCAGACGGACCCTCCGGTGTCTCGTTCCCCGTCCCTTTAAGAGGTCCACTGCACCCCCCCCTCACCCCCCCTCCCCTCCCGGGTGGAAGAAAGACAGAACCCTCAGTTTGTTCTTCAAAGGATGGAAAGTCCTTATTACTGTACCTTTATTTTTGCTCATGTTTACTGCAAAAACAAGATAGAGAAGTTAATAAATGTCATTTAAGGGAACTGAAATGCTTGGCCTTCGCCTCGTCTTTCCACCCCCGTGCAGGACCAGGGAACATCTATGGACCTCAGCGTCCAAGCAGGACCAGGGGGAAATCCAGCAGGTCACATCAGCAAGATATTGGTAGCAGGAGTTAACTCATGTATGACAACATGGAAATATTACTGATAAAGTAGCAAAAGTACCACTGATAAAGTAATAAAATACAACTGATAAAGCTGATATCACAGTAGTCCATGACAAGGTTCATTTTAGCGATGACTCGTCTATTAATTATTGATTGGGTATAGACGCAAACATCTGCTGCTCCAAATTCATTCATCCATTCATTTTCTGCACCTCGTCCTGCAGGGTTGGGGGGGGGGGCTATCTTCGCTGTGATTGGTCGAGAGGAGGGTCCCCCCTGGACCCAGCACCAAGAGAAGATACTACCGTGCACCCTGTCATCACGTGGAGACACATGACCGTTCGCTCAATGGCATCGAAGAAACGGCTGAATGTGGATGAGGAGGAGCTAACATGCTACGAGCTACATGCCGCTGGCTAGCTGCTAGCCTGCGAGCTTGAAGCTGTCAGTGTTAAATGCAGGGAGGGGAGGCGGAGCGTCAAAGCAGCACAAAGTAGGTGGATGTAATCTGAGGTAATCCCATTGGCTGTAATCCCTGCAGCCTCACACACACACACACACACACACACAAACACACACACACAGGTGGAATGGACAAAGTTCCATGAATTCCCGTGTGCCAGTGCGCTCCATTACATGTCGGTTGCATAAAAACGGACAGTAACTTGTCATCCTGACCGGGGCCTGGCAGGGGTCAAAGGTCAGAGTCTGCTTTTTATGGCGCGGTAGATAGCCGCCGTTGTAAATGGCGATCCAGGCGTGATTACAGATCGCCTGGGTGACGTTATCCTCGGCGGTTTTATCGCCGTGTCGCCGCAGAGCTGACGCTCCGGCCACGTGGCGTCTTCACGGCGACTCCTCGGGACGGCGGCGGCGGCGGCGGCCCTGATCCCCCGTCCTCAGAGCGCTGGCCTTCCTAGAAAGGGAGAAGGCTTGGCAGGAACAGGGAGAGACACGGGATTAGGCGGCATTAGAAGTATTTGTAGGTTTAAAATAGTCTGATGGAGACGGAGCGATAAATGCCTCATCAATCAGTTTTCATCACAGCGTCCGAGACTGTTAACTTTTAATGAATATCAAACACAAAACTGTGTTCAGCATTTGCACTGCTGGCATGTTTCCTGTGTGTGTGTGTGTGTGTGTGTGTGTGTGTGCGTGTGTGTGTGAGGAGGGTGTTAATCAGTCTGGAAGCGTAAAGGCGGACGTTGCTGGTGACGTTGGAAGTGTTTTATTTTGAAAGGGTCACGCTGTGGCGGATGATTTTCTCCTCCCACTCTGATTGCAGCCATAACTCTAATCACAAGTCATGTAAGAACTCGCTGATATTTACACTTTATATCGCTGAACCTTTCATGCTCTTGTCCTGTTTGTCCGAAGGTTTATTTTCAGTTCGTGGCCATCTGCTGGTCAGCCGCGGTCAAGCGATGCCAGATGCTGCAAAGCTCGCAGGAATGTGTAATAAAGGCTTTATTAAGGTTAATGAATGTGTGTGTGCTGAGCCCGCTGACCTGCGTGAGAACAAATACCCTCAGACGGATTTACATTTACAAAAAGCGCTTTAATTTTATTGAAAGGTTCTTACAAAAGAAACAAAGTTGTCAGTGATTGGCAGTAAATCAGTGATTGGTTCATGGTGGCGAGGCGTCCGTCCGACGGCGACCAGAGCGCCTTCAGAACATCATAAATAACCGGAGGGAAAATCAACATGGCGGCGATTGGCTTCGGACGGAGTAACAAACTGAGAATTAAGACGAGTGAATGTTATTGCATTAGCGCCGTAAACGTCCGGGTCGTCTGGGACGGGCTTTGCCGAGTTGGCGAAGCTTCCTTCTTCTGCCCCCCCAGGGACGGAGACCGTCGTTGTTGTTCTCCAGCATAGCGATTTGTCTCCGCCATCGTCCGGCGGTCCTGGATTCCTGCGAGGGCTTCTGAGGTAGCGAGCTGAACCGCGAGCGTTACTCTGGAATTACGGATGAAAAAGAATAAAGATCCCCTGGGAAACGAGGCGCACAATCGGTTTTTAAAACCTCTCAGCCCCGTCACGCGGATTATAATCCAGATTGAGTCTCGGCCCTTAAAGGCGGCGACCCCGAGGGCTCCGATTTACAGACGGGCCTCCCGGCGCGGCGTCCGGAGGCGGCCATGTTTGGCGGACGGACGGATCCTGATTCAGCGCCGATGAATCAATCAAGCCCGTCCGATCAGCCGCTCCCGCCCAATGCACTTAACGAAATGAACGCTGCGGCGCATGGAGGAGCGCCAGGGGACGGGGGCTGGGGGTCCTTCTACACCAGACCCCTACAAAAAAACCATGACTTGGTGGTCTGGGCTCTGGTCCAAACACTTCACATCACTCTTTGGTCACGTGGTGGACGCGGGTGGCGGCTGCGAGGAGCAGTGAGGTACACGTCCTACTTGGTGGCGCTCATTTCGAGAAGAAGAAAGACGAGGATGGAAAGGGGAAGGCAAAGCATGGTAAGGAAGGTCCACAGACCTTTGGACGGCCTCCGTCAAGAAACAGCGACGGATGCGGTACTTTCAAAGAGAAAAGGTCTGAAGACCAGTACCCAAGACCTGGCAAATAGCTGGGCTCTCCTCGAACCCAAACAACTCCCCCAGAACACCGGAACACCGGCCTCGTTTGGCTCAGCTGTCGGGAGATACTCGGAGATACTCAGAGATACCTGGAGATACTCGGAGATACTCGGAGATACTCTGAGATACCCGGAGATACCCGGAGATACCTGGAGATACTGGGAGATACTCTGAGATACTCTGAGATACCCGGAGATACCCGGAGATACTCGGAGATATTCAGAGATACTCAGAGATACTCAGAGATACTCTGAGATACTCGGAGATACTCGGAGATACTCTGAGATACTCTGAGATACTCGGAGATACTCGGAGATACTCTGAGATACCCGGAGATACTCGGAGATGCTCAGAGATACCCTGGGCAGGAACACGGGCGTGGCTGATGGGGAACATCGGCAGGCGATAGAAAAGGTTTGGAGCCTGGACAGGCTGTAAGGCTCGCAGTGAGTAAACTTCTTGACTCTGACATCGACTTGCAACCCAAAGAGTGCAGATTTAAGGCACTTCTGCGTTGGTTCTCCTCTGAGAACCTGTCCGTCCGCCCCGTTCGTCTGTTCATTCTTTAGTTTTAACAGTCTGAGTATGTTTTGGTTAAACGCTGCCTTGTAAACAAGCCTCTGCTTCGTGGAGACAAAAAGACGCCTCCCTGGTGAAGCTGCACCTGAAGGCCACCGTCCTCCGGGTCTGACCGGAGCACTATGGCCGGTGTGGACATTACCGTCGTCGGTTCTCGTGTTGATGTTTGGGCGCGACGCAGACGAAGCGGAGACCGGCCGCAGAGGCTACGTGTCCGGCTCGGCCGTCCCCGCGGCTACGGCAGCTCCAGCATGCCGTTGTCCTGCAGGGCCACCTGGGTGCGATCGTACACCTCGCCGAGGGCCCGGGCCACCCTGCCCAGTATGATGCTCAGCTCCTCCTGGCTCTGCACGCACACCAGCCTGAAGAAGAAACCCCGCTCGGGCATGGCGATGAAGGCCACCTCCGCCGCCCGGCGGACAAACCAGGTGTGGTAGTTCGCCAGGGTGCTCTGGTAGGCCTCGCGGCACAGCTCCGACGGGCTCCGCAGACGGCCGCCGGTAGGCATGAAGGCCAGCTTCTCCAGAAAGAGCTTCAGCCACAGCAGAGCCCGGTGCAGACGCAGGAGGGTCCGGCACCCCGAGTCCGTCTGGCGATGGAAGTCCACCAGGCCTCGTTGCAGCTCCAGCCAGATCATGGAGCGCACGGAGCGGTACCCGCCCGAGCGCTGCGGGTTCTCCGCGCCGGCGTCGGTTCCGGCTTCGCCGCCGGAAGGGTTTCTCAACAGCAGATTGGAGTCCGGCTCCGCGTCCGGGCTTTCTCCTGCCAGAAGGGCCAGCTCACGGATTATTGAAGTCTTGGTTTTGATCTCTTTAGATATCAGGCCGACCATCGGGCCCAGAGCCTCCATGAACCTGCGGGACGGATCAGAAGTAATAAAAAGATCACTGAGCGGCCAAAGTCCAGGCTATCAAAGGATCCTGACTGGACGTCGCGTCCGACCGACTTACTTGACCAGCTCGTCCCAGCTGGAGAGATACGGCCGCAGCAGCACGTCGGACGAGTCGGCCGGCGCCGCCTGGAGGTGGGCCAGCAGCAGCGACACCTGGAAGGTCTGCCCGGGACACTCCTCCGGGATCTGCAGCGCCTCGGCCCCGTCGGCCACGCTGCTGTTGGACAGCTGGTTGAGCTGAGAGAGGGGCGGCGCGTGAAAGCGAGCAGAATGATTTAATAAACCCAAATCCCCTTCATCGGCCTTCATCTTACCTTGTTCACCTGATTGTAGCCTTTCAGGCAGGAGTCCCAGTGGTAGTCCAGGCTTCCTTCTGCGGAGAACAAACACAACGCCGTCTGAGAAGCCTTGAGCTTTGAGGAGGTCTCGGGTGAGAAGGGCGTCCCGAACTGACGCGGACGTCAGACGGACGTTTTCTTTCACTATATTTCATCCGGCTCACTTCAGGTTTAAACAGACGAATCTGCCTCCGTTTCTTTGCGGATGACGCACCGCTTTTTTTTACCGCTGATATGAGCAACATTTCGTCCACAGCGACTAAGAAGAACCTCACGAGGTTTTCATCCGGCTCTGGTCTGGACCTCCTTCTGCAGTCGGTCAGCCGAATAGTTGAAATGCCACCCGTGGCCCCGGTTCTGGGGGTTTGAATCCCTCGTTCCTGATTAAAGTGCTCTGCCACCGTCATGTGGAGGCTCTATTTCTGTCCCACATGAGAAACCGATTATGAGGAGATTCTTGATTAACTCCAGCCCGGCCTTTCAGATGGAGCTGCTGCCTATAGGACACAAAGACCCGCATTCTGGAGGCCGAGAACAACGTTCTGTTCACATGTTGCCGGCTCTTAATCCGTTTCCAGCTCCTTCCACAAAGCCGACCCTGTGGTCCAGACTCACCGAGGGCTCGACGCTCGGCCGGCGTCCTGACCTCGTGGAGGTTCTGACCTTAATTTGGGCTCGGATTTCTCGGAGATCTACACCTGAACCGGATTTTTCCACGTGATCTCACAGATGTGGGTGCGAGGGAGGGTTACTGGGAAGAACCAGCTGAAGATGTCCAACATCTGCCCGTCCTCGCCGCCCCACCAGACGTCCTCTGTCTCAAATCCTCCACCGAAACAGATCAGCATCCCTTCATCCATCCGTCCATCCAAACATCTTCTCCCTCCTCTCCAGCTCTCCGGGTTGGGGTCTGAGGCCGGGACCTCCCTCTCCTGACCACGTGGTCCACCTCCTCCAGGGGAATCCAGAGGTGTTCCCGGTCCTCCCGGCGTGCCCTGGGTCTCCTCCTCCAGGTGGGACGGGAGGAGGAAGGTGTTCCTCACCAGACGGAGGCTCCTCAGCTGACTCCTCTGGATGTGGACGAGCGGCGGCTCATCTGAGCTCCTCCTGGAGGTCCTCTGACTATCTTTGAGGGAAAGCTCAAACACCCTGAGGATGAAACTCCACGTATCCATGATCATCTTCTTTGGGTCTCCACCAGCTGGTGACCACAGGAGAAGGTGGGAATGTAGATCCACCGGTAAATTCAAATCTTTCGCTCTATCAGGAGAGACGGGAGCGTTTCTCCTCAACGATACTTCTCACCGTGCATGAAGTTCAGGTGTGAGTCCTCCAAGGGTCTGTGAGTCCACTGCGTCCAGGCTGAGGTCACGGAGTTTGAGCCTCCACGTCTGGGTCATGTGACCGCGGGGGTTCAGGGGTCACGACCCACGTCCGGCTTCAGCTCACCGGAGGAGATCCAGGCGGACGCCACGTGGTTCCTCATCACGGGAAACCGCTTTCTTCTCATCCCAGGCTTCGGCGGATCTTCCACCTCCTGACTCTGAGCTCCACGTCACGGCTCAGGACCCAGGAGGGTCAGGGTCAGCGGTCCGGCCTAGAACGCCACCGTTGCCCCTGTTGCCCCTGTTGCCCCTGTTGCTCCAACGCTGTCTAAGTTATTTGAGTCAAAGCAGAAAGTGAAGTTCGGCCATTCCGACGGTGGACGTCGGTGTTTGGAGGAAAGCGGGAAGCTTCACCGCAGACACATGACATTCCATCCTGGATGTATGCATTCCAAGCCACACACACACCACACACACTCTCACACACA
Organism: Fistularia commersonii; assembly: GCF_037954325.1. Lineage (NCBI taxonomy): Eukaryota > Metazoa > Chordata > Actinopteri > Syngnathiformes > Fistulariidae > Fistularia > Fistularia commersonii. Next base: position 419,774 of record NC_141312.1, read on the forward strand.
CACACACACACACACACACACGCTCACACACACGCACACACACTCGGGGGTGGGGGTGCGGGGTGTGTGTGTGTTACTCACGCAGCCACAGGGAGCCGAGGAACAGCAGCAGCACCAGGATGGCCGCCGCAGCCTTGCTCTTCACACCCATGCTGAAGGTCCTTCACTTCCTCCACTTCTCCTGCTTCTTCTGGCGTCTTCTAAGCCCTCCGGTCCTCACGTGCGTCCCCGTCCCTCGTACCGGCCGTCACCATGCCCCCCCCCCCCTCCTCCGACCCCTCCTCCTTCTTCTTGCCTTCACATTCTCCTCCCCTGAAGCCCCTCTGATAGGAAGTTATCTCCTCGGGGAGCTTCTGTCAATCTTCAACCCGCCGCCGTGGGGTTTCCCTCGCCGCCGTTCACGTGGCTCTCAGCGCCGTCCTGCCTTTGTTTCCCGCCGCTGTGTGCGCTCGCGTGTGTGTGTGTGTGTGTGTGTGTGTGTGTGTGTGTGGTTGCTCAATGGGAGGGTCCAGAGATCGTCCCCCGTCCCGTCAGCGGCTGATAAAGCGTCTCGTCCGCCAGTAACCCGCTCCGCCGCGCGTCCATCTCTATATATGAGCTGTATTAGCGGTCAGTCCGGGAAACACTCCTTCTCCTCCCTCTTTCCCTCCCTCTCTCTCTCTCTCTCTCTCTCTCTCTCTCTCCGTCCCTCCCTCTCTCTCTTTCACACACACCCCATGAGGACCGCCGCTGCCGCTGCCGCTGCCGCTGCCGGTGCCGCCGGTAACAACGGCAAAAAAAGAAAAAAAGCGTGGCGTCTGCGAGGGGAGGAGCGGGAACCAGAGCTCCGCTGGTCGATCAGTAACGCTGGGGGGGCAAAGAGTCTGATTGGTTCTGCCCCCGGGGGGGCACATGGAGGGGGGTGAGAAGGACACGTCGCTCTCACGGGGTCGGAGCTGCGATCTGTGATCTTTGCTCCTGGTCCAGGGGAGAAGGTCCAGCTCCCCGAGTGGCTTCATCCTGGGAAGCCCACCAGCTCCCTCAGTGGGGGGCTGGACATTGAACCCCGACCTGGAGCTGAAGCTCATGTGTGGTCAAACCCACAATGGGTTCTTCAGCGGAGGAGTGTGAGGAGGCGGGGGAGGGGCGGCTCGCGGGGCTTCTTCTCCTCCGCCAGCCAATGGACGCCCGTCTGGAGGGGAGCGACCCCTCTGAAGACATCTGGTTCCACCTCCTTCCAGAGCTGAGCCTCTTCTCCGGGACCGGGTTCATTTCCCCGAACGTCAGGAGGGAAGATCTCACACACCGTGTGTGTTTGTTTCCGCGTGGAGCTCGGTTGGAGGAGGTCCTCCAGGGTCGGGGTGGCGTATCCCCGCTCCGGACTCCCCGCGGAGGGAACGGCTCGGGTCTCCGGCACCTGGTGGAGATGTTCCGTCACACAGAGCGGCCTGTTTGTGCAAAGATGTGACGTCTCCGTGCGGAGGCCGGCGGGAACATCTGAGGGTGAAGGATGATGTTCGAGGGGTCGTCCGAGGTCTCCACGCCTCGTCCACCTTCTAAACAGTCTGTCCTCCCGTTGCATCCGGGAGGTGTGGTCCCAGATGGATGCTGCTCAGTCAGTTCAACCTGCTGAGAAGATGGAGCTGCTCTCTGAAGACAGAGGTCAGAACCTCCAACTCATGGACAGAAGGGCCCGGTTCTCCATGTTGTCCCCATGTCTGCGTGGTTTTCCTCAGGGTTCCTCATGTCGCCCCCATATCTGCGTGGGGTTCCTCTGGGTTCTCCATGTCATCCCTGTGTCTGCATAGGGTTCCTCAGGGTTCTCCGGGTTCCTCCTGCAGCCCAAACACACGCAGGAGGTTCAGTGGAGAACACGTGGATGACAGGGTGGAAGCTCGGAAGTCTCCATGTGAGGACGGACATCCTTTCTCGTACCCGGTGCGTCCCAGCGTGGGAATCCATCAGGTCATTTCTAAGGCTTAGGATGGTTCATCTCAGAATGTTCACCACCTGCTACTGAAGTCCATCCCAACCGTCTCCATCTCCACTTCACCCTGGAGCTCCAACGCTCCAGGATGGAGGACGAGGAGCGTTGGATCATGGCAGCTGTTAGCTCTCCAGGTTCCTCCGTGGTTTTGATCCTTTCTCACACCGCGGTTATTCAGGAGGCCATTTTGGTCTCAGAGGGTCAGCGGAGAGTCACACGGAGTCAGGTGGATCTCCAGGTCCAGCCGAGCTCCTCGGCGGTCGGCGGAGGCGACCTTCGACGCCGCCGCTCCTTTGTTGACGGACGGTCGAGGGAGATGGAAAAGTATCTCCTCTGAGGAATCCGTAGCGGTCGGAGGGGCGGCGGGTTTGAAGGTCGCCGGTGTTTTTCATGAAGGTCCCGTGACTGTTCTCAAGATGTTTAGATGGCCCGGCGCCCACTCTTCACTTCGACGCAGCGACCAGCGCTTTCACAGCGAAGGCCGCGTTCCTCAGTTGTTTTTCTGAGCCGGGTTCCTGCGGGGAGGCCGAGTCCAAAGGTGTGAGAAGAAGGCCTCCCAGCCCCGCCGGCGAAGAGACCTGGAATCTGCTCTCCGGAGGCTCCGGTTACCTCGAAGAAGCGGCCTCTTCTCACACACTGTATATTTAGAAGTGCAGGGCATTCCGGCCGCTCGCATGGCGCCTTCTGGAAAAATGGCCGCTGGACTCCCACGCTACGTGACCTCCAGGAGCCACAGGAGGCCTCAGGGCCGGCCAAACAGGACATGAACACCAGCAGCAGGTCCAACTCTCTGGTCCACACTCACTTTCATGGGTTTTACACACACACACACACACACACACACACACACACACACAGAGTGCTGCTAAGGTGGGGGCTCTCCTGTATGTATTAATACCCTGGACACATAGCATGGGCTGGCCAGTGTGTGTGTGTGTGTGTGTGTGTGTGTGTGAGGGTTGGAGAGTGAGTTGGGAGGGGTGGTGGTGTCTGGCATTACCCCGTCACCTGTTCATTTTGGTGCAACACACACACACAACACACACTCGCATGCAAGTGTTGATTGTTTTTGCTTTGTTTTGCTCTCTCTCTCATTCACACACACACACACACACACACACACACACACACACACACACACACACACACACACTCTCAAACTTTATAAAACCATAACCCCAGAAAGGTAAGCAGTTCTTGTGTTCCTGTAATCACCTTCTGTTGTCAAGACAAATTTAAAAAGACAAATAGATAGATAGATAGATAGATAGATAGATAGATAGATAGATAGATAGATAGATAGATAGATAGATAGATAGAAGGGTAGGTGCACAGACATCTGACCCCGGGCCCCCTAATGATGGCGGTGATGGTTATTGTGGCGGAGCGGCGTTGGACCCCACATCCTGTTTTAGGGCTCCGCAGCTGCTGCGAAACCCGAGCCTGGATCAGGGCGGCGGGGGGGGGCAAGCAGAGGGCCTGCTGGGGGCTCTGGGCTCTTCCTCCCTCTCTCTCTCTCTCTCTTCCACACTCCCTCAGATTTTAGATTTAAATATAGTCGTTGCTGCAGACAGGTCTCGGACGCACCATGGCAGCGCCGGCTTTTTGGCTGTTCTCTGGAATTACAGCTATTCTGGGGGCCGCGCTGGTCGGGGGTAAGTGTTCTGGGGGACAGGCTGGTCGGGGGTAAGTGTTCTGGGGGACAGGCTGGTCGGGGGTAAGTGTTCTGGGGGCCGCGCTGGTCCTGGGTAGGTGTTCTTACCTCCGGTCGGGGGTAAATGGCCGCTGGCGTCCGCTGGGCTTTGCAGTCTTTGAATGTCATGGCAGGACTTGTTTCCGTGGGAGCACTCAGGAGTACAGGTACTTGAGTACTCTAAGGGATTACTGCAACATATGGGTACGTCGGGGAACAGCAGGCCTTTCCTGCTCAGGTTTCTGTCACTTGAATGAAGCTCAGAGCGGAGAAAGAGATTTTGGAAGCACCTTGTGACTGTACTCGTCTCCTCACCTGGAGCTCCGGGTCGTATCTCAGCTTCTGAAGGTGAATCTCGTCTCTGCTGGCAGACGGAGGGAAGCAGGACTCCGGCAGATATCGCTACTCGATACCAGAACAGAATATCCCCAGTGGGGGATCAATACTTGATCTGATCAGTACTGATAGGCTAGTTAGCGGTGAGTGTCGGCCGGCCGCCGCGCAGCTCGGCTGGAAGGTCATCGGTGAATGTGTGCGGAGGGTGCGGGGGGCCGGTGGCGATGCGGGGACGTACTCATCCCCGGCGCAGGTACCCCTGGGGTACCCCAGAACCCCCGGGCCGGTCTTACCGGTGACTCTTCCGACGACAACGCTCCCAACTCCCCTCCATCGGGCCACTTATCTCCTAATGAGTTGAGAAAATTGTGTCTTAAGCTGAAGCAACATTTCCAAAGCCCCCCGGAGCAGCTGGAGGGGACCCCAAGGGGACCCCAAGGGGACCCCAGGGGGGCAGCGCCGCCCCATTCACTCTCAGAACCCACCACAACCAGCCCATCAGGAGATACCCCACACCCCAGGTGACCACACGGGCGTGAAGGACCTTTTGTTGCATATACTTTACAGCGCCAGGCTTTCCGAGTCGTGTTTGTATATTTTTACTGCCTAAAGTATCCGAGTACCCGTCCGGACTGCTTGGACCGACTCCCACAGACCGGGACACGCCAAGACTGAGAGGACGTCTTTGTCAAAGGTCACAGGATTAGTGAACAATCCTTCTCTGGGACGCCGGCGTTGCAGACGGGGGGAGAGGAGGGGGCGACCGGGGCTTTTGGGCCTTGATGATAATCATAGCGTCTTCGATTTCTGTCCTGTGAAAACACTTGAGACGGACCGGAGCTGAAGCCCCTGCCTGGTGGCGACAGCTGGAGGCCCGGGCTTGAAGCCGGGCTCGCGATGAAGCCGGGCTTAAGGAGCTTGTGAGCTCGGAGCGGCCGCCAACGCCACCCATGGTTGGGGATGATGGAGCTGCGGCGCCTTTCAGTGTGTGGAGTCATCACACACTACACTCGCAGCCACAAACGGCGAGCCAGACAGCCATCTTGCTGGCTGAAGGTGTGTGTGTGTGTTTTTTTTTGGGGGGGGGGGGGGGGGTCCACTCCAGCCAAATTACAAGTTGATATTTCATGACGGCGGTGACAGATGGCGCTGAGTCACGGCTCCATTTCTAACCCCGAGCGGAGCCGCTGTGGGTCGTCCTCAGGCTGAACCAAACCTCGTGGAACGACAATCAAATATATGAGTTAGAAACTGGCAGCAGAAGCTGAGGATCTTTCAGACACAAAGATGGTCCGACTCTTCCCTGCTCAGGAGCCTGCAGGACACTGGATACTGGCCTCAAGCGGCCCGCCAACACCTTTCTGCTCTTGCCTGCGTGAAGTGTTGTATTTTGCTGAAGAGCATGAGGGAAATCTCCTATTACAAGCATGTGTGTGTGTGTGTGTGTGTGTGTGAGAGAGAGAGTACACCCCCCACCCTCAAGACCCGCATGTTAGCTTCCCGCTAGGCCTTCAGCAGGCCCTCCAACTGCTGTTCACTCCTTCATCCGACCCGGGAAAGGTTTTCTCCACCCGTGATTTTACATAAAAGAGATGGAGCAGCATTGTTTTATCGTTGTTTTTGATTTGCAAGACAGCATGTCACCCAGCGTACACGTTTGACAAATTAAAAAATAAATACAAAAAAATATAAATCCCTCACCACTCAATAAAAGTCCTGTAATTAAGTGAATAAAAAATGATAAGAGTGATAATTTACCATTAATACAGGGGGTGAGCAGGTATTATCATTTGCACCAATATAAATAAGTTATTATTTTATTCTGATTTCCCCATAGCACCCTTATTGGCTAATCGGCGGCGGTTTTCCAGATAATCTGGCCGTTATCGATGGTTACGGCGTTTGACCCGGTGCCGAGAGTCCCAGCTGCTCCGCAATCCGAGCTGCAGATGGCGACAGCCGGGAGGGAAGAGGAGGAGGCTCGGAAATAACCTCCGTCGTCCCCTCGCTCGCTCCCTCGCGGCGTCGACGGTGAAACGCACGGCAGCCGAGGAGAGCAGATGTTACCGGGAGCAGCTGATCCGTCTGCGGACGCTTCCGCCTCCACGGAGAACATCTCAGCCGCTGCCACGTGAGAACATGTGCAGGAAAGTAGTTTGGAATTTCACATCAATCAGTAGAAATTACGGAAGTGAGAGGAGGCCCACGGGGAAGCTGCACGTGGGAGGAGGAGGTCTGGAGTGGAGGAGAAGTATGACAGAGTGATGATGAGAGGTGCTCAGGGTAGAGGTGGGACAGTTCAGGGAGAGGAGAAGATAGGAGGCACCACAGATGGAGGTGTGGAGGTTCCTCTTTGGGAGCGAGGAGGATGCAGAGGATCAGGAGGGAGTCCATCAGAAGGACAGCACATGCTAGATGTTCTGGAGATATATTGAGTATGACTGAGATGTTTGCACATGGACAGAGGCGGGAGTGTGAATAGAGGCGCCCTCAAAAAGCAAAGTGTTTTCGTGAGCTTGTTCTTTGGGTACTTCCTGTTTCGGCGGAAGTTTATTTTGAAGGAGTGAGAGTGGATGTAAAGACGGTAGCTTGACGCTGAACGGTAGAACGGGAGATAAACGGAGATTAAACTCACGACATTTAGCTTCAGTCGAAAGAGGAAAAAGGTCTGTTGATCACAAACTCATATTTATAACGTTTCGACGATTTGTCGGCAATATTTAGCTCAGCACGCCGGTGAATGAAGGAAATACTGTGAGGATGCTAAGCTAACCTCGGCATAGCTAACCAGCTTCATGTTGTTTACTTTCACTTTCTGCTCGACTCACGTTGGTTTATGACCTGCGAGGAAGATCTAAACGTCTCTGGACCATCTGTCCTTCGCTATCTTCTGTCAAGTGAACGCTACGGTGAAGGCCTGGATGAAGACCACAGAGGAGGTTTATGGATGGAGGCTTAGCTGGAGCTCTGTGGAGACCTCTGGAGGGAGAAGCTCCAGCAGGACGCGGAGCTCCGGGCGGCCTGACCTCGTCATGTGACGCCAGGAATGGGGTGTGAATAGGAGGCACGAGATGTTTGCACACACACACACACACACACACACACACACACACACACACACACACACACACACACACACACACACACACACACACACACACACGCACTTTGGACTGTGGCGTGTCTGCAGCGTCAGTCTAATATTGATTGCTGTTTATCTGAAAGCTTGTCAAACTAAAAGGAGACGGTTCACAGAGAGGCTGAAGAACGAGCAGAGCTTCAAATCCAACCGGTAGAAAAGGATCCTTAAGAATAAGAAGAAGAATTAGGAAAAGAATAAGAACAACTTTATTTATATCGAAGGAAATTGTTGTGCCAGAGTTTCAAGTAAAACATAACAATAATAGGACAGAGTGGAGACGTGGCGGACGTAGAAAATGACCTCACCTCACTGCGGGTTTTTCAGAGACCCTCGTGGAGAGCCGGGTCTGCTCACATGGCTCATATTAGTCGTAATCCTGTTATTCTGCATTAAATCTTCCAAACGACCCGCCGCCGCCTCCTCTGCCGCCTGCTGGCGTCGTGACGCCGTCAGCAGCGTGAACGCCATGACCCGCATGAACCCGAGCTTCATATCTGCTCCTTCAGTCCGGCCGGCTCCGGAGATGCAGAGACATCGGACTTGTGGTGCGTCGCAGCAGCGTCTGTTTCTTCTCTGTTCTCTGACCTGCTCATACCAGCACCTTAACGTGTGGTCAGAACCTCCTCCTCACTGCCAGAAGGTCCCTGGTTGGATTCCCACAGGCGGCCTCCCTGTGTGGAGCCTCCATGTTCTCCCCGTGTCCACGTGGGGTTCCTCAAGGTTCCTCCCACGGTCCAAACACATGCGGGGGGTTCAGTGGAGACCTCGGGTTGTCCAGACGCGTGGATGAGAGGGTGAATGTTTGGACGTCCGGATGTGTCTGTGGTACCTGGCCAGAAGGCCTCGGCTCAGGTGACACAGAAGCACCTCAGGTGTGAATCACACCTTCTCCTCCTCTTTTCTTGCAGTCCAGGCCAACGAAGAGTCGAAGCTGATCAGCGACCTGTTCAAGGGCTACAACAAGAACATCCGTCCGGTGGTTCGTCCCGAGGACAAGGTGGAGGTCCAGATCAAGCTGACCCTCACTAACCTCATCTCGCTGGTGAGCTCCGGCGCTTCGATCGCCGCCCCGGATCCTTGATCATCTCATCCGGGGGTTTGACTGTTCGGACGTGAAATGAGTGGCTGCTGGTGTGGAGGATGTCTCCACACATCGTGTCCTCCCGAGTCTGAGCGTTGGCCGCGAGTGTGGAACTGAGGTTTGCCGTCGTAACAGCGCCGTTCTTCACCGTCCCATCTCTTTTTCACCCGCACCGCAGAACGAAAAGGAGGAGACGCTGACGACCAACGTCTGGATCGAGATCGTGAGTGTGCCTTGCGTTCCCCTCGGCCGCCGGCCGGACGCCCCGACCCTGACCTTTCCCCTGGATTCTGTCCCCCAGCAATGGACGGACTATCGCCTGGCTTGGAATAAGACGCTGTACAACGGCGTGGACATCATCCGCGTGCCGTGTCACACCGTCTGGCTCCCGGACATCGTCCTGGAGAACAAGTAAGGGGGGAAGCGGACGAGCGGGCGGCGCCTGTCTTTCTCCGGCGTGGCCGCGCACCTCCTCCCGAACCCGCATCTTCTGTTTTCCGCTCCCTGTCGATCCCCGCAGCATCGACGGGAACTTCGGGGTGGCCTACTACGCCAACGTGTTGATCGATGAGACGGGCTGGATGTACTGGCTGCCCCCCGCTATCTACCGCAGCACCTGCGCCATCGAGATCACCTACTTCCCCTTCGACTACCAGAACTGCACGCTGGCGTTCAGGTAGGTCGGGACCGGCTCGGCCGCGGGGCTCGGCCGCGAGGCTTCCTTGCATCCAGCGGTGTCTTTGCCGCCGCACTCCTAGATCCCAGACCTACAGCGCCAACGAGGTGGACCTCATCCTGGCGAAACCGGACGAAAGCACCACCATTGAATGGGTGGACATCGACCCGGAGGCCTTCACAGGTCCGCCGCCTCCGGCGAGCGCAAGTGGCCAACGCCTTTTCCCTCCGACCTGACCTGTTCTCGTGTCGCAGAGAACGGAGAGTGGGCCATCGTGCATCGGCCGGCACGGAAAATAGTCAACCCGCGATACTCCCCGGACGACCTGGAGTACCAGGAGATCTTATTCAACCTGATCATCCAGAGGAAACCCCTCTTCTACGTCATCAACATCATCCTGCCCTGCTCCCTCATCTCCTCCCTGGTGGTGTTGGCGTACTTCCTGCCCGCACAAGGTCGGCCTGCTCCCGCCTCCCAGAACGTATCCCGGCGAGTTAGCTTAGCAGCGGCTCCGCCAGCTGTCTTCAAGCGCGTGTGGTCAAAAGTGTCTTGGACACGTGGCGCCCCAGGGGGCCTCTGTCCGGAGAGGCGGGGCCACGGTCCACCTGGAAGGGCGGCGGGTGGACCATCTCTTTGGCGATTAGCAAGCGAGCTAAAGTTTAGAGGTTTCAGCCACTTGCCGTTTATTCGCGACGGAGTTTGTGTGAAACAGCAGCAGCAGCAGCAGCAGCAGCGTTACCGGCTGTGACGCCGCCAGCTTGGAGCCGAAGTCGGTCGTCAACAGCTGTTTGTTTGAATGTGTTTTTGTCCCAGTCACTCTAAACGTGGCTCCTCCGGATGAAGCTGTTCACATCTGGCTGAAAAACGCTGTCGCCGATCGGCTCGGGGGGGAATCCGGGGGATGAGATGCAGCCGTTTCTGAATATGAGCGAAACACCGCGTCTTTCTTCCATTTTCACCTCGTCCTCCACGTCTCCTCGTGTTCTGCCCGAGCCTTCGGACTCTCACGCCGCCTAGTGGTGAATCTCCAGGGCCTGAAAGCAGAGGATGGAGTGAATCTCCCTGCGCTCCTGTTTTCACCTCGCTGTGTCTGGTGTCCTTCGCAGCCGGAGGACAGAAGCTGACGGTGTCCATCTCTGTCCTGCTGGCTCAGACCGTTTTCCTCTTTCTCATCGCTCAGAAGATCCCTGAGACTTCGCTCTCGGTGCCTCTGATCGGCAAGTGAGTCGGGGCCGCGTCCCCCCCCTCCGGACCTCCCGCTCGTCGTCCCAATGCACGTGCACGTGGTGGGTTCCCCCCCTCTGCTGTCTCCCTCAGGTACACCATCTTCGTCATGTGCGTCACCACACTCATCGCCACCAATCAGATCGTGGTGCTGAACTTCTCCCTGCGGAGCCCCAGCACACACACCATGTCCAGCACCATCAAGCATGTAAGTGGAGACTGTGCGCGGCCTCGCCGTATCTGTGTTGTGTGTGTGTGTGTGTGTGTGTGTGTGTGTGTGTGTGTGGTTGAAGACCAAGCAAATGTGTGGAGCTTCTCTCTCCACAGTGAGACCCAGAGGTCTTCCTCTTTTTCTTTCTTCTGCCCCCAGCGCTCCTGAAGGAGAGTGCTTTTTGAAATGCTAAGCTAATAAACTCTTCTGAAGCCCATGCCACTTTATGAATTATGAGAGAAAACCTATTTTGCTTTAGAGCGGCAGACAGGAAGCAGGCCAGCGCCTCCTAAATCAGGCATCGGGTTAAAGCGGTCGGGTCGGATGAAAATCCAGGAGGGAGCTTTGCGTAAGAGTGGATCTGGTTCTGGGAAAGAGCCGTGACTCAGTGAGCCGCTATCAAAAAAGAAAACTCCCCATGGAGATGAATTAAATGCTAATCATCCGTTCCAGACCCCCGGTTTATGTGTTTTTAATTAAGAAGAATGTCCTTTATAAGCAGAAAATACTGTTCAAAAATAAAAATAGATAATACAATGTAGAGATGCCACAATGTAAAGAGCTAAAGTGGTTTTATTAAGTGTATTTACCATGAAGATGGCGGTGTCTGGAGGAGGTTGAGAGAGGGAACCATTCGGTTCTCTGTCCTTAACTTAAGTTCCAGGCTCAGACCTTCAGCGCTACAACCTGTTTCTAAATCCAACTCTGCTCCACTTTATGTCTAACCGTCATGTACGGACGGAGTGAAGCCGCTCCTCTTTAGAAAACCATCAAACCGTCCCCGACCCGCTTTGAATCTCTCTCCGTCCACGTTCCCGCCGTCCGCCACAACGAATCCCCGAAAATGTCTCCTGCCTTTGGACAGAAGATGCGTATCTCACCCACAATGACTTCTCCACGTCTTGACGGACGAAACCACCACACACACACCTCGCACAGGCGTTTCCATGGTTCTCTCCAGGCTAGCGAGCGGCGGACGGCCGTCCCTCTGTCTTTAACATGGACAGCGGTGGCGGGTGGGCGTCTAACGCTCGTCCCGCCGCTCCTGCTATCTGGGCTCCGATCTCAAAAGAAAAACATCCACCGAGGCACCGGGTGGAAGGTAGATGAGCTCTCTCGTAATACGACTCGCTGCTCCCCTCAGCTTTTTCTGGAGCTGGTTCCCCGCTTCCTCGGCATGTCGCCGCTGGTGGACGAGAGCGAGGCGACCACGGAAGTGAACGGCTTGAGGGAGCGGCGGCGGAGCTCCTTCGGCCTCATGCAGCGGGCGGAGGAGTACGTGCTCAAGCAGCCGCGCAGCGAGATGATGTTCGACAAGCAGCGCGAGAGGCACGGCCTCACGCGCTCCATAGGTGAGAGCATCCGCCCCGTCCGGACGTCCACAGACGTCCCTCTGAAGCCTCCTGACTCGCGGCTTCTCCCTCCCTCTAGTGGACAACATCGACGTCAGCAGCACGGCCAACCTGTACAAGAGTCTGGCCCAGGCCGCCCCCGAGATCAAGCAGTGCGTGGACGCCTGCAACTTCATCGCCGAGAGCACCAGGCAGCAGAACACCATCGGATCCGTGAGTGCTTCCCCGACGCAAACCAAACAAATCCAGTTATCAGATGTTCGGAGCCCCGGAAGTGAGTCTTGGAGACACAGTTCGGCGTCCGCGAGCGGGCGGCGAAGCCAAGTCTGCTTTCTGATCCCGTGTTTTCTTTGGGTTTGAATAAACAATCGTCAAACCGTGGATCCCAGGCTGGTTTGAAGCTGCTGTTTCCTGGAGAATGTGGGCCCAGAGCTTAAAGCCGGCAGATTATCTGCATGAAGAAGTGTATCACAACAAAATCCCGGTCAAATGAAGGCATTCGTGTTATTAGACGGAGGCCGGTTTCTGGCTGTGTGAGTATTTTTCTTCATTTATTTATGATCTCAGGTGGCCCGTCCCCCGGCGACGGAGGATTATTAGGCCTATTACAGGGAGAGTTGTGAATTTAGCGGCGCGGCGGTTTTATATAAATAGAGTTAATGCGTTTTAAATCAAATTTACCGGCGGCGTAGCAATGACCCCGTTTTCGTCGTGGGACGGGCTGTCCGTTTTAAAGCGACAGCCGTCCTTAGACAAAAAAGATATTATGATTAGCGAAGTGGGTATTGTGCGGTGCTATTTGCCTTTCTTTTTAAATGAAGCGCGATGAATGAATACATGAAATAAATGAGAATCAATCCGCCTCCATGACCTCTGCATGAATGCGGCAGCTGTCTGTCCAATCACTCAGATGTTTCTTCATGTTAGCCTATAAATTAACAAGACAGTGGATTTTAAATTTGATTTTTTTTTTTTTTAAATTGCATTTGAGCAACTTATAAGTCTCCAGCAGCAGCAGCAGTTGAAACCCGCCTTCCGAATATGTCCAATGTCAGTTATTCACTGGTTTACCAAGAGCTGTCTGACTAACCTGACCGCCTCTCCTCGCTTCCCCGCGCAGGAAATCGAAAGCTGGGTGCTGATCGGGAAGATGATCGACAAGGTGTGTTTCTGGGCCGCCATCCTGCTCTTTATCATCGGCACGGTGGGAATCTTCCTGACTGGACATTTCAACCAGGTGCCCGACAGTCCGTTTCCCGGGGAGAACAAACTCTACGCACCCATGTAGAAGCACAAAGGGGAAGAAGAGGGAAAGAACTCAAAACACACACACACACACACACACATACACACACACACACACACACACACACACACCCGTACAAACCAGGAGGCCTTAAACTCTGAGGAGGCCTTTGGAAGGGCCGGCTGTGAGGCAGAGCGTCCCCGGGGTCTCCGACTCCCAGGCTCTGAACGTTGGGTTGAATCGGTGCCGGTGGCCTTCGACACACCCCTCACACACCGGCCCGTAAGACCGTCATCGGACCATTTTCTCACACTGTCGCGGAGTGTATCGGGGCGAGTGGACAGGAAGTTTGAAATCATCATCACGGTCATCCCGAAAACCCCCCAGAGGACAAATATCACCTGTCTGATAAACGAAGGCGGGATTGGGATTCGAGAGAAAGTTCTCTTTGGCCCTCCTTTTGCGGCAAAAAAAGTTTTAACATCAAACTTGGATCAAAAACACCACCGGAGATGATTCATCCATGGATTCGATGCTTTATTTCCGTACAAAACGCTGAACTTTTAAACCAGACACGTTGTACCTGACGGAGCCGCTCCGCTTCGGTCCTAGTGTTGTCCTGCATGTCATGTCTTATTTGAGGAACCCGTGCATGTAAGATGAGCCAGCCGACTCTGAATCTTATTCTTCTTATCATTACTTATTTATACGGACGTCTCGCGTCAGGTAGGCGGCTCGGACGGGAATCGCGTATGGATATTATTGTGCTGTTGTGTTGTTTTTTTTAAATAAATATTCTATTTTGTGCATCACAACCTGATGAATCATTTTCTGGCCAAAAGGAGGTAGTGAGACACAGTTAGACTCTGTCGGAATAAAGAATTGATTATTGAGACCAAGGATGTAATAAGGGCCTTTTTCAAAAAGCACAATATCATTAGTAAAGAAAGCTCTGCTTCACAACACTGATGGATTAACCAGGTGTCTCTTCAGCATGAGAAGTAACTGGATTACACTTTGAGGTAATTTCTTACCGGTTTTAAATCATTCCTTTTTGGAATATATTTATGTTTTAGTCATTTGTGTCCCACCGTTCGAGCCTCTGCAGACCAGCTGACTGGAGCTGCTCCCCGTGTCGCGCCTGCGCAGTGCAGCGCGTCGCCCGGCCTGTGGCGCCCCCTTGTGGCGGTCAGAGGGACGACAACCGGCGCCGCAGCGGCGAGTTTAAAAAGTCGGTGAAGTGATTGAAAAGCGTCTAACGGACGAAGTGTCGCGATCGGACGGTGTGACCGAGTGAATAACGGCAGGATAAACCGGGCCGTCACGGCGGCGGAGACGAGGGGGCGGCGGCTCCCAGGTGTGGCGGCCGGAGGGTGCGGTTCGATGGAGCGGCTTTGGTAGCGATGGTCCGGGGCGCCGCTACCGGATGGCGAAGCCGCGCCGTCTCACGGTGACCGGCGGCGGGGACCGGTTTCCCGTCTCCGTCCCCGAACGCCTTCTGGCGGGGGAGGAAAACTTTTAGCTAAGCTAACATCAGCTAGCATGATCCGCGGCTACTTCCGGCCGCCCCTCCCCCTCCTCTTTACCGGGGCAGCAAAGCTCCGGTAGCGGGAGTCGTTCATGTTTGACGCCCTGACTTGTGAACCGTTTTCCCGGCGAACCTCCGGGAGGCACGACCACGTACCCCGGTGGAGTCAATCCAACTCCCCGGTATCTTTATTATATGTTTTTTTTTTCTGTGGCGAGTTCCTCCGGGCGCCTTAGCTAGCTGCCGTCCATGTCAAAGCAGTCCAGCGGGTGGGCGCCCGGCTCCCCGGCGTCCCGCCGCCGTGACCCCCAGTCCACGCGTGGAAAAGCGGCCACCGGTCGCCTGTCACGCCGGTGCCCGGGTCTCGGATCGGGTGTGACTCGTAGAGGAGTCCCCTCCCCGGTCCCGGTCCGGCGGAGAGGACACGCCGACGGGGAGGGACTTAAGTTCACATCCCCTCTGGGAGACATCCTCCTCCTCCTCCTCCTCCTCCTCCTCCTCCTCCTCCGAGGGGGAAAAACACTCGCAATACTAGTTTGGTCTCCGCGACTGTGACCGTGGATCTGCGGCGTGGGGCCCGGACACGTCTGAGCTGACGGTGAGTACCGTTTTCCACACCATTCCACCCGAGTTGGGCGCGTCAGTTCGCCGCTACCGAACCGGGCGGCGGCGGATCCCCGGCGGATCCCCGGCGGATCCCCGGTGCCGACATGGCGCCTTTACGGACATTGAAATGATTGTTTTAAAGCAAAACAACAAGTCCGTCGTCTTCTTTTAAGTGACTCCGTGGGCGGAGCCCGGCCGGTCGGTCGGTCCGCCGTCCGCTTCCAGGCGGGGGAGCGCGGAGTGTTCGGCTCCGGGCGGGTGACGCGTCAACCCGAGCCGGACAAACGCGCTCCTCCTCGGGTCGCCACCGCGAGCAGCGCATCAGGTGGTTGCGGGAGAAGGACAGCGCGGGCAGGAAAGGAGAGTACATTTATAATAAGGTCAAATGATGCACTTCTTTCTCCTTCTTGTGTGTGCAAGCGGCCTGCAACCGACAACTATTCCACTCTTCCTAATGGAATGATCCCAGTTGTGTCTCTGTTCATCATCCCAGGGGTTCGGCAACCTTTAACACCCAAAGAGCCATTTGGACCCGGTTCCCTCGGGAAAGAAAACACTGGGAGCCGCAATTACTTTTTGACATCTAAAATAAAGGCACCACTGTATAAATTGCTTTTTATCACCTTTACACTTTGTATAAACAAGTGTGAAGTATGTTGCTTCTGAAATTCACAAAGTATTACGGAGAAAATTAAATTTTATTTATGTAATGAACTCATTTTGAGCTTTGGGCTTTCAGAGCGTGTAGCGGAGCCTTGACCTGAATTTTAAAAATAAATCAGGAAAAAATCACTGTGTCAGCAAAAAAAAAAAAAAAAAAAATTTGCAAAATATCCTCATAAATATTTATTTTACCTGGTTTATGGGACTTCTCCTCGTGAACTTCTGAGCACAGCATCTGCAAAGCAGGACTTTACCGGCTGGCGGGTATACCGGCTTCCGCCAGTGTGACGTTATTTTGAGCGGCGAAAAATAATAAATATAGTTTTATTTAACATTTCAAGATCACAAAAATCTTCCAACTTAGAACTAAAAGTTTAAAAAAGGAATTAACACAAATGAAATACACTTTAATTAAATATTTATAATTCATTTTCCCAAGCCACTCGGCGCCGCAGTGTGAAGATGGAAGAGCCGCGGGTTGCCGACCCCTGATCTATCCCTTGATAAAATGGATGGACACCAGCAGGGGCGTCAAAAAGTGGAGGGAACAAGGAGGGGGATTGTCGGGTGCCGACGGCCCCCTGACAAAATGATAGTACTAGTAAAAAACAGTTTGAGTGTTATCTTTTCGCAACGCTATCTCTATTGTTTTGGAAACAGCCCCCCGGCCTGCCGGCATATGTTTGTGTTAAGGGCCCAGCGGGATTACTTTCATGGGGCCCCAAATCCCCGGCGCCGCCCCCAGACTCCGATAAGATCAAGTATTGATCGGCGTTTTCCGAAAGCCCGATGTGACAGAAAGCACGTAAATGGAAAAATATTCTGGTTTGAAGAGATCGAAGCGATCACCTTTTGACCCCCGACCCGCGATCAAATGATTAGTTTACACACCTGTTTTTATAGTTATTATGTTTGTATTGCACGTATCATAGCACAAAATCACACATTTATTGTAAAAACTGTAGCGGTTGTTATATTTCTGTGGGCTCATCTTTTAGATGAATAAGCATCTCATTGAGCTGCTCTAATGCAAACTGTTTTTCTAAAATCCATTTCTATTCCGTTTGTCATTTTCTATTTCTTATTTCTGCCGCGACACACAAAAGTCCATCTGTCGATTGTGCAAACGGAGGACCTGCCGCTGCAGCACACGTAATGCGGCGATTTGAATTGATTTGCATTATTCCAGTGAAATCGTAAAACTCCAAAAAAGATCCTTCAGATAATTAAACAAATGGCTGCCCGCAAATGACATCACGGTCTTCGGTTGCAAAATAACGGTGCTAAACCTTAAACATTTTCCAAGCTGATATCAATGCCAGTGTTTGAAATCATTTGTCTGAATACGGATCCTCAGAAATGTCCCGAAAGAATTTGCAAAGTCAGAGATTTGTATCAGTCCAGAACAAGAGGCTTCTGAATATCATGACTTGTCTTCTTTCCATGGGTGCCGCTGATAAACGTGGAGGAAAGCGTCCGAGCCACGCCTGCCTCTGGGGGCTGGAACGCACAGTCAGTCCGAAAGCGGCGTCCTGATCTCAACGTCCGGCGAGCCGGAAGACCAAGTCTGGCGAAGAACTTGTTTTGTCTGGGACGCTTACTTTCAATGCATTTTCACTTCCCTCCACTTTGTGCCGGTGCAGTTCGGTGTTTGAAAACCCAGTGAACGACTCAAACAGTACGACAAAGCGGTGGATCGCAATTATTCATGTAAAAAACGGCAACATTTTCAGAATAATTACTGCACGGACAAATGAACATACATCTTGACCATAGAAGCGCAGCCTCCTTTTCCCCCTCGAGTAACGGTTTCCTCGTCCGGCATCCACTAACTGTGATGAAGAAAGGCATTTTCAGCATAAAAATAACAATTGAAACAGAGAGTTTAGAAGAAAAGTGAATGAAAAGTCAAGAGATCATATTACTCTGATAAAACCCAGTGAAAGCAGGTGATGGGGTGAGATTTTCCTCAGACCGATCCTTTTCTAGAAATGTCTGTGAATGCTGCATTCAGAGAAGTGGAATGAGATCACTCCTCATTATACCGGACGCACATACTTCCATCTTGGTGTGTATGTGTGTGTGTGTGTGTGTGTGTGATATGTGAGTTTCCAAGCGGATGTCGGGATGGATATTAAAATCTAGGAAAAGAGTTGCTTGCACACGTCCTAATGTCTTTTTCGCCTGTCCGATCCCCCCGGCAGCATTGAAGCTGTCCAAACGTAGACGTATACGGTCACATGTCTGGGCTTCGGCAGGAAGTTCTTCTCTCCAGCTGGAGTCGAGAAGAATCTGGACGCCCAAATAAACGTCACCCCCCAGCGAAGAGCAACAAAATCTTATCAGTCGTCAGCAGTCACTTTGTGCTTCTGGATTGTGGTGCCGGTCTGACAGAGATCGGTGTGAGTGTAGTTTTGCCCCTGTGAACTCGCTTAGTGCAAATTACGCATGTAAGTGCATGTTTGCACATGTTAGCACATGTTAGCCTTTCGCTTCCTAAACCTAATGACTAAGGAGAGGAAACAAAATCCATTGACAGGATCCTGTGGAGCCACGCTGGCAGAGGCTTGAAGTGGCCTTGGTTTTTAATGTCAGGCAGATAACCGGGAAATGTTAATAGACAAGTAGAGAGAAGGCCAGATAGTAGACAACTGTAGAGAAGGCCAGATGGAGCTGCACTGTGTTTTTGTAGACCTAGAAAAAGCATATGACAGGGTGCCAAGAGAGGAGCTCTGGTATTGTATGAGGAAAACTGGAGGGGCAGGGAAGTATGTTAGACTGGTGCAGGACATGTATGCTAGCTGTGAGACACTGGTACGGTGTGCTGTGGGGATAACAGAGAAGTTCAGGGCGAAGCTGCGACTCCATCAGAGATCAGCTCTGAGCTCCTTCTTGTTTGCAGTGGTGATGGACAGGCTGACAGATGAGGTTAGACAGGAATCTCCATGGACCATGATTGCAAACAACATTGTGATCTGTAGTGAGAGCAGAGAACAGGTTGAGGAACATCTAGAGAGGTGGAGGTATGCTCTGGAAAGGAGAGGAATGAAAATTAGTCGCAGCAAGACAGAATGTATGTGTGTGAATGAAAGGAACTCTGGTGGAACGGTGAGGCTACAGGGAGTGGAGATCAAGAAGCTGGAGGATTTCAGGTACTTGGGGTCAACAATCTAGAGCAATGGAGAGTGTGGAAAAGAGGTGAAGAGACGGGTTCGAGAGGGTTGGAATGGGTGGAGAAAAGTGTCAGGGGTACCAAGAGATAGAAGAACATCAGCCAGACTGAAAGGACAACTGGAGGAGACAGTGGTGAGACCAGCGAGGCTGTATGGACTAGAAACACTTACAATGACAGGAGGCAGAGCTGGAGGTCGCAGAGATGAAGATGCTAAGGTTCTCTTTGGGAGTGACCAGGATGGAGAGGATCAGGAATGAGTCTATCAGAGGAACGGCACATGTTAGATGTTTTGGAGAGAAGGTCAGAGAAGCCAGACTGAGACGGTTGGGTCATGGACAGAGGAGGGATAGAGAATATATTGGTAGACGGATGCTGGAATTGGAGCTGGTGGGCAAGAGGTCCGGAGGAAGACCAAAGAGAAGATTTATGGATGTAGTGAGAGAAGATATGAAGGTAGTTGGTGTGAGAGAAGAGGATCCAGAGAATAGGGTTAGATGGAGAGGATTGATTGGCTGTGGCGACACCTGAAGGGAAAAGCCCAAAGGAGAAGGAGAAGAAGAAGGTAACCGGGAAATGTGCTACTTCGAGTGGAAGCAGGAAGAACATAGTTTGGCCACTGCTGGAAAGTGTCTTGGGGGATATGGGGAAACAAAATGATACATGGAGATATGGAGTTGGCCTGTTTTCAGTCCGCTAAGTATCTGGATTTCCACTTCGTGACTCTCCCATGTCACATATGCAGAAATGATTAAATCAGCGGAGTGAATTCCACCGTGGAGAAGGCCTGGTGAGACCTCCTGAACCCAGCGTCCGGTCCAGTTAAAGCCCTCCTCTCGCCCCTCTGACAACTGGGATTGGCTCCGGCCCTCCAGTGCCCTCTGAGGAGGATCATTCATGTTTTGTCCCAAAGCCTCTTAGCATGTCCCGATCATGTGCTTTTTAACTCCTTCCTTTCTTCCTTAAATCTTTGGGCTGATGCCTTCATTGTTCCATGTAGCTTTTCTACAGTTTCATTCATGTAGTTTGGGACTTCCTTTGCCTCAAATGAGTCCAGCAGGAAAGTCCTCAATGTTCATGGTGCACGTCCTTGTATTTCCACCGAACCTCAAGCCGCCCGTCTGTTTTCTCCTCGCCTGAGCTGGAAGGTGGACGAGCTGCACTTCTCTAATAACCGGAACTGCACAGAAGTCAGTGTAAAATGTGTGTTAAAATGTTATTAATATTGAAACGTGATGTGCTCTTCATATTTCCAGACAACAGGAGCACACTGAGCCTGTGTCATATTTGCCTTTCTCTTTGTGACACACACTGCAAAGTGTGTGTCACACATTTTGTACTGAGGTAGATATTTGTGTTTTCAAGTACTTTCATCACCGCTCACACGTAACAACCCGATATTAATGATTATTTTACCATTCTAGCTCAAGGGCTCTTGCTTGAGGAAAAGCACGTTGGGTGAAAATGGTGCAATTCAAAGATCCTCTTTGTCTAAAATCCATTAATCGTGAAGTCTATTGTATATATGTGTGTGTGTGTGTCACCCTCCCTCCTTCCCTCTCCTGCGCCTGGTTTCTCAGGCAACCTGCAAAGACCTGAGCCCACACAGCAGCGTACAAAAGAGTGGACGCGTCCTGATTCCCTCTCAGCTGAAGGCGTCTCCCTGAGCTGCCATGCTTGTTGTGAGAGGGTGAAACGCTGCACTGACCCCGTGGGTTTTCTTTTTTTGTTATGTTTTGTAACAGGTCTGCTTACTACATTACGTCATCTGGTGCGACGCAGAGCTGCACTTGAATGCCTCCTGTTTGTGTGTGTGTGTGTGTGTGTGTGTGTGTGTGTGTGTGTGTGTGTGCTCGTGAAAGGCTGCTCTGCCTGGAGATTAGACTCCCTCCTAGCAAACTATGTGCCGTGAGACTTTTTGTCGGAGCTCACGTAGAGATGCAGCTGTATTATGACTCAACGAGTCTGGAAGCTAATGACTTCCTGTGAGTGGAGCCACATAGCCAGCTGCCAGCAAATGCGCTGCACCTTTTAGCACATCACACACACACACGTTATTGTTCGAATTCTACAAACACACGGTCGTTGTCTTCCGATGCTAATTCTGATTCTAGTCCTGGGCTCAGAGCGCCTGCTGGAATCTGTGCTGGCGTTATATAACATCGGTGCAGATGATGAACTTCAGCAGTAGCATCTGCGGTTTAACGCACATTAGTCTGAATTCGCAGCATCTAGTTGTCACTTTAACACCAGAGAGCCATCTGTTAGTCATCGCAGATTGGGATTCGGAAGCGACATTTCGGCTGAAAAGGGCACGACCCGTTTGCTGCGGAGGTTCTGACCACGACCTCCCGGCCCTCATTCCCCCAAATGCCAACGTTTAAAGAGATAAAGTAGTGATCCTCTGAGGTGAACAGACACATCAGTACTCATCAGACATTCCCCCGTCGTTCCTTCCTCCTGACGTTGTAAGACCGAATCCTTGTTTCACCGTCAGCCCCAGTGATGGTGTGTGTTGATGGAGAGGTAACGTGGTCGCATGCGTGACAGTACGCCAAGCCTGAACGAGTAGCCGCCGTCTGTTTTTGCCCCAGCGAGCCGAGAGCCGAGCCTGCGGAGAGATGGACGGCTCCGAGGAGGTGATCGAACCGGCGGCTCAGGCCTCGGAGGGCCAGAAGCTGGGCAGACGCCGCTTCGCTCACGACCTTCGCGGCCTGAGTCCAGATGAGGTGGACGGCCTTCTGTCCAGCAGCGGTATGGAAAAACGCTGATGTCGGTTGCCCGTTAGGCAACTCTGCTGACTGAATTTGAGGAAGTGTGTCATCTTCTTCTCCTCCAAACAGAGGGACGCCCCTTCACCCTGGTGCATCATCTTCCAGAAGTAAAAGAGGAAGGGATACCTCACTTGATCCCCGGCGTCCCCATCACATGCAGAGTGGACAACACAGAGAAGTACACCACTCGCTCAAAGGTACGGTGCTTTGAACACAGGAAGACTTATCTTGCTACAGAAGGGGTCTAATTGCATCATAAGCACATACGAGCATCCAAACACACACTTACAGTATAGGTGTGTGTGTGTGTGTCACTGCTATGTCATTGGGTGGCATGTGGTGGTGATGTGACCTGAAAGACTGTTTATGGGTGCCGGTTTCCATTCCGTCCAAAGAGGAACCGTGATTTCAAACACGGCTTTTGTGAATGAATGAACGGATGAGCATAAAGGAGTCGCGGTGAGCTGAGCTCCTCTGTTCGCTTTCACCGACCGCCACGGACACCGGCAGTACGTGTCGGGTTATTTTCAGGGTCCAAAAGAAATGCACGCTTAAGGCTCACTTAACCTGGACGGACAGAAATATGATGTGACTTACGATGCACACTTTTACCAGGACATTAGGATGTAGACTTACCCATCAGTCCTGCTATACTGGATTTCCACGTTGGGCTTTGGCGTCTTTCTGCATTTAACTCCACAAATAAGTGGCTTCTAAACAAACCACAGCTTTATTGTTCTCCCCCAGAGTGAGTTGATATCAGATCATCTCTAAAAATCACATTTTTGACATATCTGTATCTGTAATATCCACTGAATCACTAAAACTGCGTGATTTACCAAATGTCCCAACTTAGCATGTCTGAAACTCATTCGCATTTCATGACAAGCGGCCCGAAGGTGCCGCCGCCCTCTGGCCAAGGCGCCCTGCAGCCGTCCTGCAGATGCTTGCTGGAGTCAGGCTGTGTGGCTCGAGCTCAGCGACCATATTGTTAGGAAATCAAACCTTAGGCTACCGTAGGGATGCGGAGAAGGCGGCTCAGGAGGTCGGACGACGGAAAGAAGGTTGTGGAAAATGTGTCGGTCCCCGATAAAGGCTTCCGGGTCCCAGCGCTCATGACTTGACGGCCCCCGCAGGTCCGTGTCGGCACGCTGTATACCGTGTTCCTCACACACGGGCAGTTCCACTGGGCGGTGAAGAGGAAGTACAAGCACTTCCAGGAGCTGCATCGAGACCTTTACAAACACCGGATGATGATTCACCTGCTCCCGCTGGGAAGGTCGGTGTTCCGCACCTGCTCCGCACGGAAGCTCAGACGGAAGCTGAAGGCTCTGCGGCCCTCAGTGCTTTGACTCGTCAAACTCTGCCGCAGATTCGCAAAGGAGAAGCAGCAGCTGAGGAACATGTCCGAGGAGATGCCCAGCCTGCACGGCACCGAGCGCACCAGGAGGACCTCCAGCAAAATGGTTTGTTGCCTTCCAATCAAATGTCTTCAATCTTCTCCGGTGAGGGTCGCGGGTTCACATTTCCTGAGGATCCGTCACATCTGAGGAATAATCAATCAAATGTTGTGTATTTGGTCATATTGTACGATCAAATGACATGAAGAAATCCCTAAAAGACGCTTTTTTTTTGCAGAAATACTTGGAGGAGTACCTGAACGGCCTGCTGGAGAACACCTTCTGTAGAAATGACCACAGCATGGTAATACTCTCGATCCGCAGAGCTGCGGTTTCACCCGTCACACTGCCGTGGCTCGGCGTGTCTCGGCTTCCGCGGGAGGAGGTTTGCTCCGAAGGCGGGGCAGGTGTGACGTGGACACACACCCGTAGTGAGCAGCAGGAAGGGCAGCTTGAGGGCATGTTTTGTAAATACTAAGTAGAGTCAAGTCAAACCTGTCATTGGGTCGGTATTAGAGAACCCACATCAGACGTCTGGATTGGAACGGGTGAGCTAACATCTACGACCCGGCCTCTGCTGCTCCGACGAGGCTGTAGGTCCAGACGGGGGACCCTGGGGAATGCGGAAACACCTCGGCTAGCAGTTGGCTGCTAAGCTACGTGGCAACGAGGTGTGTCCGGACCGCCTGCTCCCTCTTTCTGCGAGCGGCGCGACCACAAATGTGTACGACATGCAAAGCGTCAAACAAAACGTGTTATTTTAGAGGTGCGGGAGTTGGTTGTTGCAGGGCTGAGCAGTGTCACCTCGCAGGAGGAGGAGGGGAATGTAGGTCGAAAGCCGTGGCACTCTGCGAAGCCGTGCACAGAGTGAATGCAGATAGAGCTCCGCTTAAAAGAGCTGTTCTTACAATCGGCACCGAGTCCGACAGCCCATCTCTGCAGAGCAGGGGTGCTCACACTTCTTCAGCATCCGAGCTACTTATGAAATGACCAAGTCAAAATGATCCATCCACATCAAAAATGGAAAACATTCTTTATTCGTACAGTGTATGTAGATATACCCGGCATAACCGCACGAGCCAATAATGCGCAACGCAAATAATGATCTACATTTTTTGTCATGACCCAAGTTCACTCTGATGACTCGGATCTGAATCATGGTCCGGACAACTGGGATTTTACTTCCTTCACCTTTCTCTTTCTCAGCCTTTTTCAGTCCGTGTCACATTTCCCGTGAACAGTCTGAAAATTCTGCCGCACATGATCTTCTTTGGTATTGCGACGGTAGACCGGCAGATGAGGCGAACACACTTCGAAGACGTCATCATAAAAGAGAAAGGCCTCCTGCCATTCCATATGAAAGTGATACGTTTTTGTCTTCTTACTCAGTCCAGCTCCCCACTCATTTTATACCCTTTATTGAGTTTAGGAGAAAAAAAACGAGGGCTAAAAATCGGAGGTAACTTGTCGACCAACTTGTTAGCTTTGCTTCACTTCGCGCCGCTGCTTGTGCACGTGCAGCGACCTCAGTGTCAGGAAAAATCAGGTGTCATCTGAGCGGCCGTCCTGTATATCAGTCAAGTGACGGGATGGATGATCGTGTATTCTTTCTAATGTCCCGTGATCTACCGGTACTACCTCTGCGATGGACCTATTGAGCACCGCTGCTGAAGAGCCTCCGCCCCACTGAGGGAACTCCCACCATAAAAGCTCCTGCAACAGTTCTGAGCAGCTTCATCAGGCCGAGCTAGCAAGCGTGCTACGATCAGGCCGGCTCCACTCCTCAAGAGGGAGGAGCTCGGAGACATGAAGGAGGAAGCCAAGGTTTATTCTTCGTGGCCTGCGGTCTGATGTTGCTTGTGGAGAAGGCTGCAGCTCTGATGTGTCATCAGGGCAGCCTGGAGAGGACAGACGGCCGCTATGGGAATCATGTGAGTGATAATCAGACCGTCGCCGGTGGACGCAACATGTGAATCAAGATGATGAAGATGGTTCTGGTCATGTCCAAAGTGGCACGGACTCCTTTTCGGGTTCCCGAGACGTCCGGGACCCCACCCCGTCTTGGGTGTCCTGGAGGTGTCCATTTTGGTTCGGAGCTCTAAAATGTCCGACCGCTTCCTTGGAGCTTTGCTGCGTTTGTCCCCTCGGTCCTGTAGTGAAGGGGATTTCCACATGCCTCTCCAGATGTTTACGTCAGCGCTACCCGTGGTGTGTCACAGCTCCAATAGGCCAATATTTCCCACCTGAAAGGAGGACCACCGTCTCCAACGCCTGCGCCGCCATCAGTGCTGGCCTGAGGAGGGAGCGGAGCGTCTGCCTCAGAACATCCACCCAAACCACCATCATGGTCAATGACTGTCCCCCCTGGCCCCGAGCTCAGCCAACAGATGGTCTGCGGAGCCGCTTCACAACCGACCAGCTCGCGTAAGAGAAGACCAGGAAGCTCTGCGGCAGGGATGGCGGCCGTCCAGCTGACCTCGCGGGGTGTTTTAGCAGCAGAGCCTGCGGAGGCTCGGGCTCAGGGAGCGAAGAGCTGAAGGATGGACCCTCACACACACATTGACACGTCATTACTCCGCTAAGACCAGCCTCGGTCAAAGTATGTTCTGCCCTCTGTGTGGGGAAGCATGGTGAAGGACGCACAGGGGCCGGCGTGGCGCAGGAGGTCCAGCGCCCGTCTTTGAAACCCCACGTTCCCGGTTGGATTTCCGGCTCCTCCTGGTGTGTCCAAGTGTTGTTGAGCCAGACGCTGAAGTCCTAACGGCTCCCCTGTCGGCCTGCCGCTCACCCTTCCTCCATGATGGCTTCAGTGCAGAGAACAGGAATGTCCCCACGAGGGATTCATCAAGGATAAATTGTCATATTAGCTGTAGAAATATCTAAAAGGCGTCTTTGATAGTCCCTTAAAGGCCTCCTCTCTCTTCTCCTCAGCTGGAATTCCTCTCTGTTGGCGCTTTGTCCTTCATCACTGACCTCGGACCCAAAGGCCTGTAAGCTCGACCCCGGGGAAAGTAGGAGGGACCGCCGAGGGCCGGACAGATGTTCATTGTGTGACGAGCTGCCCTTTTGTCCCAGGGAGGGGCCCATCTTCAAGAGGTCGGGGGGTCATCGGATCCAAGGCCTCAACTGCATCGGCCACCATCAGTTCTGCTTCCGCTGGTCCCGCCGCTGGCTGGTGGTGAAGGACTCCTTCCTGATGTACATGAACCGCGACAACGGCAACATCAACTTCGTGCTGCTGTTCGACCCCGAGTTCAAGGTGAAGGTGGGCCGGGCCTTCACGGACACCAAGTACGGAGTCTGCTTCGAGAACTTCACACGGTGAGTCCGCCGTCCGTCCGTCCGCCTGCCTCTGGAAGTTCTTGTATGTCGTCAAACCGCCGCGACTCCTTTTCATCGCTTTCTTTCATCCAGGAGTCTCGTCATCAAGTGCAGCAGCTACAGACAAGCTCACTGGTGGAGTCACGAGATCAACCGGCTGTCAGAAACCAGCGATTATCTCAAAGTGCAACGCTTCCAGGGCTTCGCTCCGCCCCGGGAGAACACACTCACTAAATGGTTAGTTTATACATAGATATATATATGTGTGTGTATATATATTTGAAATTGAGTGTTGCTTATCTTGGCTCGGTGTCGTCTGAAGGTACGTGAACGGAAGCGGCTACTTTGCAGACCTGGCCGACGCTCTTGAACAAGCCAAGGAGGAAATCTTCATCACGGACTGGTGGTAGGTGTCTCGCTTCTCTGAGGAAGAGGGAAGATTCACAGCCAGACTCCGGATTTCACCTAACCGGACTTCGAAAATACCCCCCCCCCCCCCCCCCCCAGGCTGAGCCCCGAAGTGTTCCTCAAAAGACCGGCGAAGGAGAATTACTGGCGCTTGGATGAAATCCTCAAACGCAAAGCGGTGGGTGTTTCCGTCGGCTCTTTTCAAATGAGTTTCAGAAGAGGACGGCCCTTGACGTCTTCCTTTCCTTTGAACGTCCCCCGCAGGAGCAAGGGGTCAAGGTGTGTGTTCTGCTCTACAAGGAGGTGGAGCTGGCGCTGGGCATCAATAGCGAGCACAGCAAACGGACCCTCATGAACATGCACCCAAACATCAAGGTCTGTCGCCTCCTCGGCTGTTTTCGGCGGAGTCGCGCTCAGAACCGCGAGCTTCATCTCCCGATTCCATCCGCACCGGCCAGGTGATGAGGCACCCGGACCACGTGTCCTCTGTGGTGTTCCTGTGGGCCCACCACGAGAAGATGGTGGCCGTCGACCAAACCGTGGCCTTCGTGGGCGGCATCGACCTGGCCTTCGGGAGGTGGGACGACAGCGGGTACCGGCTGACCGACCTGGGACCCAGAGAGCCCGGCGAAGCGGGAGCAGAGGTAAGAAGGCCTCCTTTTCACACACCTCTGGCTACAAGCTGGACTGCACACCGGGCTTCACACTCACTCCAGGTTCGAGTGTTTCTAACCGTGTCGTCGTGCGGAGGAGTACTTTACTCCCAACAGAAGCAAGCAGATGGAAGGCTTTAGCCTGATTTCTAGCCTGGTGGCTGATTTGTTTTTGCGAGCTGCAGGGAATAACAGGATTAGTTTAGCAGAGAGTCTGAAGGCGCCGGAGGTTCTCATGGCAGCGAGTCCACAGGCCTTTTCTTCGGTGTGAGAAAGAAACGTGCGGCCGAAGCGTTTGTCACGAATCAGTGTTCTCCCTGCAGACGGAGACGGACGGCGCCGCCAACCGGGAGAACGGCGTGGCCGAGGGGCCGCGGCCGGCCGAGGAGCAGGGCGACGAGGATCTGACGGGCAACACCAAGTTGTGGCTCGGCAAAGACTACAGCAACTTCATCAGGAAAGACTGGGTGCAGCTGGACAGGCCCTTCGAAGGTACGCCGCCTCACGCGCTCTGGCCTCACCGACCAGCCGCAGGCCGAGTGTTTGAGGAGAAAGGCCGGCTCTCCGTGTGCTTTCAGATAACATCGACCGCACTCGGGTCCCTCGGATGCCCTGGCGCGACCTCGCCACGGCCCTGCACGGCGGCGGGGCCCGCGATGTAGCCCGACACTTTATCCAGCGCTGGAACTTCACCAAGGTACGACTCTGGGGGACTTCGAACCCTGCCAGGGGGAAGCTACGCTTTGCCTTTACGGGCTCTTGAAACTCCCAAGAACGTTAAATACGGGATTAGCACGTTTATTCCACTAAACCGGATTTGCCGATGAGCGAAAAACAAAACACGGAGGCTAAGAAATGAATTCACAACATCATTATGATGTAACCGAAATATGTTTTCAAACGTATTACAGAAGGACGGACTAGCACGTTTCATATTTGGCAATGAAGTCAGAATCAGCGAGACTCGAGGAGTCGACGCCCGCGTGACATCCATGCCTGTCTTTTCCAGATCTTCAAGAACAAGTACAAGGATGATTTCTATCCCTACCTTCTGCCCAAGTCTCACTGCACCGCCGGCTCGCTCCCCTTCACCGTGCCGGACTCCAAAAAAGCCAAAGTGCAGGTATTCCTCCACAGATAAATGTCTTTCTCTGTCTTTCTCACGTCCGGAGAAGGACAGATCGGGCCACCGGGATCTCTCAGATGATTCCTCCAGAGAAGAGCACAAAGGACTTGTTAGCAGAAGGTATCGAAGGGATTAATCTGCGCATCAGATGTAGACATTTGTGTCACAGAAGTCATTGCTCATTACAACAGAGGTGAAAGAGGAGAGGTGGGAGCTCAGACGTCTGGAGGATGAACTCCTGCTGCCGTAGATGTTTGATGGAGATCGGGGAAATACCACTGAACACACCGGTGATCGTCAAGGCGCTGGGATCTCCACCTGCCGCCGCTCCGCATTCTTTCCTGTGCCATTAAAATGGGACGCAAATCAGACGGAGGCTTTGCTGTAAATCAAAGAGGCCGCGTTCTAGAACTTTCTCCGGCGGCAGATGGCGGGAAAAGAAAAAAAAAAAGGAAACCCTGTGGAACCCAAATCGCTTCCGACATGTTTATCCTGCTTTCGGAAGCCAAAGAAAACAAAGGCGGTCAGAGCGCCGCCGAGGCCGGAGGGCGGGGGGGCAGACGGCCTCCTGATGAAGAGGAGACGCCGGAGTTACACATTCTGATTCTACTCTGACAGTAATAGTAATCGAGTACTTTCCCTGCAGCGCTGACATCATGTTGTGTTTGCATTGTTTGACTGCAGTTTCTCTCTTCTGCTCTTCTGTCCTTGAAAACCTGAAAAACCCGCAGCACGGCTAAACCTATTTCCAAGCAGTGGTGGAAAAGCGGTGGAAAAAGACCCAGAAAGCCAAAGGTCCTCCCACAGAAACCGATTCGACCTTTATTTGATATCATGGATTCAAGAAACAGCCTGAAAAGGCCGGGTTTTCCCTTTGAAATGAGCAACAAGTAACCGTATCGTGTGCGAGGGGCCTCATTGTTCCTGACCGTCTCCTTGAAAAGAAGCTGGGAGTGCCGCGGGTACGCAAACACTTCCTGGTCTGGAAAGTAAGAGTTGGGAAACAATGGCTGACAGCCTTGAAAACGCCTTATTCTGCTGCGGGCGGCGCCCGGTAACCCGAGCGCCGTGCTGCGCCGCGTTCCCAGAAGGATCCCTGCCCTGCTCAGACGGCGAGGTCGGGTCTCCGGCCCAACTGAACCGAAGCGAAGCGAAGCGAAGCGAGGGTCCGCTCAGGCCTCTGCGGCCACACGCCAACGTTCAATACACGCTCGCTTGAATCACAGAAAGACTTGTCACGTTTCATATTGAAGACGTTGCCTCGCACCCTGTGACCTTTTCCCAGGTGCTTCGCTCGGCAGACCGCTGGTCCACCGGAACCTGCGAGAACTCCATCCTCCAGGCCTACATCCACACCATCGAGAACAGCCAGCACTTCATCTACATCGAGGTACGGATAGATCGCACCGTGGCCGGGTACAGTATTTCAAAAGGTTAAAAGGGCTGTCGTGTCCCGTCCAGATAACAAGGTCACGCCGCGTCAGGGGATTAAATACTTTAAATACTTCACCGTTGAGGTGGAGCAGGAAGTCGGGCAGCGTGGAGCCCCCGCTCAGAGCCGGTCGGTGGAACGAACCGACTCGCCTTTTTTTCCAGGACCGGTTTCAGCCGGCCTTACTTGAATTTCAGGAACCGAGCTTTCGGCATCATTTGAAAAAGACAAAGCAGAATGAGACGGAGGCCTTCGATGCACAGAACGCCCCAAACTCCAGAGACGCCTTCAAAGACGCCAAATTGGTTTTTGAAGGCGACTCGTGCCTCCCTTCTTGTTGGCGAGTGAGAGACGGTGCCGAAAAGTGAGCCTGGCGTCGAGCGCGAAGCCCGACCCCCGTCTGAGCCGCCGTCTGCTCTGCTCTGCTCTGCCCCAGAACCAGTTCTTCATCAGCTGTGCCGACGGCAAGACCGTGCACAACGGCATCGGAGATGCCATCGTCAACCGAATCCTGCGCGCACACAGGTCTGATCGCACACGGGTTTATCACAGCCCCGTCTCACACACACACACACACACACACACACACACACACACACACACACACTCTCTAACTTGGAAATGAATGAAAACACACACACTTTGTCTGTGTAGATTTAGCTGTAGTGTGTGAAATAGTGTTGTGTGGATGTCTGATGGCAGAGAGCAGAAGACGTACCGGGTGTTCGTGGTGATCCCTCTGCTCCCCGGGTTCGAGGGCGACATCAGCGCCGGAGGAGGGAACGCCATCCAGGCCATCCTCCACTTCACCTACAGGTCGGAGCCGTCGGCCGCCGTGGAAATGTCTTTTCTCCCGGGTGGCGTGTTTCAAATCCACGGCTGGCGTCACTTTGTGCGTCTCCTTCGCCCGACATCTCGTCGACACGCCGCCGGACCTGCAGTTATCAATGCGCTTCGGTCGGCCGCCGTCTCGACTCTTCCATATTCTTTGAATAAGTCAAGGTGTTTCTGCGTTTGAGGACAAAATCCTTGCGGTGGTCTCCTCCTCCTCCTTCAGGACTTCTCCATCTAACCTTCTCCCGTGCCGTCCTCCTCCCCTCCGTCCGTGAAGCTCCTCTCCGGACCTTCTGCCCGGCCGCTCCGACCTCGGCATCCTTCCACCCACATCTTCTCCGTCCCTCCTCTGTCCGTGTCCGAACCGTCTCAGCGTGACTTTATCTTCAGAACATCTGCCACGTGCCGTCCCTCTGGTGAACCCGTCCTCTCCATCCTCCTTACTCCTCACTAGAAAACCTGCACATCTTCGTCTCGGCCGCCATCTTCTCCTCAGTGTCCCCAAACCAGACTCTGTCCTCTCCACCGTTCCTCCTGGGTGACCTCAGGTCATCCGAGATGATTCTTTCCTCCCGCCCGCGTCGATGCTCCTCAGCGTCAGCGTGGAAATGACCGGCGTTGCTCGGTGAAATGGCCGTATTTGTCGCCCCGTCGCTGATAGATCTTGATCTTGTAGGACCATCTGCCGAGGGGAGTTCTCCATCCTGTCAAGATTAGCGGAGCGTGAGTTTCCCGCCGCTCGTCTCACATCCGCTTTGCATCTCCAACCCGCACCTTTTTCTCTTGTGTGTGTGTGTGTGTGTGTGTGTGTGGTCTCTGGAGAAGTCACGTATCTTCTGCTCTGCTCCCAGTGGAGGACAAGTGGCCGGAGTACATCAGCATCTGCGGGCTGAGGACACACTCCCAGCTGTCGGAGTCGCTGGTGACGGAGCTCATCTACGTCCACAGCAAGACCCTCATCGCGGACGACCGCTGCTACATAATAGGCGAGTCCCCGCCGCCCACACACACCTCCCACGGGAGACGGGCAGACGTCCACGCCGCGGAGACGCCCTCGCTTCCGTGGATTCGTCATCTCAGTAGTTGTCGTTTTCCCGTTACCGGTTTCTGTCTGAAACTAGCAGGTCCCGGACGAGTTCAGGGCTTAGAAGAAGATAATTGTTACTTTATCTGACCCGGACCACTGAGAACCTTCACACACGTGCACCCAAATGCACAGTTTACACGCCAAAATACACGCAACACGCCTCAAAATACACACTAACGCACAGTACATAGACAAACAATATATTCAATACCCAGAGTGCAGGACTGGCAGACCAGGGATGGATGCACATTCAGTACAGAATACAGTATAACCAGGCCAAAATACACTCAAGACTCACCAAAATACACACAGACATTTGTTATACACACAACACACACACTCAAATAAATGCCAAAATGCTCACAGTACATATTGAATACACTACAAAATATACACGACACGCAATACTCAAAATGCACACAGCGCATGCCAAAATACATGCAAAGCACCAAAATCCCATCGTCGAAGCTGACGGCGGGTCTCAAGCTGAAGAACCTCTGACACGAGAGGAGAAACGTCCTCAAGGAGAAGAACCAAGTCCAGTTAGCATAGGATTTGATAACAGTTGACCAGGAGGATCAGGAGGATCAGGAGGATCAGGAGGATCAGGAGGACCAGGAGGACCAGGAGGACCAGGAGGACCAGGAGGACCAGGAGGATCAGGAGGATCAGGAGGACCAGGAGGACCAGGAGGACCAGGAGGATCAGGACGGCCCCGAGGGCTGAGAACCCCTCAGACGTCGGGGCCGTGAAGGTTTGACGGTCCTCTGTCTCCACAGGGTCGGCCAACATCAACGACCGCAGCATGCTGGGCAGCAGAGACAGTGAGCTGGCCGTGCTGGTGGAGGACGAGGAGAGGGTGGTGTCCGTCATGGGCGGCGAGGAGTTCCAGGCCGGGCCCCTCACACTGGCTCTGCGCAAGGAGTGTTTCCGGTGAGAGGAGCGCTCGGACGCTTCCACTTCCAGAGGGGAGAACTTCCCGAACTTCCGGAAGGGAGGAATTCTGAAGGGGCCGGAAGGCACCTGGTACAGGAGGAACCTCTCGCTGATGAAGCTCCGGACCCTCCTGGGCTCCGGCCCGCCGAGTGCTCTGGTCCTGTAGTCCAGGTCCCACATGCACCGGGAGCTTCATCTCTGATTTGTGTTCGGTTCATTCCGACTTAGAGGGGCTTCCCGTCGATGGGTGAGATGTTCTCCTGCGTCCGAGTCGCTGTCTTCACCTCCGTGTCGCTCCTCCTCCTCCTCCCAGGGTTCTGGTGGGAGCCTCCTCGGACCCCGACATCAGCGTGGACGACCCGGTCAGCGACCACTTCTTCTTCTCCGTCTGGAACTCGTCCGCCAAGCTCAACGCCACCATCTACGACAAGGTAAGGATTCCCGGAGGCGAATCTGACGCGTTCGGGTGACCGCCGCCTTCCCAGACCTTCCTCCTTCTCCCTCTCAGGTCTTCAAGTGTCTGCCTTGCAACAAGGTCACCAGCATGCGCGTGCTGAGGGAGCACACGTGCGCCGAGCGCCTGAGCGCCACGGACCGGGAGCAGGCGGCCCGGGAGCTGCAGGCCGTCCGGGGGCTGCTGGTCTACTTCCCACTCAAGTTCCTGTGCGAGGAGAACCTGCTGCCCCCGCTGGCCACCAAGGAGGGCATGGCCCCCGTGGAGCTGTGGACGTAGGCTGGCCCCGCAGAGGCCCCGCAGAGGCCACGGTGAGGCCCCGGCGAGGCCACGGTGAGGCCCCGCGGCCGGCGAGGAGCAAGGAAGACGTCTTTGTAACCCGTGTTTTTGTTGATGGACAACCCTGATCTAACCTCTAACCTGGAAACGTCAGCATGACTGACGGGATGGAGAGACGGCGTTCTCTAACATCTCTGCCCCGATGGGAGGCGCAGGGCTGGCGGAGCTCACACTCATGATGGCGCCGAGGAGAGCGGGAGGAGGAGGAGGAGGAAGAAGACTGCAGGGCTGTGTAGAAAATGGTTCATCTCACATGATCTGGGAGCTCAGTGTAGGTTTAGTGGTGCAGGGCTTTTGGGTGGGTGGCTTCCTTTCTCTTTCCCTCTCCCTCGCTCCCTCGGAGGCTTCGCCTCGCACTGCAGTGCCAGCAAATCTGTCAGGAAATTTGTGGTTGTTATGGTGACGGATATGGAGAGATGACTGGCCGCGAGCCGGGAAAGAGACAGTGACGGTGTCTGCGGAGGCTTTTCTTTTTTTTTTTTTCTTTCCTGTGAATAATCAGCCCCGGAACCAGGAGAAGAGAGAAGATGAGGACCAGAAAACGAGTACGGGGCGGATTTATTGTTATTTTTTTTTTCTTTTCTCTCTCTTGTTACCATGGCAACCAAGTGAATTCTCGGTTCCGGGCCGGCGCCGGACGGCACGCGGCGCTCCCTGGCCTTCTCCGGGCGGCGGCGATTCATTCGAACCCTCCGACACGAACGCCAGGCGCCGGGAGGGTCTGATGAGCGTCTCCTGGAGAGCGGCGCCGCCGTCCTGCAGCCTCGCGTCCGAGGCCTCCGCCCAAGCACAAACACGTGCGCTCCGCTGAGGTCCAAATATTCACCCGGCCCCGTCTCCACCAGCAGCACAGCGTCGGGGCCGCCGTCCAGGAGCCACATCCTGAGCCTGGCTACCAAGTATGAAGCAATAAGTTGAGAAACAAGAGGCGGATGGTTGTTTGGGCGGACAGTCTGTGCACTTTCTGCTCCGCCGCGTTCGGCCGAACGCCAGGGTAGACGTGGACCCGCCGCGCCGCGCAGGAACGGAGATCTGAGCCGGCGGACGGGGCCGGAGACGAACGTCCCCGTTGGCCCGCCGCACAGGAAACACCTTCCGCCGAGGAGCCGGGACGACCACGTGATTCAAACGCCGCTGGCTTCTCGCCGCCTCACTTTCCACTGGAATTTGGAAAACACTTAAATGCCACTGTGAGCTTCTCCTTGCAAAGCAGAAACTGGATGAGCCGCAGCCTCGGGGCGCACGACGCCCGCGCCGGGCGCCTGCACCTTCTCAGAAAGTGACCTTATGTTTTTATTACGATTGCACTAATAGCCAGAACTACCACTCCATTTTTACCACTGTCTCCTTTCCAGATGAGACCTTTTTAACTTTTTTCAATCATGCTAAACAAACCTCTGTACACAAACTGGTAGGTGGAGGTCATTACCTCGTCGTTACTGACGTACTAACACTCAGGGCTGTAGACTCACAGTGATCAACGTCTTGTACATTAAACCATCTTATCGTCCTTCCTCAATAAACCAAGTTTTGTAGCGAAACATCGAAATGATTATTCGATTGTTGATCACAGAAATCAACAAGTGACCTGCCTGTGGATTTGAAAGCACTTGTGCGTGCACTCACACACACACACACACACACACACACACACACACACACACCATTTATTCAATAGTCATAACAGACACTTGGTCCCTTTTGTTTGGATACAGTCCAGTTAAAAATCATGACTTATTTTATAGGTGCAAAATACTTGTGTCATGAAAATGTGACTTGGATTCTTATTGAACGTTCTGGTAGTTCAGGCCAGCAGGAGTCTGGGGAGGAGGAGAAACCGCCAACGATGAAGAAATGACAAGATTATTGAGGCAGAAGACAGATGTTTCCTCAAGACATCAGAACTTCTAACGGCGGGTACACGGTGTACCGGGGCCTCGCTTTTCACGACTCCTGGTTGTTCTCTCGCACGCTGGCCGGATCACCTTCTCGAGCATCCTGCCCGTAACCATGGCAACCGGGATGCTGTTGGGACTGGAGGCCCATCTGAGCAGTGATAGTGTTTGAAGACAACTGCCGGAAAGCTTGGAGGACACTTCAGCTTTGGAACTGGACGACCGTCTGGAAAACAACATTACGACACACCAAAGTCCCTGGAGTCCCATCTGCACATTCCCTTCCCTCCCAGGAGCACACACACACACACACACACACACACACACACTAACAGAACGAGAAGTCTCCTTCACTGTGAGGTCCGTTCCCTGCCAACGGTGTGGGTTCATGTCTCAGAGGGTTTAAAAGGACCTGAAGACCCTGGTGCTGATGACCATGATGTTCTGTGTGACTGCAGGGCCAGACAGTCACCAGCCCCGGCTGAGATGTGTGTGTGTGTGTGTGTGTGTGTGTGCATAGTACTACAACTATCTGTCACACCAGAGGCTTGCAGTCTCCTCATCATGAACCGGGGGAAGAGTGTGTGTGAAAGGACTGATGACTCCAGACAGTTACCTGGAAACCAGTGAACAGCGGGAGTTCAAACTAGATGATCGGGAATGAGGGGAAACTGAAGCGTGCATTAACACACACACACACACACACACACACTTGATACTTTATCATCAATAAAAGAAATACCAATAAACACTGAAATACACGGGTGTGTCAGGAAAAAAATAACATAACATAATGACAAATATGAAGGAATTGAAAAGATAACATTTGTGTTTTTCATTGGTATTTTATGTGTGTGTGTCTGTTTTATGTTTGAATTTGTGCGTCCATGTTTTTACACACCTGGTTGTGTTTTGTGCTTCTGTGTGTGTTTTCATGTATGCATGCCTATGTTATGTTTGTATTTTGTGCACGTGTGTTTACGTGTGTGTACATCCACTTTCATACACGGGTGTGTTTTATGTTTGTGTGCGCATTTTCAACTAGATGTGTGTGTGAGTGTGTGTGTGTGTGTGTGTGTGTGTGTGTGTGTATTTACGTGTATGTGTGCATCCGTTTTCATGCACGAGTGTGTTTTGTTTGTGTGCGCATTTTCATATAGATGTTTGTGTGTCTGTGTGAATGTGTGAGTGTGTGTGTACATCCGCTTCCATGTACGAGTGTTTTTTTTGTTTGTGTGCGCATTTTCAACAAGATGTGTGTGTGAGTGTCTGTGTATGTGTGTGTGTGTGTGAGGGTGAGTGTGTGAGTTTGTGTGTGTGTGTGTGTGTGTGAGGGTGTGTGTGTGTGTATTTACGTGTACGTGTACATCCGCTGTCATGCACGGGTATGTTCTATGTTTGTGTGCGCATTTTCCTATAGGTGTGTGTGTGTGTGTGTGTGTGTGTGTGTGTGTCCAGAGACCCCCGGATGGATGTTTTGTCCCGCCGGCGCCTCCGTCTCCGCGGCCCCGGAGACCACGCCCCCCGGGTGCGGCAAGCAGCCAATCAGCGCTCGGAACCCGCGGGGCTGCGCCGCGCGAGGCCGGGGGTGGGAGGAGGGGGAGGGGCGGAGGAGTCGGGAAGCAAAACATGGCGAAATAACAAGTTTGGCGGACGGTCGCAGTTTGGATCCGGATCCGGAGCTTCATCCACGGGCGGAGCTCCGTCCAGGTCTCGGCGGCGGGCGGACTCGGGAAGCGAGGCGTTGACTTGACATAAAAAAAAGAACCGGACGCGGGTTCGGAGGTGACACCGTGACTGGCGAGATCCAACCGTGCCACCACCCCCCCCCTCCGCGCCGGAAGGGTGCCAGCGCTCGGCTCGGCTCGGCTCGGTTCGGCTCGGCTCGGGTCGGGTTGTCACCGCGGACGGACGGACGCGAAGGGGAAGCCGCGGTTGGACGGAACCGGGTTCTGAGTTCCGTCCGCCGCGTCAGCCAAGCTAGCCGCCCGCCTCGCACCTGCCCGCCGGGGCAACTTTGACAAGTGCGTCCGCGTCGAGTCGCGTCGCGTCGAGCTTGTTTTATTTGACATTTTCGGTCCGGATCAGGTTCGGCGGCGGCGGTGAGGTCCCGGTGCGGACGGATCCGAACGCATAATAGCAGACGTTGCGTCCGCTGCCTTCCAAAACAACCGTCGCGTGTCGTCGCCTAAAACGTCCCCGGAACTTGTCCGCCCCTCCCCCGGGCAGAGGCCGGTCCCCCCCGCGTCTCACTCCAAGTTTCCCCGCGGCGCCCTCCGGGTCCGGCCGGAATGAGCGCGGCCAGGTGGCCGGCGGCCGCGGAGGTGCACTGCGCGGAGGGGCTGCCGGCGGCGGGAGCGGCGCCCACGGCCGGCTAACGGCGGACGCCTCCGGGGGAGGAAATACAACATTTAGAAGTTGTTTGTGCTTCGAGCGGACGTCGCCCCGGTTTTTTTTTTGTCCTGAAATCAAACCACAATTCTAATCGGAGACTGTAAAGTGCGGGGTGTCGGCCGGAGGTGACGGAGCTAACAGCCGGTCGGCGATGTTTGCTAATCTGGTCGCCGCCGACGAGAAGTAGACCCCCGGCGGCCTCCGAGCGCCGGCGCATTCCGCTCCAAGCGGGCGGTCACCGGGGCCTCCGGCCGCCGCGCCTCGCCGGCCTCCGCGCAACTTGTTAGCTGCCCATCCAAGTTCCGAGCGGCCATGTCTGAGAACGCCCCCACACGGAGCCTGGACGACATCGACCTCGCCGCGCTCAGGGTGAGACCTGCCGCCGACCGAGCTCCGTGGACGGGGGGGGGGGGGGGGGTGAGTGTGTGGGTGGGTGGTTGGGTGTGTTGTGGATGTGCAGCGACGACTGGTGGACCCCCCCCCCCCCCCCAACACACACACACACACACACACACACACACACTCACACACACACACACACAGAGTCGAGGTGGGCTACTGTCCTGGTCTAGCACTGCCCTGCAGATTTGCATAGGAACCAGCTGTACAGACCAGGTCTGAACATACACTCTCTCTCACACACACACACACACTCGGTCTCAGTTAGTTTGTCTGCGGCTGGCAGTCGCACCTCCTACTGACGTGGAGGTAAACAATGACTGGACAAGAACATTGTAAGCAACCCGAAGTGCAGAGTGCAGAGAGTGTTTGAGTGTTAAGGTGACAATAATCCCCAGGAGTGGCGTGGGCAGTGTTATTGTTGGTGCCGGAGCTGTTGAGCAGGACTCGTGTGTTCATCAGAGGGAAAGCTGAGAAGGAGAAAGTGTCTATGTCTAGATGTTGTCTACAGCCGCATGAGGACGACACGCATTAACACAACTCCTTCCACGTGTCACCTTAAGTTTACGTATTAAATGTCACGTCCTGAGTGGACGTATTGTGGCCGATCGTGTCCACACAGAGTATTGTATTCTGTTTTTACAGTCCATATTCCTGCACCCATGAAAGGGTTCCTGTTTATCACGGTCTCTGCAATCAATACTCTGCACGTCCGTGGGAAGGAATTGTTTTGTGTGAGTTACGGCCTGTGCGGTCAATACTCTGCACGTCCATCGTGGAACAGCGAACGTTGCACCGTGGCACAGTACGGTGCACTGATGGGAAAACATGTTGGCACATGAATGCTTGTTCAGATGTAGTTTTGCTGCTGTGAAGTTCCCCGCCGATAAAGGACTATCTTATCTTATCGTAAATCTATACTTTTGAGCCTAAATAAAGCCCCCGGCGTGTCCGGCGAAGCCCGGACTGTGGGATAATCCCGCCTCCCGCTCCACGCCGGGCTGCCTTATCACGCAGGTCGCCGTCACTCAGCGGCCTGAATGGAGCGGTTAATAATTCAACCGTGAGGCTACGCCGCTGCTGTTTTTCTTTGAGATCATGTGAAACATCCTGTAATTGCCCTTATTTTTGTGGCCCTGTTTCATCCGGATTCCTTTTGGCGCCGCTTCGGATGACGGATCCCATTCTTTTATCGGCTATTTATAAAACGCCGCCTGTCAGAATTGGCCGTTGGTATTTTCCCTTATTTGTCAGCGGTCCACCTTGAAGGCCCCGGGCCAAAAGGGATATTTAGCACTTAAAACAAGTGAAACCCGTGCTTCCGTCTGCATCGTGTCCATCTGGACGGTCGTCCTTTGCGGGGCTGTATTTCAGTGGTAAGTGCACCCGAGGTGGCGTCTCACTCACAAACTATCACACCGAGAGGACGTTCTCCGGCTGCCAACAAACAAACACACACACACACACACACACACATGACAAACGACAATTCGGCGGCAGAGTGTGCGCTAGAGGCTCCGTCCCGCTCCCTCCATAGAACCCAACCCATCTGTGGCCAGGAGGTGTGCGAGAAAAAGTTTTTTCTCACGCTTAAAACTTCCTTTGTGAGATTTCTCACACCAGAGTGTGAGGGACATCCGGGGTCACCTGGCCGGGTCCGTTTTGGACGGAGATAGTTCTCCAGAGCTTTTTGAACGGGATTCATTCGTTACCCTCGTCTACTGTCTACCGATCGGAGCCCGTCCCAGCTGGCATGGGGCGAGAGGCGGGGTTCGCCTGGAGCCGCCCGTCACAGGGCCATCGGACGGCGGGAGAAACCCCGGACCCCAAAGGGCCCCTGCGGGAAACCAACCGGGCCCTCGGAACCGCGATGGCACCCGTGATTCATTTCATGTATTCTTTGGCAGAATTAGCTCGGTAAGAGAAACTGCGGCGGGTCCAGCGAGCTGTCAGGACAGCCAATGAATTGCTCGCCCGCATCCGCAGTCGTTGAAAGGCAGAATTCCTGCAGTGGGTTCTGAGCTGGAAGGCATCGCTCGAGTTCAGGCGTCGTAGCGGTCGACGGAGTGGACGTCGGCGTTTCTTCGTCTGTCGACCGATGTTTTCCCGTGGACGGAGAAGACGGCCAGCGAAAGGCCGAAGAACGTATCGGCGCCGAGGTTGGAGATGGGATGGGAGGGAGGTTTCGAAAGGGCTATTTTCAGAGTTTGTTGTCGTGTTGGTGCTCAGCAAACAGGAACCCCCATCTTCAGCTCCCTGACCCAAATTGTATTTCTCTCACCATCTCTTGGAGTAATAGCCCAGGATCCCACCCTCGGTGTGCTCCCGCTCATTCACCAAACATCTCGATCCGAAAAAAACCCCGGCTTTGACAGATTAGCGGCTTTCGCGGGAGATCTGGAGTTTTGTCCCTGTTTCTTTGGTCCGGAGTCACCGGCTAACGGCGCCGCTTAAAGCAAAGCTCCGTCTGAGAAATGTCCAAATCCCACCGTGGTCTTTGAACTGACCCAGTTTTTAAATAGATATATATTCCTTGGAAAGAGATTCTGTGAGAATATGTCAGCCTGTTGAGGGAAATCAAAAGGGCCCGGGCTGAACAAGTCCTGCACGGAGGGGTGCTCAAGTAAAAGTACACGCCGCAGCTCGCGCTCACTTCGGACCGACAGACCTTCAGCCGGCGCTGAGGTGGAACATCACGTCCAGAAGCAGCGCCTGATGTGGCACATTTAGAGAATAAGATTGCCCGGACCGGCATTGCGGAACTCATTCTTCTCATGGTGTCACAGCTGATCTCACACACTTCACTGCCTCCACCTGTCAAAGATAACCTTCTTGTTTCTTATCACTTCATGTCCTCAATTAACGTCGAGACTATTCTCGCTCCCCAGGAATGCATTCTTATAGTATTTATCGTATCTTTGCGTCCCCGTTTAATACATTAGGACTTTATTCTAGCTTATGTGAAGATGATGACGTTTATTGGTCCTGGGGGGAAATGAGGTGTCTGCAGCCAGCAGGAGCCGTCACATATTTTATAAAAGTTAGCATAGCATAAAGTCAACAGAGGGGCCTCAGAATGAAGTTTATAGGAATAAACT
Organism: Fistularia commersonii; assembly: GCF_037954325.1. NCBI lineage: Eukaryota > Metazoa > Chordata > Actinopteri > Syngnathiformes > Fistulariidae > Fistularia > Fistularia commersonii. The sequence continues at coordinate 461,220 of NC_141312.1, forward strand.
GTGCCTTTTGAAATATTTGTTTGGAGAGCGTGCATGGTAGTAACGTGTGAGTATGCGGGAGATGTTGTGGGTGCTTCGGTGCAGCTGGAGATGTTGCGGGTTCCTCGGCGCAGATGAATGTACCGTCTGAAGGCACCGAGCGGGAACCGTTTCCTGGCCGTCTCCTCTTTTGGTCCTAAGATGAGGGTTAAGCGAAGATGATCGTCTCGAAAGTGCATCGGTGAAAATAACGGACAAGAAGATAGGAACATGATGTGAACAACACGGGTGAACTTGTTGGAGGTGGTGGATGGCTGGACGTGGAGCCTCCTGATACCAGAGGTCTCCGTGCGGTGACTCTTCACCTGGATGCTCCCCTCCTAAAATGGAGTAGGTCTCCATCCTCCATCCCAGTCTCCGTACTGGTTGCTATTGAGGCTTTTTTTTTTTTTGCAGCGGCTGTAAATTCTTGTTTCCAACCGGTGTCTCGGTAAAGACTTCCTCTTCTTGCTGCGGGAGACTCGCTCTCGCTTGGCCCTCCGGCCTCGCCAGCCGGCGTATGGCGGCCTTCTCTCGTTCTGATGTATTCTGATGGTCCCGGGGCTCAAAGGGAGGCGCGAGAGCCTTCAGATGCGCATTAGATGCTGTGGTATCTGCCGCTCTGGTTGTGGCCGCTCCTGGAACCCCCTCCCCTTCCATCACTTCACTCCTCTCATCCCACTCTCTGCGCTGGACGTGGGCGGCTCCTCCGCCTCTGCCTCGCCGCTCGCTTCATCATGACGTTGTTCTCCTCCACGCTGTCTTTCCACCGTCGCCCTTCTCTCCTCGACATGTCGGTGCGGATCGTACGCCGGCCCGTCGTCACGCGAGCAGAAGGGCTTTTTACCGGCAGATGTTCCGCAGGTATACGTGCTGTTTTATTTCCCCTCCGAGGACATTTTCCCCCGCGAGCTGACGGCAGAGGCGCCGTCGCCGGGAGGAGATGAAAGCAGATGGGTCACGCTGTACGTTCTGAAGCGGCGGCAGCAGCAGCCTCGCCGCCCACACATCTTCTTAAAGCCATATTGAAATTGCATGAAAGTGGAAGTGCTTGTCGTCACCCCCCCCCCCCCCCCCGTCTCTCAGGGGAGGACGTAGTATAATTAAGTCAGAGCGACCTGATCATTATTAGTGTTGGGTGCATCCAGTCTGGAGGCCACGTCCTCCTGCATCTTCTACCTCTCTGCTAAGGTGGAAGTGCCAGTGTCTCCTCCATGCCCGTGGCCTTCAGCCGGTGTGATAACGCCACAGAGCGCGTTGTATTTATTTACATGAATTTTGGTGGACACATAAAGCATCGTCGCTCTTCTCCACCGGGGTGAATGTATGTGCAACCTGTCGTCTTCTACATGTGTTTGGTCTCCAGTGAAGGGTGAGCCATCAGCAGGGTGAGGAGAGGGCTAGAAGAACCCATCCTGTTCCTCACAAGAGGGTTTCTCATTCAGAAGACACAACATCCACATGGTCATTTCTTTTTCCCCCAGAAAGTTTTGTTTCTCTGTTCCCGTTTTGGTCGCTCGCCGTTGTCTTCTAACGTCTTCTTGCGCCTTGGCCCCGCCTTCCGAGAGGTCCTCGCACCAGATCACAGAGCGTGATGAGATCATGCCGGAGAAGCAGATCACAGAAGGGGAAGCAGAGAAGACACCGCAGAGGCTTAGATCCTCTGTGAAAGCATGAGCACACAACCTTCTTCAAGGCTGAGTCCTTGTTCTTCTTCTCCGGCCAATCATCTGCTTCCATCTAACACCACACCGACTACTGTCCCGTCCTCTTTCCCTCCATCCATAAAGCTCCGCTGTGGTCTTCCTCCAGACCTCCTGGCTGGTCGCTCCAGCCTCAGCATCCTTCCAGACAGATGTTCGCCATCCCTCCTCTGTCCGGGTCCCAACCATCTCAGTGTGACTTTGTCTGCAGACCATCTACCTTGCGCTGTCCCACAGATGGACTCGTCCCTGGTCCTCTCTGTCCTCCATGACCCTGTTGATCCAGCCGTGAAGATCCATTTCCACTCTTCAGCCCCGGCGAACAACAAAGTGTTTTAGCCTCCTGTCTCGTAGTTCTTGAAAACCATTGGGGGGAAAATAAATCTGTAATCAAGCGTAGCTTTATTTATTTCTGTTTGTTTTCTTGAGCTTGTGCCGGCGAGGCCTCCGTGACCCAAACCTGGAGGCCGGTGAAGTTTGTGAAGCAGTTTATTTCCCAAACTGGGTCAGAGTGAGTCCATCAGCCTGGCTGATAAACCTTTATCACCATAATGAAACCATCATCACCTATTCGAAGAAGCTCTGATCAGTTGTGTGGACGTCCGCCGGTGACCTCCGACCCCGAGGTTCTCTCCGCGTGGCCGTTCGGACGTCCGTATGAGGGACGTCGGCGTTCAGGTTCGTCCACGCTCAGGTCGCCGTCCACGTACGTCTGCGGGGTTGTTGAGCGACTCGTCCACCGCAGGGCAGTGCAGAGTTCACCTCTGCGTTCCCAGTTACTCTGAAATGGCAGCAAAGATGGCGGCGGTGGAGGAGCTGGTGATAATGAAGATGCGAACACAGGCCGTAGACGGAGAAGTGGGGCGGGAGGTCGAGCGCTCGTCTTTGGAACCCAACATTTCCGGCCGGATTCCCGGCTCCTCTTAGTGAGTCCGAGTGTTGTTGAGCGAGACACCGAAGCCCGAGCAGCTCCTGGCAGCCTGATGCTCATGGCTCATCCATGATGGCTTCACTGCAGAGAACCAACTTCCCCACGGGGACCAATAAAGGATGATTTAGTATTATTATTATTATTATTATTATTAGTGTGGAGATGAAATGAGCTCTTAGCCCCGACTGCTGGTGATGTTGTGATGCTTCCGACTTCTTTTGCCTGCTAACCAGGTAGCAGATGGTGTGGGTTACTTTTAAAGTATGATCTTCAAAGCTGCAGCCCAGGTTGATTGGACCCAAATGCACCGCCAGAGTAAAGGTTGCAGGAACAGCACACCTGAGAAGAACCCCCGCCCGTCGTGCACAGCGTGCGCTGGACTTGGCTGCGACGTCCTCCTCCGCCGTCCCTGGATGCGTGCCCGCTAATCCGTCTCCCTTGGTCTCCCGCAGGATCCGGCGGGGATCTTCGAGCTGGTGGAGGTCGTAGGCAATGGGACGTACGGGCAGGTGTACAAGGTGAGACCCCACGCTGAGCCGAACGCGGACCCGTGGCACCGCCCCAAGCGTCTCCGGAGGGTTCGGCCCACGTGAATTCTGTGGTGGCTGGAAAACTCAGAGGTTTGTTCTTTAATCAGGGCCGTCACGTCAAGACGGGCCAGCTGGCCGCCATCAAGGTGATGGATGTCACGGAGGAGGAAGAGGAGGAGATCAAGGCTGAAATTAACATGCTGAAGAAGTACAGCCATCACCGCAACATCGCCACGTACTACGGCGCCTTCGTGAAGAAAAGTCCGCCGGGACACGACGACCAGCTCTGGGTCCGTCCGCCGCGTCCGCGACACCACGGCGCCACCGCGGCTCGCCGTCGGCGCTCACCGAGTGTCTGCTGTGTCCGCAGCTGGTGATGGAGTTCTGCGGGGCGGGATCCGTGACCGACCTGGTGAAGAACACCAAGGGAAGCTCTCTGAAGGAGGACTGGATCGCCTACATCTGCAGGGAGATCCTCAGGGTGAGCGCTCGCCGTTCGCACCCGCCCGGCGCCGCCGTCACCCGACACCGCCGTGAACTGTCCGTCTCACGCAGGGCCTGTCCCACCTCCACGCCCACAAAGTCATCCACAGGGACATCAAGGGCCAGAACGTGCTGCTGACGGAGAACGCCGAGGTCAAACTCGGTACGTCGCCCCGTTTTTTTACAGAGCTTCACCACAGCTTGGAGTAGATCCGCCATCCAGTCGTCGTCCGGAACCCCCCGGAGTGGATGGTTTGCTTGAAACCTTGTCAACAGTGAGAAGGAGAGCAGGAAATGACCTCAGATGGAGCGTCATTAGAGAATCACTAGAAAAAGTTAGCATCAATAGAAATTTGAGGCTTTATCATCTGGAGGGAAACAAGTGACATAGAATCCAAACTTTGACAATGTAATTCTGCTTGTTTGTTTAGAAGTTTATAAGGACAGTGTACAAATACATTAAGCACAGAGGCAGAGATGTTTGTACCAGATTATAGCTCATAGCTAATTTCCATCTGTAGTCCTGGACAATACAACTATAAAACTGTATAAAATAGACAATATATATAAAATATACAGATAGGCAATAAAATAACTACAATATTTAAACAGGCAATAAAATATGTATTTTGCAAGTTGAAAGTGCTATTGTTGTGATGTTGTTACTTCGGTCATCTGGGGGCCGTCCGATGTGACCCAGAAGGGTAACTTAGCTTAGCTCGGCTTAGAGAAGATAAGATCCGCTCCGTTCCATGAGTGAAATGCTCATGAACCTGATGTCTCCGTGCGTCGTGATGTTTTGCTAACTGCGCCGCGTCGCCCCCAGTGGACTTCGGGGTGAGCGCCCAGCTGGACCGGACCGTGGGCCGCAGGAACACCTTCATCGGCACCCCTTACTGGATGGCGCCGGAGGTCATCGCCTGCGACGAGAACCCCGACTCCACCTACGACTACAGGGTGACCGAAACGCCTTCACACTTGTGTGTGTGTGTGTGTGTGTGTGAGCTTGAATCTGACCCGTGTTTCCGTGTGTCCTGCAGAGTGACATCTGGTCCTTGGGGATCACCGCCATCGAGATGGCCGAAGGAGCGCCGCGTGAGTGCGATCAGGCCGCCGTCCAGGGGTTTCACGCTTTCCCTCGAAGGCCCGGCGAACGACGGTGTCTTCGGACGGACGGCTGACTCACTGTTGTCGTGAGCTGGCGGGCCTCCCCGCCCCGCCGCGTGCACGTTTCACAAACCCGACCGTTGAATTTAAATGTTTGCAAAACAAAATGATCCGATGAAGAATTGTCTTGCGGATTGCAAATCCAAGGCTCGGCGCCAGATGGCGGCGGTTATAATTAGATCCTGACAGATTCGGCTCTCGGCTGCACGGATGAATCGGCTCATCCGACGCCTCCTGATCGATATCGTCGGCGTTAATAACCCCGACGATGGGTGGAATGTTGACCTCCCAGCAGCCCCTGCCTGGCTCGGAGGTGGATCTTCGCGGAGTCCGGTCAGCGGAATGCCCCGCCAAAATCCCCCGACGATGGTAACGCGTGATAATTGGCGGAGAAGGTAAACAAAAGGGTTCATTCTGCTGCCGGGCCTCATATTGGAGGGAGATTTGTGGATCTCTGTCAGGCTTTGCTTTTCATGCGTGGATTTATCTGAGGTATCTGTTTAGTCAACATGACAGCAGCAAGTGTTCTCCCAGCGCTGTGGTTTAGTGTGCACGTCCCTGAACCAATCACAGATTTTCAACCTGTTGTGTGTGTGTGTGCGTGCGTGTGTGTGTGTGTGTGTGCGCCTGCGCACTTCATGTGACATTCTCTATTCAAGGTGTCGTGTCTCTTTGTTCAGGGCCGTTGAGAAGAACTGCAGGGAAAAGGTTAACAGGCTAAATGTAGTGGGTTTTGTTGATGTGTTCCCCCGGCCCTGAGCACTGCGGCTGAGTCCAGGTATTTATGGGATGGCGGACAAGATCGTTTCAGCGCGGATCTCCTCGGGAGTCGGCGTGTGTTCTGCCGCCTCTTAAAGCTGCACGTCACACGCGTTAGCGGCGGAATCGCGGTCGCCGTTTTCTTCTTCTGGCCTTGGAATCGCAGGAACGAGGACCTCCCGTCTCCTTCCCGCTGTCTGAAAAGGGAGCGTTATAAAAACCTGTTTTTGCGGGTAAGCTACCCAGTCAGGTTGCGCTGCCTACCTACGCCGGGAACACGGTGACTCACAGGCCTCGCTCTCACTCTCGGCCGAGCAGCACGCCTCGGGCGCCGGGCCCAGGGTTGGATAACAGCGGCTTCGCCCGCCTTTCAGCAGACACAGAATAATGACGGCCGCCGGTATTATTCACAAACTGCAGTGTGTACGGATAGGCCATGTTCTGTCTGCTTCAGAGCGCCTCGCCGATGTGCCTTTCCCGGCAGATTTATTAACAACCTCCCCCTCGTCTTTATCTCCGCAGCTCTGTGCGACATGCACCCCATGAGAGCCCTCTTCCTGATCCCCAGGAACCCCCCGCCCAAACTCAAATCCAAGAAATGGTAAGTCACACCTGCCCCTCCCGCCGGCAGACGCCGGGTTTCATTTTCTGTCAGATCTGAGACGGAGCGGTCGGACAGGCCGGCCTCACTGCGCGGACGCTAAATAGATGACCTTTAGATTTAAAAGCGTCTTTGACCCGGCAAGAATAAGAGGCGGGGGAAAAAAATGAGCCGAAATTACAAAAAGGAGGTGGTTGACAGGTGATTTAATGAAAGCTAGTACAAAGAGAGCGAACAGAAGAGGAAGAGGAGGAGGAGGAGGAAGACATTCACACATTAATGTCTGTCGCCAAAGCCCAGCTGTTGTTGAAAAACGCCCACCGAGGTCCCTTTTGGAGATATCTCTTAAAGAGAAACCTCGTCCTTGGACGCCGAACAACAATGGCAGCCGTCCGTCCAGGAAGCTGCGGCTCCTGGACGCTGCAGAGACGGGCTCCGGAACGAGGAAGGTCTGGGATGGAGGTCCGGGTGTTTGTGTAATGATGTCGCTGTGCGGTGAAAATGAAAAGCAAATCGTGTCGAATTGCAATCATGTTAAGAAAGTGCTAGAAGGTCATCGCGGCGGGTCGTCTCCCGAACGCTGCTTCCAGAGCTGGTGTCGTCCAAAGAGCCGGCGTCGGACGAGGGAGCTCAGAATGCTCCGCAGGATGCTTGTTGTCGCCGTGACGGCCGTGGAGAGAAAACCAGGTTACTGCGGCGGCAGAAGTGGGTTAAGTGCAAATCAACACGGCGGCTGGAAGCGGCCCGTCTGCTGAAGGAGCTGCCGGGACCGGAAGGGGAGCGGTCTGGATCTCTGGAAGAGGGCGGGCTCTCGGTGTCCGGCGCGAGCGCCGATAGGCAAAGATCCTGTGCAGATGCTTGAAGACGGCTCCTTCTGTCTGGGCCCGCAGTGACGCCGCGAGGAGGTTCCTCCAGCCTGCGGGAGCCGGGTTACCCAGAGGTTCCTGCTTCCTCACGGCTGCAACGTCTCTCCGTGTGGAGGTCCCACTCCCCTCCAGGTTCTCCGGGTTCCTCCCAAAGTCCAAACACATGCGGGGGGTCATCAGAGACATCCTGCATGGTCGAAACACGTGAATGAGAGGGTGAATGTTGTGTGTCTGTATGATGGGTGAATGTTGTGGTTCTGTCAGTGGCGCTGTGATGGATCCGGGCTTCACTCCGCCTCTGGGCCGATGAGCGCTGGGATGGGCTCCATCCCCGCCGTGACCCTGTGGAGTGAGCGGATGAATGAATGAATGATGTTGTGATGGAGGCGACCCTCGAGTGAGATGCGAGTTGTGTCTGGTGTGCGTGAAGAGGAGCGGCGACAGGTGGTTTCTAGTCCCGGCCGCTGACGAATGCTGGCTACGATCTGTCACTGGGTTCGGAAGGTGAAGGGCGTCGGCGCCGGCGCCGGCTGGTGCCAGAGCAGAATGTGAGCGTGAAACCTGCCGCTTTCACTTTGAGTCTGAGTCACAAAGAGCATTTCTGGGGAGCGACGTGCACGATTTCTCTGCGGGAAATGAAATGAGGAGCTTCTCCTGAATCCTCAACCTGTGTCGGATCTGGATTTGGGACTCTGCTGTGGCTCACGGGTCTCTTCCCCTTCCTCTCCAGGTCCAAGAAGTTCATCGACTTCATCGAGGGCTGTCTGGTAAAGACGTACCCCAGCAGGCCGTCCACAGAGCAGCTGCTGAAGCACTCCTTCATCCGGGACCAGCCCACCGAGCGCCAGGTCCGGATCCAGCTCAAAGACCACATTGACCGCACCCGCAAGAAGAGGGGGGAGAAAGGTAACGCCGCCGCATCTTCTCAGACAGAAGCTCCAGCCACGGAGCGGCGTTTTGACTCGTCTCTCCTGACTTCGACAGAGGAGACGGAGTACGAGTACAGCGGCAGCGACGAGGAGGACGAAAACCGCGGGGACGACCGGGAGTCCAGGTAATGGCGGCCCCGAAGCGCGTCCACAGTTTTGGCGCGTCCCGGATCCGCCCTGACGTTTCCCGTCCGTCAGCTCCATCCTCAACGTGCCCGGCGAGTCCACGCTGAGGCGGGACTTCCAGCGCCTGCAGCAGGAGAACAAGGAGCGCTCGGAGGCCCACAAGAGGCAGCAGGCCCAGCTGGCCGCCCAGCGCCGGGACCCCGAGGAGCACAAGAGGCAGCTGCTGCACGACCGCCAGAAACGCATCGAGGAGCAAAAGGAGCAGCGCCGCCGACTGGAAGAGGTAACCCGGGACAACCGAGGCATCGCTTTTAGAGGTCGTGGGGCGTCACGTGAGGGGGAACATCTCATTAGCATCACACAGAATTCACGTGCACCATCCACATGAAGGAGACGCCCAGGAACAAGGTGGAAGTGTATCTCCATGGGAGGAAGGATCGACTGATCCACCCTCAAACCTGCCTTCTGGGAGGTCATACTTTGTAAATGTTCAAAAGCTGAGATCCAGCAGAGCTCCTTCTCTCAGAGCCTGGTTTTCTGCCCGCTCCTGGAATGGAGCTGAAGTGCTGTCAGTTTCCGTTCCCGACCACACAAGATGGGATTCGAGATGTAACTTCAGACCACGAGGTGGAATCTGAAGTATCTCAAAGTCCTTTGGTTGCAATGCACAGCACCTGTGGTGGCTCATGATGGAGCGAGATGGTTACAAGGAGCAACAGGTGGCCGGCGGTTAGGAGAAACCCTCACGACTGCCTGAAGGTCCTGGTGAGGCTCCACGTCTCCGCTTTAACCTGAGGTCCACTGACCTTCAGCACAGATCAGTGTCTGCAGGAGCCGGATGAAGACCTACTGGTTATTATAAAACCATTACGGGGTTTTAATTATTCAGGGGCAACACCCTTACATATATACATATGTGTGTGTGTGTGTGTGTGTGTGTGTGTGTGTGTGTGTGTGTGTGTGTGTGTGTACTCTTATATATACACACACGTCTACATGGTTGCCCGGATCGGGCCTCCTGGTGGCCACGGCTTCCATTTTGTTGCCAGTCACGATCACATCTGGTGTTTCTGGCCACCTCCTGAGCCCTGCGTGGCAGCACTGAAAGGAGGAAGTCTATCAGGTTTCCATGGTGACACCATTAGCCGTGTCATACGGCGCCAGCTATTAATCGCTAGACCTCCTTTTTTAATAAATGGAGAAATTCCCCGTGTTGCTGCAGGTTTGCGGATCCACATCATGACAGCCGCAAAGGGCAAATGATGTTTGCAGGATTTTCAAACCCGGCCCAGATGTCACGGCATCTCTGCCTCCGGCAGGATGTGCTGAGGGTCTCCAACGCTCCTCAAAGTCCTCAGAGACCTGAAGGAGCGTCAACCACCTTTGACTTAGAGTTTGCAAACCCAGAATCATTTTGATTTACTTCTTGAAGGAGGCCCAGAAGCCAGTCGTTGTGAGGGTTCTGTGTGGAGGCTCTCCTTCTCCGGAGCTTCTCTCTGGACCGCGTCATTGGCTCTTCTTCCCGCCACAGGATGCGGGAGGTAGCTCTGAGCCTTAGCGGTCCAGGATGACGCGCCACATCAGACCACAAACCAACACAGAAAACATTTACTCACCGTCGAGACAGACTGTAGTGCCGTCGCCATGGTGACAGCGGAGTGGCGGTTCATGAAGAGGAAGCTCTGCTTGGAGAAGTGCTTTCACCTCAAACACTGTTTGAAAGCTGCATTCATTTTACAGTCGCCGACCTCACCGGGGTGTTTCTAGCCCGGCGTGGACCGGTGGGGCCGGGCCGACACCTCCTCGCAGCCGGGAGGCCCCCGGGTTCCTCCCGCAGTCCAAAAGCATGATGAGCGTTCATTGGAGACCCCCAAAGTCCCGGTTGGTGGATGAGCGTGTGAATGATTGCATGTGTGTGTGTGTGTGTGTGTGTGTGTGTGTGTGAGGCCCTCCGATGGATCCAGGGTGAGTGACACCCGGGATGCTCCCCTTCCCCGTCGCCTGAAGGTCGGCGGTTCCGTTCCCACCGCTCGCCAAAGTGCCCTCGGGCAGAGACGGCGGCCCGCCAGCCGCCCCTGATGGCCCGCTGGCCGGCTTGCAGGGCAAACGGACGTGAGGCGGGAGGAAGGGGAAAGGCTCGTTGACCGGCAGCCGGTTTATTGTCCACTAAACCGCTACGACGAGTCCCATTACGCTTTTGAGGGGGTATTTTACATTACATTACATTACATTGCATTTGGCAGACGCTTTTATCCAAAGCGACTTACAATAGAGGACATAGGGACTGCAAATACACTTGCAAATACTCGTTTTTCTAACTCGTTTTGAATTTTACCAAGAATTTTTTGTAAGAAGATTTGTCGCCAACCTTTAAACCGCTCAATTTAAGAGAATCTTGTTTATTCTGCGCTTTATTCCAAACGTTTTTCATGTGTCATCAAAATACAAGGTCCTGACCCATTGGGCTGTCCCTCTGGACAAACGCCCTGCTCGCCGTACGCCAGTATCCAAGCCCTTCTCGGAGCAGTTACTCATTCGGCCTCTTTTGGAAGAGGTGACGATGGAGGGAAGGGTGTCTTTGTGAGGCAGCGGAGGATCTGCCGCTGGCGTTCTCCTGGCAGCGGAGGATGGAAACACAAACACACCCTCACATCCTGCTGCCGGGGTTCTGAAAACCAGGCTAAAATTAGCATTTTGACGGAAACGGCGCTGGCGGCGCAGGAAGATGTGGAAAAATGCGAACGCGAGACGTAAACCAGACGATCAGACCTGCACTCCCCTCCTTTAACCCCCACCCCTCCGAAAGTCGGGTCCCCGCCGGGGAGTCGTCCCCCGCCCCGTCTTTGGGGTTCGAATGTGGCCGACCAGCCGCGGAGCCGCGGGAGATCGTCGCTCCGGGGTCGGCCTTCGGTCCGAGCACCCGAACGTCTCTCCTGCTCTCGGCAGCGGAACCGGCGTGACGTTCCTCCTCGGGCCTCCCGTGAAGCGCAGCCCTTCTCCTGATCCCTCCTCTGCTGTGCCTTCTCTCCCAGCAACAGAGAAAGGAGAGGGAGATGGTGAGGCAGCAGGAAAAGGGTCCCCATCGGAGACTCGACGACATGAGACGGGAGGAGGATCGGAGGCTGGCCGAGAGGGAGCAGGTAACCAACCGCGGCGAGGCTGTGGGCCGCCGTCGGCCAATGGCTGCGAAGCGTGGGCGTGTCTGGACTGCAGCGCCGCTGGTGAAATTCCACGAGTGGGTTGCCATAGCAGCAAGGGTCTAAATTAGTGTATTTATTCAGAGATGAGTTTTCTGTGGGTGCTCCGTTTCCTGTCTGTCCTCTGCAACCCAAATCACCTCGGAGTGACAAACCATCTTGATACTAACGCCGCGTCTTCCTCCGCCGCGTTCTCTAGACCCCGTGGGATTTCACCACTAACCGTGTTTTCTCTGATGTCCTGTCACCATGACTGATTGTTTCACGTAATGGTTTTCTGCTTCTGCCCTCTCCATCCCCCCCTTTCTTCTGTGCACCTTCACTCCGCCGCCGCCATCGCTCCTCCTGCCTCCTCACGCGTCCTCAGGAGTTTATCAGGCATAAGTTAGAAGAAGAGCAGCGGCAGTTAGAAATCCTCCAGCAGCAGCTGCTTCAGGAGCAGGCGCTGCTCATGGTAACGTCCCCCGCTTTGGGTTCACGCTCCGTAGCTTTTGACGGCAGAGGTTCGTCCGTCAGCACTGAGGTCTACGGCCGACGCTGTAAAGAGAATCAGCCCCTGGATTTGCGGCGCTTTTATTCCCCAGATATCCAATAAATCCTTCCCGTGTCGTCCCGAGCTCCTTCCTCCGGCGCCGGCAGGAAGAGCCGCCGCCTCCTGACACGGCTCTTTTCTTATTTAGATTTTCACACGTGGGAGCGGCTGCTATTTGGACGGAGAGGCGGCTCTTTGTTCCCGTTCCAGCTCTCACACCTGGGTTCCCCCGGGGGCCCTGGAGGTTTTGTCGCGGGAGCCGAGCCGAGCGGCGCCGGGACGGTAGCCGTCAGAGCGGAGCTGTGATCGCTGCGCCGGCGGAGCCGCTTCAGACGGCGCGGCCGAACAAAACGGGCTAAAACAAACAGCCGCCGGATGGATCCGCGGGGCGGTCAAGGTTTACACAACGCGCCCGGCTCCGCGTGAAGGCAGACGTGATGGTTCGCAAACGCAGAACTAATATTTGAAAAGGGTTAAAATACTACAACAGATGAAGCCAGGATGCAGTGCTCAGCTGCAGCAGAAGGATGAAGTGCGACGCGCAGCTGCCTTTTTTAAAAGTCCACCAGGATGTAGAGAGGCGGTGTGGATGTGCAGAATGTTCCAGGGCTGAGGACAGCAGGGGACCCCCAGTGCTGAGGACAGCAGGGGTCCCCCAGGGTGGAGGACAGTAGGGGTCCCCCAGTGCTGAGGACAGCAGGGGTCCCCCAGTGCTGAGGACAGCAGGGGTCCCCCAGGGCCGTGACGCCGTGACGCTCTGCCCTTCGAGGGCAAAGTGGAGCCCAAAGTCAGTAACATGGAGGGTAGAACTCCTGCTCCGGCTCTAACAGGTCGGCGGCGTCGGATCAGCCACGGCTGACGGAGATGTTCTCAGGGCTTGGTGAAGGTGAGCAGAGAATCTGCTGAGAAGCTGTCGCAAATGTCAGCATGGTGGGCTTAGTCCTCCTCCCGCCGCTGGTTATTGGGACAATTTTGGATATCGGAGAAACGTGTCTAAGCTTAAATAAAACCGTCTCCCAGAATTCAAATGCCACATTTCTCTGAAGCATCCGGGCCAAGATCACATCAGAAGGTCACGTTGCTCAGGGATCCCCTGCGTGGAGAACCTGCTCAGAGCTCCTCGTCCATGCAGTATCTAGCCAAGGATCCCGCGCTGTCCTGCTAGATGGACCTGTTTGCTCCAGTGTATTATCTCCTGAACCCCCTGCAGATGAATGACATGCAGAGCAGAAGCATCATGTGCGTCAGTGTTCTTCTAATGTAATGTGATCATAGAATTCACTGGAAGTCCCAATGGGGTAGCTGAAGATCGACACGTGTGTGTGTGTGTGTGTGTGTGTGTGTGTCAGCAAGAGGCAGTTCTATAACCCTTATAACTTTATGTAGCTTTCTGGAGGGAACACAGCGACGCTCAAACCAGGGAGAGACCGGTGGAGTTAGAAGGTGTGAACGTAGCAGTCCGTCCACCCAGAAGAACGTCCAGACCCCCTCGCGGGCTGCTGCCGTAAGCAGGCCTGTAAGCGGGTCCTGCTCCCGAAACGTGCGGAGATGAAGTCAGTGCTGAAGGACGAACGGAAACCTCTGCGGTTAAAAGCGGCGCTTTGCCGCTTGCGGTGCCAGCGTCGGTCCACCCCTGCCCCCCTCGGTTGACCGCGGGCTGTTTGGTCGCGCAGGAGTATAAACGCAAGCAGCTGGAGGAGCAGCGGCAGTCGGAGCGTCTGCAGAGGCAGCTCCAGCAGGAGCACGCCTACCTGGTGTCCCTGCAGCAGCAGCAGGAGAAGAAGCCCCAGCTCTACCACTACAACAAGAACTTGGACCCCAGCAACAAGCCCACGTGGGCCCGCGAGGTAGGCGTGTCCGAATGTCCCCGCGTCCGCAGATCCTCCTCTGACGCCGCGCTTCCTCCCCCCAGGTGGAGGAGCGCAGCAAGCTCAACAGGCAGGGCTCGCCCAAAATCTGCACCACCGTCTCGGACACCGCCATCCAGTCCCGCTCGGACTCGGTCGCCCAGTCGGGCGCGGTCCAGTCGGCGCAGACCCCGCCCATGCAGAGGCCCGTGGAGCCGCAGGGGGGGCAGGGCAAGGTGGGTGCACGTCGGGGGTCCACGGGGACGCCTCAACTCGATGGGAGATCTCGCCCTCGCCGTAAGACCAGTAGGTAAACGTCCGGGAGCCTCCTCCTCGAAGCGTCTGACGCCGGGCCGCTCCAGAAGGCCAAACGGTCGTCACGGAGACGATTTGCCCTGACGGATGGACAGGCTCCGCCCCCGGGAGGGGGCGGATGATTGAACGTGGAGAAGGAGGAGGAGGAGGCCATCTTTCTTCTGCTCGTCTTCCGGGGGAGATGCTAAACCTGCAGATCTCCCAGACGGTTGGCGTTTCCCTCTGAAGGAAGGCGTTCCTCCGGACGTCCCAGAACCTCCCGTCCCGACTCCTCAGCTGCTTCGCCCGCCTCTCTTTGCCGCCTGGTTTACGCCTTTTTTATCCCTCTCTTCTCTCCTCTCCCTCCTCCCTGGCTTCTTTCTCCTCTCTGGGTTTGGCTCCACCTGCTCTCCTCCCCGATCTGCTCCCGCCGCCACAGTTCCAGATGGCTCACCTGGTCCCGCTGAAGCCTTACGCGGCGCCCGTCCCTCGCTCGCAGTCTCTGTGTGACCAACCCACTAAGACCATGTCCGCCTTCCCCACCCAGGACCCCTCCCTTAACCCAGCCCCCCGCCCCACCCACTCCAGGGAGCTGGTGCGCCAGAACTCAGACCCCACCTCTGAGAACCCGGCGCCGCAGGTGCACCAGGCCAGGGAGGAGCGCGGGCCCTGGATCCGCCTGCCGGACGTGGAGCTGCCCCCCAAGGTAGCGCCCCGTGTCGGACGCCTCGCGCTCCAGACTCCCCTCGCGTCGACGCGCACTTCCGCGCCGTTTTGACTCGGCCGCGTGTTCCAGCACAGATAGATCGTCTGTAAGGTCCCGTGAAACCAACATCTGCGATCGGTCCGGACTTGAAAGTGCGGGAAGATGTTGAAATAAAAACAACGTTTTGGATCCGTCCGATCAACGTTTCCGCTTGTTTTGCCGGGACGTTGAAGCCGAACCACAGCTCCGCCCTGGAGCTGCTCGCATGGCTTCTGTGCTCCAACACTCCTTTAGATGGTCCACCGCTCACGGCTCGGCAAAAACCTGCGGGGACTTTGACCACAGTCGTGTCTGATATCCAAAGCGGTCCTAGATGGCCTCCTGGATCCGGTCCCATCAAACCCTCCCCTCCGTTCCGCTCACCCCTCCTGCTTTGGGAGGACACGCGTGTTCACGGTTATAATGCACGGCTGCGACGTTCAGCCCGTTGCGGCGCCTTCTGATCTCCTGTGAATGTGACCGGCTCTCCGTCCTCAGATCCCCCAGAGGACGGCGTCCATCGCCACCGCTCTGAACACCAACCTCACCTCTGGCATCAGGCATCCAGTGAGAGCCAGGTAGGAGTCAGACGCCACCTCTGCACCCTTCTGTCCTGTGATTGGTGTGTCTTTGACTTGGGTTCTGGAGACATCTGGGGATAACTTGTGTGTGTGTGTGTGTGTGTGTGTGTGCGCCGTGGCAGTAATCCAGACCTCAGCCGCAACGATCGATGGGAGAGAGGAGACAGTATAAGCATCATATCCAATCTCCCCCAGACGGGCTCCCTGGAGAGGCACCGCATCCTCAGTGAGTCCCGGCTCCCGCTGGACCTTCTCTGAAGGCCATCTCTGCTCTGAGTCTGATCTCACAGGTTCTGACCCGCTCCTTTCAGGCTCCTCCAAAATGGATTCTCCCGTCCTCTCCCAAGACAGTCGCCACAAGCCCGGGGAGTCGCGCACCTCGTCCCGCCCGGGCCGTCCAGCTGTAAGTGGATTGTTGGCCGCCGCCGTGACGGCGCTTCGCGTCGCAGACACGGACATAAAGCGGTTCACGGGCGCTCAGATCTTTCCCCATGAATGGCGCCGTGTTGACGTTTGGTTGCTTCTCCTTCTCTCAAATGCACATTCCCCCCGGCGTAGAGTTACAAGAGGGCTATAGGAGAGGTCAGTACGCCTGCGTATGTGTCTGCACCCGCCGGCTGCCGGACGCATCCACGCCGCGTTGCATGCTTGTGCTTCCCATTCGCCATGAGACGCCATCTTCTTTGTGTCGCATTGGTTTGGATGTGTCGCCGCCCCTTCCCTCAGAAGCATTCATCTCATGCGGGTTCTTCACAAAGGCCGGTGAAGATAACCGTGGCTGCGAGGAGGTCTTCATGTGCCCCCCCGCGCCTGCGGATCTGCAGGGGGCGTCACCACCAGAAGGCGCTCTGGAACGGAAGGCTTTGGTTGTGATGATTGGTGTGTGCGTCCGCGGCCGCCGGAGGAGCCACGGAGCTGCCGACGCCCCGTAAAGAAAGCCAGAGGACGGGTGGAGCTTGAGGAGTCTGTCAGACGCCAGGACGTGCCGACGGCTCCCGGAGGCCCTCCTGGCAGCGCTCGCATCGTCCAGCTGGAAAGTTTACCTCCTAAGAAGAATTAGAAGAAGAATGGGGGAGAAGCTTCTGAAGCCCGAGTCTATCCGTGTCCTTCTGCACTGGCAGCAGGTGAACCTGAATAACCCACAGGAAATACCTTCTGCAGAAGAACAGCCGCCGAGATGGAAGGGCCCGATTCTGCTGGTGCGGACCAGATGTTTCTGCTCAGGGATGGTCAGGGAGCTCAGAGCTCAGGGTGTTGGCTGGAGAAGGCAGGGGGTTGATGCTAGCTGCCCGGGACAAGTGTGTCTTTGAGAGCTCCCGTGTTTCACCGGAACAAGCGGCGTGGAGATGAAGATGAGGTCAATGTCATCTTCTCCGTCTCCAGGCAGCACCTGTGAACCATCTCACCATCTGCCTCTCCTGCAGGCCATAATAGATACGCTCTTCTTCTGAAAGGTCTCAGCCCCTGTGGAGACAAATTCTGCCTCGCCAACACAAACGCATGGATATCTCACACCTTTGAGAACCATGATCACCTTCTCAGGTGACCTTGAACCCTGATCAGATGAGTGAGTGAATGTTTCCACCAAATGGAAGCCGCGTCAGTCAGTTTGTGCTTCGTTTCTGTCGACTGGTTTGTTTCCAAGCCTGGCCTGCACCCCCACCTGCAGCCATCTTGTATCCTGCCATAACTCGACCTGCATGAACGCCTCCCCCGCAGTAAAGTGTGTGTGTGTGTGTGTGTGTGCAGGACCACGGCCTCTTTGCCAAGGAGCGTGCCGAGGAGCAGCCGAGGCCTCCGGTCAAGGCCAACGACTACTCGTCCTCGTCAGAGAGCAGTGAGAGCAGCGAGGAGAGCGAAAGTGGCGAGGGAGCGGAGGAGGAGGAGAGCCCCACTGACCGGTAACACACACACACACACACACACACACACACACACAAGTAGTTTCCCAAACGTCATTGGTGTGTGTTGGCCCGGCCCGGCTGAGCCAGGCTCCGTCCGCTCCCCTGCAGACACAGGGATGCAGACACAGATTCGGTCAACACCATGGTGGTCCACGAGGACGAGGGCGAGGCGGGCGAGGCGGAGCAGGCCGGAGGGTACGGAGACCAGACCATGCTGGTGCAGAGGGTGAGTCTGCTGTGTGTGTGTTACTGTGGACGGTCCACGCCGGAGATGCGTCCCGTGGTCCTACCCGTGTCCTGTCCTCTCCAGACCCCGGAGAAGCGCAGCCACAACGGGTACACCAACCTCCCTGACGTGGTGCAGCCGTCTCACTCCCCCACCGACTCGGCGTCCCACTCGTCCCCCGGGAAGGACTCGGTCTATGACGTGAGGACGCCGCCGCTCGAAGCGCTCGGTGCTCGCGCCTCCAACACACTTCAGTAGGACCCATCAAATAGAATTTGTTGCGTTTGCGCCGGATGTCTGTTTGACGGCGTCAGGAACACGCTTCTGGGAGATCTTCCCGTCACTTCTAACCAGCGTGAATAGATGTGAGAATGAGCTGCCGTGGTGCAGAGGTTTGCTCCTCCACCTCCACCAGAAGGTCCCTGGTTAGTCTCTCTGCGTGGAGTCTCTACGTGGGGTTCCTCATGGAGGAGCTTCACTGGAGACCCTCTGGACGTGTGAATGGTCGGATGACGGCTCCAGGATGAAGCCCTCCTCTGATGAAGCCCTCCTCTGATGAAGCCCTCTGATGAAGCCCTCGTCTGATGAAGCCCTCTGATGAAGCCCTCTGATGAAGCCCTCTGATGAAGCCCTCCCCGAGCGCAGGATGAGCCGTAGATGATGAAGGACCCAGTGAATGTTTAGCTGTGCGGAAAGTATTTCCTGGACGTTGGAGGACGGTGGGATTCACCAGCCTTCTCTCTCCCTCTTTGCCCCTCCAGTATCAGTCCAGAGGTCTGGTGAAGGCTTCTGGGAAATCATCCTTCACCACCTTTGTGGACCTCGGCATGTACCAGTCTCCAGGAGGTACAGGAGACAACATCTCCGTCAGCGGTGAGTGGGAGCCTCTCCGCCGCCGCCCCTCCTCACCCTCTCCTTTGCCGCCGCGTGTCAGAAGGTCGTTAGATTCAGCTTTCCGTCTGCAGGCTCCAGGTTTGAGCAGCTGAAGATGGAGGTGAGGAAAGGCTCCATGGTGAACGTGAACCCCACCAACACGCGGCCGCCCAACGACACGCCCGAGATCCGCAAGTACAAGAAGAGGTTCAACTCGGAGATCCTGTGCGCCGCTCTCTGGGGTGAGCTGTGAGCTGCCGGGGTCCGTGAGATGGTCTGTGGAGAAACCTGACCTTCTGAGAGCACCGGAAGGTGTCTCTGAGCACCACCGTGAGCAGACCTGAAGACCTGGGACGCAGACATTAGACCTGCCCGCGAAGGCTCCGGCGTGATATTTTACGGTTCCTCTAGTGAGACCGTGGCTCCTGAGGTCCTCTGGAGGCCCTGGTGACCTGCTGCACCACGGGAGGTGTAAATGATCATAAAACACATAAAAAGACAATAAAGAGCAGACAGGAACGAAGAACACCAGGACAGCATGGCTATTTTTAGCTCTGGCTGGAGGACAGCTGGTCACTGTGTGTGTGTGTGTGTGTCCGTGTGTGTGTGTGTGTGTGTGTGTGTGTGTGTGTGTCCAGGTGTGAACCTGCTGGTGGGCACAGAGAACGGGCTGAAGCTTCTGGACCGCAGCGGCCAGGGCAAAGTGTATCCCCTCATCAACTCCCGCAGGTTCCAGCAGATGGACGTCCTGGAGGGTCTCAACCTGCTCATCACCATCTCTGGTGTGTACTGCTTCTCCTGAGGGCTGAAGGTGCATGATTGTCCAGGGGAGAGGCTCCGAGTTCCCCCGGTATCTGCGTGGGGTTCCTCGGAGCTCCTCCCACAGCCCAAGAATGTGCGGGAGGTTCACCGGAGAAACTCGGTCGCATTCGCGCGACCTTGGTTCCCTGGACTCTGAGAGGAGCCTCCTCCTGTAATCCCGTCCTCAGGCAAGAAGAACAAGGTTCGCGTGTACTACCTGGCCTGGCTGAGAAACAAGATCCTCCACAACGACCCCGAGGTGGAGAAGAAGCAAGGCTGGACCACGGTGGGTGAGATGGAGGGCTGCGTGCACTACAAAGTGGGTGAGTGACGTCCTCCCGACGGGCGCTCGTGGACGCACCTGAATTATTGAGCGCCGGTGTCTGATGCCCCGGCGGCTCTTCTGCCCAGTGAAATACGAGAGGATAAAGTTCCTGGTGATCGCGCTGAAGAACGCGGTGGAGGTGTACGCCTGGGCGCCCAAGCCTTATCACAAATTCATGGCTTTCAAGGTGAGCGTCGGTTTTCCCGTCCGTCACGGAAGATCGGCCTGCGGGCCGGCGGGGGGGTGAAGGTGAAGCTGATCCTTCTCCTCCTCCGGAGCAGTCTTTCGCAGACCTGCCGCACAGGCCCCTCCTGGTGGACCTGACCGTGGAGGAGGGTCAGAGGTTGAAGGTCATCTACGGCTCCTGCGCCGGGTTCCACGCCATCGACGTGGACTCGGGAAACAACTACGACATTTACATCCCGGTTCACGTGAGCGTCCTCCGCCCCCGGACGCGTGCTCTCCTCGGGGGAACGCCCGGACCTCAACCTTCTGCTGCGCTCCCCGACAGATCCAGAGCCACGTGACTCCGCACGCCATCGTGTTCCTGCCCAGCTCGGACGGGATGGAGATGCTGCTGTGCTACGAGGACGAGGGCGTGTACGTCAACACCTACGGGCGCATCATCAAGGACGTGGTCCTGCAGTGGGGGGAGATGCCCACGTCCGTCGGTGAGGCTCCGCCGGAAGGTGTGGAGAGGAGAAACGGCAAACCGCCTCGCGCTGATGCGCCTCTTTGCTCCGCAGCTCACATCTGCTCCAACCAAATCATGGGCTGGGGGGAGAAGGCCATCGAGATCCGCTCGGTGGAGACCGGACACCTGGACGGCGTCTTCATGCACAAGAGAGCTCAGAGGCTGAAGTTCCTGTGCGAGAGGAACGACAAGGTGAGGCGCGACCGCCCTCCGCTAGTACAGCCGGACCTCCCTGAGGGAGACGGATTAACTCTGATGGCGAGGAGGTCGAACATCTCCGTTCAGCTCCAAACACCTGGTGAAACCTGGTTGTCGGTGTCGTGCAACCTTCTTACGACCGCAACGTTATTTCACAAGCGGTCATTGTACAAGTCCCGGCACGTGGGCGGGGCCGGCGGCGCCGCTGGGAGGTGCGGCCGAAGGCCTCGGAGAAAGGTAGAACATCGACAAGCCAAGCTAACTGGCAAACAGATGGATTTCTCCGGAAACCGGCATGTTCCTTTTAACAAAGCTTGTTCTGACCTGCCTTCCGACGCAGCTCCTCGTGTCCGCAGATTTAAAATATCACTTTTTCACACGGAGAAGAATCCAAATATGAGATGAGATGAGAACAACTTTATTTATCCCGAAGGAAATTGTTGGATATTGCACCTTACCTTGCCACACGGGTTCCCTGAAAGTACAAAGGTCCTTCTCTTTCAAAGTATGAATTTAAAGTCAGCGGTGCCAATTTCTCCAGATGTCCTGGACATACAGAGGAGTCCAGAAGATTAGTCTCGCAATCCCATGTGTCATGAAGTTAACAATATAATAATAGTAAGCAAGTGCAGATTAACAACTCATGCTTATTTTTGTATACTCTCTGTATATCTTGTTCATTGGTGCATTTTCATTTTTATCTGGTATCCTTGAAGGGCATAGATGCTAACATCTAGCCAGTGCTAACCTCAGCTAGCGATGCTAACGTCTCGTCGGCAGCAGCGGTTGCTCCGGGTGGCTAAGAAAGACCGATTAGCTACTGAGGTTTTTTCTGCAGGGGTTAATGAGGCTTTTTTCGTTCCAGCTGTAGAATTACAATGTTTCGAGACGTCTGCTGGTGGCTGCTAGCGGTGGCTAACGCTGGCTCCGCTGTGTGTCCTCAGGTGTTCTTTGCGTCGGTGCGCTCCGGAGGCAGCAGCCAGGTCTACTTCATGACCCTCAACAGGAACTGCATCATGAACTGGTGAAGGAGCGGCAGGTTTGCAGACGGAACGTGCACCCCCATAACGCCTCGCCACGCGCATGCACACAAACCCCCGCGCCTCTCTGTCTGTCCACGGCTCACCCTCAGTCACACACACACACACACACACACACACACACACATTGGGGCATTCGCACACAAGCCACACACCCATCGCAGACGACACTCCCAGAGGTCTCTCTGATGTCGCTCCCACTGGAAGCCATGCCGTCACCCAGAGGCCTCAGATGTTAATACCATCGATTCCTCTCCCTGTATATATATCTTACCGTCTGGATTTGCGTTTCTTGGTGGAACCGTGCTCAGTCGTAACTATTTAGTTTCTAATCGTGAAGTACGTTGACGTTCCCCGGTGGCGCCGCGGGACTTTATTTTTGGGGTGTGTGTGGGTGGGCGGAGTAATTCCCAGTGCCGTGTGTCCAAAGTGAAGCTGTAAATAAGAAGCACCTTACCCGTCGAGCGGAGATGTTTGCACGCCTCCGGAGGAGCCGTGTCTCCACGGATCTCCCAGGGGAAGGAGCGGCGCTCCGCTCAGGCCCGACAAATAAAGTATTAGGAAAGGAGCCGGGGGTCGGCTCGACCCCGCCGCTCCAAATATCTTAGTAGTCTAAAGTAGACGGTGTCCAGAGGTCTTGTTGTCGATCACTCCCCCCTTTACCGATCAAAAGAAGCGATGAAACCATGAAATGGTAGATCAATTGATTGCGGCGGCGCTGATCGCTATCAGTCCTGCCGAGTGTCCTGCTTCGCTCTGGTTTTAGCTGAAACTTATTTGACTCATCGGCCTTGTATTTTTATTTTATTTTTCATAGATTTACAGAAGAAGAAGATGTGATATTTCTATGTAGTGGTTCTGTATTGGTATTAGCCTACTGGTATTCATTTTACTGTAAATGATATTGCCATTATATTGCAATATATGCTATTTTTGTGGGGTCTTTGTTTGAAGAGGAGAGTCGGCGCGTTTGGCTGTTTCTTGCCGGCGGAGGGGGGGATGGGGGGGACGGGGGGGGTCGCAGTGCCCTGCTGTAAAATATTTGGGTCGTATTTCCTTGGTGTCGATCTTTAGTGAGACGTGTCTGTCCAGGGGATTGTGGAGAGGCGGCTCGTACTGGAGGTCGGTGGGAAGATTTCATTAAGGATATCTATGCCATATCAAAGAGGACGAGCCAAAGCTCGGAGCTCCTCGGCCAACGGACGCCAAGGGCCGTCTCCCGTGGACGCTCCCACCGGGGACGCTCCCACCGTGGACGCTCCCACCGGGGACGCTCCCACCGGGGACGCTCCCACCGTGGTTTTTCCCCCCTGAGTTTGCTAGCCGTGGTATTCAAGAAGTTTAGCAACGACGTTTTCGTTTATTGACGTCAGACATATCCATCAGCGACTACAGACTAACAACCTCCATCCATGTCACGATGGCTCAATGCCTGTGGAAGCTGTGGAGACTCTGTGACGGCCTGAGGTCGCACTCGGCCTTCCTGTGGCGTCCAAACCAAGCTCTCTCAGCAGGTAGACTTGGAAGCGTCACGTCGTTGCGACCCCGAGAGCGGGCTGGGGTGGACGCTGAGATGGGGTGGACGCTGAGATGGGGTGGATGCTGAGCGTCCCTCTGAGATGGCCGCTGTCTGAGCCCCGGCCATGTTTTCCTTTCGGTCCCCAGAGATCCTCCAGGTGAAACCCCTGACACCAAGGGGGACACTTGAATCCAGCCCAGGTGGCCGCACGCTCTCCTGCAGCACTCCTGCAAACATCTACCGCAACATCATTCAACCCGCTCATGAATCAGAGGCCGGATGTTAAAGCCTCACCTACTGAAAGGAAACTTGGCTGGAGATCAGCCGGCTCATGAGCATGCATACACATATATACATATATATAGATATAGATACCACACCCGTTGAGCTGAGAAGATATTTTTTACAGAAAGCTGCTGAGAAGCAGTGAGGGATCAGGGCCGGGAGCGTTCAATCAAAGAGGAAGGAGAGAGAAGGTTCACCTTGCAGAGAGATAGTAGATAAACTATGAATGGAAAGCACTCGGACACGTCCAAGTCGGCACGGCCGCCTCCTGCAGGTGCTTCACTTTGCATGTCAGACCTCCAGTCGCAGAGTTCTAGGACTGTGTCCTGGTTCGCCTCCACCCTCAGACCTTGTTGATTTTCTTATTTTTAATCTTGTGTGCCATGGAGTACATTCAGAAAACAAAAGATTTAGGACCGCGTCATTATTTATCACCTATCTGCCATGTTTACAGTTTAAGCAGTGCCTTTGATTTGGAAAGGCGAGAGGTTACGGGGAACGGACTCTTTACACCACCTTTCCACGCACACGAATCCTACTTGAAATCCCACCGAGGAGAAGATCCCACGCCAATTCGGCCCCTTGCGATGAACATCATCCGCCCGTAAAGTGCACTTAAGTAAAAGCCCCTCAGACACGCCCAACCGGAGGTAAATTACGGGGGGAAAACGATTCGCAATAAAGAGGCAGATTAGTGAATTTCCTTTCCGCGCGGTCCGAGGCGGCGGGAGCGGAACGGAAAAGCCATACGTCGGAGGGAAGGTCGGAGTCGGTGCGTGACGTCGCTCACTAAACATTTATTCCCGCAGCAAACCAACGCTTAGATAACGGTGTAATCACGTCACGGGGAGCAGTAGCTTGATATATTCTGAGAAGCATATTTTATAAATAAATATATAAAAGTGTAAATGAGTCTTTATTGAGAAATAACCGTGAATGTACATCTTCAGAGACAGATTTGTATTTATATGAAAAAGTATAGCGCTCTATTATTCAAAGCACAATGTATTTATGGGCAGAGGCCGCAGCGACGGAGGCTCGCACCGGGTTCAGGGGTCAGAGGTCAGAGGTCAGGACGGTTCTTGGGAGAGGAGAGCCACCCTCCAAATTATATCCTAATGACATTAAAACCAAAGGATAGAAATCAATCAAAATATAGAATTATTTGCTTCGGTATGATGGAATACTTTAGTTTTTAGTGACCTCTTCTTTGTAAGTTAACGTCATATTTTTTTATTGACGTTAGGCGGTTTATTGGCTCTTGGCATCGCCGGGGGAACGGTGTGCATCCTCACACCGAGACAAATACCAGAGAAATGAATCAAAGGGAGGAGGCTGTTTGCATTTGTGGCATCGAGTGAAATAAACTACAAATATGGCCGCCTCGGGGCGCCATCACAGGAGTTAGCTTTACCCTCTACTGAGCTCCTCAAGTCTGCAGCTTTCAATGAAAATACGTGAAGTTCAATTTTATTCATTTGACACTTGACACACACACACACACACACACACACACACACAGAGTCAGCATGGAGTGAAGGTTAAACGTTCCCTCTGCAGTTTTGTTTGTAGCCCTGATGTGTTGCTTAGTAACATGAGCAGATAATGAGAGGTGAAGACCTCCTGCCTTCCACCGCCATGTCTCAGAACATCTGCCTCGCAGCTCTTCTCCAAAAACACTCCCAGAGGACTTCGAGATGTTCGGGTGGAGGTGAGCTGACCGGCGTTCTGCTGAGCTCCACCCTGAGAAGGCAGTGACGGGTACAGGAGCAGCCCAGTGCTCGCTAAAATAAGGAGGAATAAGTCGTTGACGTGGAATCGGGTTGTAACTTACAAAACGGGAGGAAAAGGAAAAGTAGCGCTCCTGAAAGATGAGTTCAGGTGCAGCTGTGGGAAAAATTGTCCTTATTTACAGCGAGGCGGCCGCATCCGAGTCCAAAGTCGGCCTTTTGCCGGACGTCACCCCCGGGCCGGTGTTTGAGTGCCGAGCTGGTTTCCCCCGCGGGCCGCCGGTCGCCGTTCGCTGCCAAGAGCCATTAAAACGCCCCGAAGCTCAGCGTCGACGTTGCGTCCGAGCGTCGACGGGATCCGCTGTTTGCGCGAGTCGGCCGAGACGCCCAGAGAGAGATCTCTCCTTTGTTTTGTTTTATGAGCAATACAAGCATTTGAACAAACAAACGGCGGCGGCGGTTCCGGGCGGAAGCGGAAGGACGAGCGTCTCCGGCGGCCTTCGGCAGACTGAATGTAGGCCGGTTTGCGTGTCGCTTCTTAGGGAAACTCTTGCTCTCTTTTAATTTTTGCGTGCGATCACAAGAAAATAACTGCTTTCTCTCTGTCGGTTTAACACAATCAGCTGGTGTGACGCTTCCTCTCGTTTTGCTTACAAAAGCCCAGAAATTGCCTTTTATGAACATGAAATATTGATGAACTGACGAAGTGAGACTCATCGCTCGTGCATTCAATTCTAATGGTTAGCCGCCGCAGGAGCGAGGCGACTCAAGCCGGGCGCTCGGAAACACTAAAACGCGTTACTTTTCCGATAACTTTGTTTTCTTAACATGTAAACATCTTTGCAATGTTTTAGTGTGTGTGAGTGCGAGTCTGTGTTCTTTGTGAGAGGTTAACTCCAGATTGTATTTCTTAGGCTGATTAAAAACTTTCAAAAGATTGTGTTGAATGAATTCATGTCTTAATACCGAATGGTTTGAAAAATAAAACTCCTCGATCTCACGTTGCTCTCGCTGGCTTTTGTTTGGTTTCCGAAGGAAATGGATTCTGCGGCGGCTCGGACGTGAAGTCCCGCCTCTGGCCACCGGGCGGTGCTGAAGGGCCGCCGCGCACCAAACTGCATCTCGGGTTTCGGCACCGACCAAATAAGTGACCAAATATTGAAGATTAAATCCGTCGTGTGTATTGTGACTTCAGCTTGAACCGCATGAAGCCTCAGAGGGTCTGATGAGGAGGCTGCCTCCGGTCAGCGTGCCTCCTCATCCAGCCAGGTGTTCCAGGAGGGGCGGCAGAAGATCCACGCCGGCCCGGGACCGCCTCTCGACCCCCCTGAAGACCCAGCAGGAGAGGGGAGGCCGGGCCTTCGCTCGGGCCGCTGACCCCGAGACCCCGAGACCCGACCCTGGACAAGCAGCAGAAGATGGACGGGTGGACGGGTGGAGATATCCAGACATTACAGTGAAAGAACTTCTCCGGATCCATCTAAAGAAGCACTGTGGGTCCTCATCCTGTCAACCATTAAGAAAATTCAAATCCATCGGGTTACTTTTCTAAAAATCTATTCTTGAGGTCTGATTTCTCATTTGAATTCATTTGGTTTGTTTTCCACCTTCCTGAGAGAAGCATGTGATGCTGCTGGTTTCACTTTCACAGGAAATAATGGTGGTATTTATAGTCGTAGGTCGACATTAGTGTTGGTTCACATCATCGATCTAACCAACTGCATCGTGGAATTCTGGGCCGATGCAACACAAGTTAAAGTTAACACTGACTCAAGTTCAGTTTTATGCTTGTACTACAGCTGCTAACATAACACTTACAGTACTGAGGAATCAGGATTACTGCAAAAACAAATTTTCTGTTTCTGCTAAACTTTTAAAGGAAATGACAAGTATTCAAAAAGCTTTTCAAATCCCAAATAAATAAAATGGGTTATCTTCCTCCTCCGCTAACTCCTCATCTCACCAGTAGCAATGCTAGTTTTGACGGTGAGCAGAACACATGCTAGGATATTGACGCCTAAAGAGTTTATTGAGCTCGCTCTTCGATATAAAATCATAAAAGAAAGATCATTTCAATGAGTTGAAATTAAAACATGAACTGTGACTTCTACAGGAAGGCCCGGGGCTTCTCTGAGCTCTCCAGGTCCAGCAGCAGGACGTGTTGCTGTGCTGGAAACATCCGCGCCAACTTTGGTGTCTAATGACGCCCGTCTTTTTCATTTCTTTTTTATTTCTTTTTCGTTCCCTGGACCGGCAAGAATCTTTCAGACAAGTGAGCCGGAAACAAAACTAAATGCCGGTGATATAGTTTAGGTTTACATTCCAGCACTACTAGTACATATGCTAACCATGAAGTTAGCAATAGTTCCGATTGTCAACCGGAGCGGTAGATTGGCTAACGCTAACTTTAGTAGTCGATTAGCAACCCCTGAAGTTACCTCCGAGGACGATGAACGTTAGCAACAAGCTAATGCTGACTTCAGCAGTTGGTTAGCTAATCCTGATGTGACACCTGGCGTATGCCAACATTAGCGGTAGATACGCTAACCCTGAAGCAACCCCAAAGGTATGTCGCCATTAGCAATATAGTAGCTTGCCTTGATGTTAACCCAAGGGTAGTTAACGTCAGCTGTTATTAATGAACACTTTTACATCACAATTTGCAGCCGCTTTTATCCAAAGCAACTTACAAAAAGTGCAGTTTAGTCAACGAAGATCCGAAGTATCAATAGTCAGAAGCGACCACTCAACCAAATAGCCATCTTGAAGATAAGCGTTTTGGCTACCAGTTAAAGGACGCGCGCTCGAACAGAAGCTAACCCTGGACCCTCAGATTAAAAGTCTGATGCTCTACTGACCGAGCTATCTGGGCTCTGCTATCTTTAGCAGTCGGCTAGCTGATGCTGCGACCCTCAGGGGACGTCGACACTAGCGGTAGATTAGACTTTAGCGGTATACTAGCTAAGCCTGATGAACAGCGTTGGGGGTGGAAGTACATTTTAGGTGCAAGTTCTCACTCCATAAAACCGGATAGTACAGATGCTAAATGCTAACGTTAGCAGTTTTTGTCCCGCTGTCAAGCAACCTTGGAGATGCCGCTCTCCTTCTCCACACTGTGTGTTCGCTGCAAAGAAAACCACTCGGTATCTTTACTAATCCGACCTGCACCTCGAAACGCTAAAGGCGGCTGTATCGGACGCTCTTCTGCACGACTTCCTTGAGTAAAATGTACGAGAAAAGAAGGCACAGTAAGTGGCAGGAGAGGCTATTATTTATTAATATCATGTATAATCATACCATCATCATTTCCAGATAATACATTGACAGAGTCACAGTTCGGATACTGGCTCCTGCTTTATTGAGATGCGTCTTAAAATGCTTTTATTTTATTTCATTTTTTTTTGTCAGCCACCTTCTGAGTCTTTTTACTTAATTTAACGGTATCAATATTCTCTATTAATAATCATTAAAGTGTATCTGAGGCACACAGGGATAACATGAAGAGAAGTAGAAAATCAAATTAAAACCTGTAGAACAGATGCACTACATGAGGGGCGCGCAGCTAGAAAAACACAACCACCTGGTGTTTCCCAGACAAATAAAAACAAGACTTGACATTTTCCCGGGACCCGATGATCGGTCCTTCCTGTCTGTCAGCGATACTCTTCGTCTTCGTCTTCGTCTTCTTCTTCTTTTCGGTGTCAGTGGACTCACGTGGTTTTCTTCCTTCACATAACCCTTGTTGAAATACATGTGGTACCGAGACAAAAATAGCACGGAAAAAAAAAGAAAAAAATTTTGTCTGAAGTGCATTTTGGACTTCATTGTAAACAAAGACAGAATTGTCCGATAACGTCTTCTCCCCGGCTTAACCAGAGGAGCGTTGTCTCTCAGGGAAACGCGCGTGCGTGTTTATGTAGTATGTGTGTGTGTGTGTGTGTGTGTGTGTTTGGGGGGGGCGTGTTAGATGTCTAAAGGCTTCAGGTAATAGTGGCGTTTGTGTTTTCATTAGAGAAGCTGAAGATTCAACTGTATTTGGTCACAATTTGACATTTTTACAGAGTATCTATGTGTGTGTGTGTGTGTGTGTGTGTGTGTGTGTGTGTCCGTCTGTGTGTTTGTGTGTGTGTGTGTGTGTGTGTGCGTGCGTGCGTGAGCGTGCGTGTGTGCGTGCAGTATTGTAGCTTTGCTGCTGTGCACTTAAATCAGCTGCAGGTATGGTGAGCACGTGTTGGGGTCTGGTGTGTGTGTGTGTGTGTGTGTGTGTGTGTGTGTGTGTGTGTGTGTGTGTGTGTGTGTGTGTAGTCCTGCATACAGTGTGATGTGTGTGGGTGTAAACTAAGTCATACTATATATTATGTACAGTACAATGTGTCAGTTTGTCAGTCGGGTCTTACATACAGTGTGAATACAGGGTGCCAAACTTGTCCCGCGGTGTGAGCGGCGCTTGTAGAACATGTGTGTTTTCCGTTTCGCGTGCGCGGCTCACGAAACCGGTCAGTTCCAGATCTTGAGGAAGCTGTCCCAGGACCCGGTGCACACCGCCATGCCATCATCCGTCACACCCAGACAGCTCACACGATTGTCATGGCCGGCCAGGACTCCTGCAGGAGGGTTGCGAAGGAACAAAAGAAGACTTGTTTGTATTTGAGTGTTTTGCTCTTCAGACTGAGCTGAAACTTGTTAAAACCACACAGAACACAGTGATCCAGTGTTTGTGAGCGCTTTAACTCATAACACGGGGTGAGCCGTTTGCCCAAAGATTTGAACGTTTTACAAAATAGGGCTGTGAACATCAAATCTGGCTGGAAGAGGAATGTGTGAATTCACCGGAAAGTCTGTCATCGAGCTCCGCTTTCCCTCTACCGGCCCGTCATATTCCGTTTTCTTAAACCGACTGTCGCGCGGCGACGCCGAGGTTTTTTTTCACATCGACTTGTGGCCGTTACATAAAACTGCTAAATGTATCATTTATTGTTTGTCATAACAAACGATAAACCCCAGCGAGGCGCTCGTGTAATGTGATGATTGAGTTCAGATGTTGTGTCTCTAAGGGTAAAACGCCAAACCTAAGATCTAAACGTGGCGTAACGTTCTAACACGTCGGTCGCTCTCGTCCTACGACCGCCCGTGGTTCCGTCCGCGGCCTCCGGTCGGTTCGTCCGGCCTGCCGAGAGACGCTCGAACCGCCGGAGAACAAACCGAGATCTCCGGCTGTTCGAAACGTCCCTCCTTCGCAGTGACGGCAGCCGCACGCTAACGCCAGCCGGGTCCGTCTCCTCGCCGCCCACCTGCCCTGTCTCCCTTCATGGCGTCCCAGATGTTGCAGTTGAAGTCGTCGTAGCCGGCGAGCAGCAGGCGGCCCGAGCGGGAGAAAGCCACCGAGGTGATGCCGCAGATGATGTTGTCGTGGCAGTAGAGGCTGAGCTCCTGGTCGGCGCGCAGGTCGAACAGCCTGCAGGTGGCGTCGTCCGAGCCGGTGGCGAAGGCGCTGCCGTTGGGAAAGAACTGAGGAGGAGGAGGAGGAGGAGGAGAAGGAGGGTGAGTTAGAGCGAAGGTGTCGGAGGCCCCGGATATGGAATCCTGTCACGGCAGCGCAGGGTGGAGGTGGACGTCCAAAGGTGGTGCTGAGCGAGGATCTCGTTCATCCCGCAGCAGCTTCTGAGCTCAACCTTCAGGAGGTCCTTCATCTTCCACTTTCATTTGTCACGCTATGTTTATGAAGACTTTCTGCAGATTTCCGGGGAACTGAAGCCCTCGACGGGTGAGCCCAACGTCTGAGAGTGAACTCTCGAGCTAAAGTAAAAGTGTGTGTTATTTGCTACCAAGTCCGAGGCTCTTTATCTCCTCCCTGAACCTGCCAGATGTCGAGTCTGGACGGGGGCGGGGGGGTGCCGAGGGTGACTAATAGCCCGCCGTGTTTTTTGTTTGATTGCATTTCCCCTGACGTTTGTGTAGGTTTTTCCATCGAGGGCCGCTTTGCATAGAAGTGCGTCGGCGCTGCCTTCAGGTGGCGTCCTGTGGGCGTGTTTTTCCATGTCACGCTGTCCTGGGTTGCTGTGCCTTTAAATCCCTCATCCAAATCCAATCAAAACAAAATCAAATTTATTGTCTGGATACAAGACGGGACTTAAAGGTCATTAATGGACTCAAATGTTACATTTAGCAGATGCTTTTATATAAAGCTGGGTAAACATCTGAGGCGTTAGCCCCGCCCCCCGGCCCCCCGGCAGCCAATGGCAGCCAGACGCTCCCCGCTTGCTGCCTCTCAGTGTGGCGTCTCCATGTTCTCCCCGTGTCGGCGTGGGGTTCCTCCCGCGGTCCAAGCGCACGGCGGAGGTTGACCGGAGACCCCGACCTGCCACACGGGTGGATGGCGACCCGCCTCTCGGCCAATCACAGCAGGGGTGCGGAGCGAGGAATGGATGGATGGATGAGTGTGTGAATGAGTGAATGAGTGAATGTGGGCTGGGAGTGAAGGAAGGAGGGAGGAAGGTGGGGTCACTTCCTGCCTCTCACAGAATATGAAGCTTTTTCTGCCGCGGCCTGAAGTCACGTCAGATATTTAACATAAATAATACTTGCCTTGTGACTCACCCACTTCCTCATCTTTACGCTTCTTTTCAGCTAATTTCTCATTTTGCCAGTCTGAGTGTAAACTCTGAAAACACTGGATTAGTGTCTGTTTACGTTTGACGGGATTCTCTCGAACGTGATTGTCGTGTGTTTGTAAACGTATTCTCCTGACTTGCCGGAGCGAACGCGTCGAAGAAGAACTGCCCTGCTACGTGTTTGGATGGCGGCCGGTGACGTCGCGTTGGCCGAAAGACGCGCGGAGGGTCGGAGATCCGATGACTCACGCAGATGGCGTTGATGTCCGACTCGTGGCCGGTGAAGGTCTGCCTGCACATGCTGTCCCTGATGTCCCACAGCTTGACGGAGGCGTCGCAGGCGCCCGACACGAAGGTGCGGAGGTCGGGCGCCAGGGAGAGGCTCATCACGTCGCCGCTGTGGCCCGAGAACACCGTGGTCTGCTGACTCGTCTCGATGTCCCACAGTGCGCTGCGGCGGGACAGGCGGCGTCAGACGGCGGCCGCGTCAGATCCCTCCACCCGACCCCCGGCGCTGAGGACCTACCACGTGGTGTCTCCTGAACTGGTGATGATCTGATTGTCATCGATGAAGCGGCAGCAGGACAGGTAGCCTGGCGGAAACAAAGGCGGGTACTTTTACAAAAGCGTCGCTCGAATACCGTCGCTTTTCAGTTTACTTGTTGAAAAGAAAAGTCTTTTGCGACGGTTCCGGCGCAAGCAGGACTTTCCAAAGTCCTGTCAAAGTTACTGGAAGTCAAAGAACGTCCCGCTTTCCGATACGACCCGGACGTGTCGCCGACGCGCCGGCCGCTGTGATTTTCCAGTCGTTTCCTGACGCAAAGCGCGGGTCTCCTGGACGTTTGCGGTATAATTCCGCCGGCTTGCCGAGTCGCTACGACGGCGATGGAATAACGTGGTTTCTCGAGCCGCGCCGAACGTCTGGAAAACACCCGCGGCCCGAGGAGACGTCACACGCGAACCGAAGCACCTCCGATAAAACAGGACGGCAGAGACACGCCTCTGGGGACCGAGCTTTACGCCGGAAAGGTCAAAACTAAACGGTTGGAATGAAGAGTTAGAAAAAAAAACCCCAGAAACTAGCCATCCTCAGTGGAAATCACGCTCTTACGTAAGAGCCCGGTGGATAATAAGATGCAGCCTGTTTTGCCAGATCTTACTTCTCCTGGAACCACAAAGGTTCTCTGTTACAGACCGGAGACGGGAAGCCGCTTCACAGAACTCTTTTTCATTTCCACTCTTCGGATCGCTATCTTCCATGTAACAAATACATCGACGGGGCGAGCGATCAATAATTCCTAATTGCCGCAAAGGTTCCAGGTCGTCTCTGCCCGTCGGCGTCCCCGCCGGCGATGACTTGCGAATTTGCAGCCGTCTTCCGCCAGCATAAACATGGCATTTCGTTATGATTTGGAAAACAGTCGAGTGTATTATTTTATTTCTGGAAATGGTCTCGGAGCCCCCCCCCCCCCCCCCCTCCCCCGCCCTCCCCCACATCTGTGTCTTGTGACGGGCCGAGAAAGAAGCACAGAAATACTTTGTCATGTGTGTCGGTCTTTGTCCCCCTTCCCCTTCGCCCCGCCGAGCGCTAGAACGCATTCATATGCAAATACTTTTAAAATTCACACTTTCGCCGGCCCGCGTGTCGAGCGCACCGGCCCGAACCCGGCGTCGCAGGCCGAAGCCCCGCCCGGCGGGCGGCGAGGAGGAGCCCACGGACCGGTGACACCTCGGCGCCGCCTCATCAAGAACGCGTCTCATTAGCCGGGTAAATTAAATCCTCGCTCTTCGCTCTGCGGTTTGGGACCCGGACCCCCCCGGACCCCCCCGGCCTCCCCGGCCCCCCGGGTTTGAGTGACGCACGCATCGGGCTAATTGAGGGCGGCGCCCCCTCACCTGTGTGGCCGGCCAGCTCCCTGCTGACCCTGACGTTCCCCTCACGCGTCTTCAAGCAGTAGATGGAGCAGATGTTGTCCAGGCCTCCGCAGGCCACGTAGTTCCCGGAGGGGGCGTACGCGCAGGTCATCACCCAGGAGGAGCGCAGGGGGATGGCGTGGATCTGGGAGGGGGGAAATATTTATAGCGGCGATCGCCACCGACTCCGGGTTCCTCGGAGAAACGCCGCGGGTTCAGCCGGAGGACGCCCTTCAAGGTTTCGGCCGACGCCCCCGCCGGAAATATGTATCTCGGTTACCTTATTAGTGGTGTAGCTGTCCCAGACGATCAGTTTTCCGTCCTGAGAGGCGCTAACCAGGAGCCTGCGGAGTCAAACGGTCATCATTTCACCCGGCGGACGCCTGTGACCGACGCTCGTCCGACGGAGCTGCGGCTCGGTGCCGTGCGTCCCGACGGGAAGATGAAAAAGAGAACTGAACTTCTGCACTCGGACGGTAGAACGTTTAAATAAATCCGGAAATTACCGTCGAGCGACCGGGGAATTAGCTTTAAGAGTCCATTTCCCGGGAAGCTTAAAACGCGAGGAGTCACCTTGAGTCCGAGCCCCAGTGCATGGCGTAGATCTTGGCCAGGTGGCCGCGGAGGGTGCGTCGTGTCCGCATCTGGATCCGTCCCACGGGATCCAGGCCGGCGGTGATCTACAGCAGCAGGGGAGGTTTAAAAAACATCAACAAGAGCACCGCGGTGTTGTTCTGCGAGACCAGACGGAGAGATGGAAATCCCGCTCGCGGTTCACTTCTGAACGTCCAGCGGCAGAAGGCTGAGGCCACGGCGAGCGCGACACCCCGATGTGTCTGAGCAGCTCAAAGCAGCATCCGGCGTTTCCAGGGTGGAACCTCCACGGTACAGGATGCTGCTGCTGCTGCTGCTGCTGCTGCCGCTGCAGTACCTCGCTGTGCCACCCGAGGCATCGCCATGCCGACGCTCCGCAGTTCATCCCCCCCAACCGAAGCTCTTCATCCACAGGCAGCAGATTATGGGATGGCACCCGCCTGGCACGGAGACCTTCACGGACCCGCTGAAGACGCTGGTTCGGCCTTCGGCCGTCACTTCCTCTCGGGCCTCTGCTGCCCGCCGTTTTTCACGATAGTAATGGACACCCGGAGATGGAGTTTGAACCAGGCGGTGGTTCACGTGTCTCTTCCCAGCACGGCTCTGCAGCCACCAAATTGGGGAACTGGAAGTGCAGATGCATCTCTAAAGCCGTCCATAGCTTTCTGAATGTCCAGAAGAACTGCAAGATGGACTTGTTTTATTGAGAACTTCTCTTGCAGCAGCGAGAGTGAATTCAGACGGGAACCCGAATCTGGCGCTTCACATCAACGGTGTGATTCTCCGCTGCTTCCAAGAAGAAGCACAAGCAGATGCGACCAAAACACCTCGTCTTACCTCATATCGTCAAAAGACGGGTCGGCCTCTCGGGTGGAAAGCATTTACATCTGACTTTGTTCCATTTGGTTCAATAACCTTCTGTAAATGTGCAGGAGCTACGAGGGTCCGATCAATTTCCTCCCCGTTCCAGCGAGCCGAGGGCCGGCCGTGCAGGCGGGTTCGGGCGGCGCCGGCGCGGGAAAGACGTCCGACTCCAACCATTAGCATTCGACGACGGCGTCGTCTAAAAAAACAACTTTGCTGGCGTGCATCTCTGAGCTGATGACAAGCGGCGTGCCGTGCGGCGCCTCACAAGAATACGAGGATGCTCCCGCACGACAGAGCCGGTCTGCCGGATGTTCACCAGTTTTGCGAGGCCGGACAATCGTTTTCCAGAAGGCATCTCGCAAGCTGTCAGGAGAACCCAGGGGGAACTTCAGGAGTGAATGAAACCTGGAATACTGGCCTGACAGCGGGCGAAAACCCGCGTCCCGCTCTGGTTTCGGAAAAGGAGCCGGGGTCGAAGCGGGAGTCGGCCGGCGAGACCGGATCTCCGCGACGGGAAAGTCTATCCCCTCCAGCCACAAATGTTTTTTGGGCTTCATGCGTCACTAGACTCTGGTAGAAATGAATGCAGCGCCGCCTCCGGGCCCGGATCCACCTCTCCCACCAATAATCATGGGGAAGATGGTTCTGCTGGCTGAAATTCAGCGGTAGATATCAGCAGACGGGGACGCCGCTCAGCAGAAGCTACGTAACGCAGCTTCTACCGCGGCTAACGCGAGACCTACGGGGTCGGGTGAAACGCAGACACAATGAAGACGTTTCAGCGCCGCTGCCTTAGAGCGGACGTCTTCCCCGAAGAGGGGCTTCACCCTCACGGCGAGAAGGTCCCTGGTCCAAACCCCACCTCAGGACGCCTCCGAGCGCAATGTCCAGGGCAGGCGGCGCGTCGGAGAGCCTGCGGTGTCCAGCGCCAGAACGTCCGAGCTTCCATTCATGAGCGACTGAACGATTCTGGACGGTCTGACCTCCAGAGGTGGCCGAGGACCGGGAGAAGAGCCGGCGAGGTGAGGGACCCGCGGGCCGTGACGACACGTTTCTAGATCAACGCGGAAAACAATTAAAGATCGGAGGGGCCGAGCGTCCGTCTCCTGAAACCTGTTCCCCGTCGCTGTTCCCCATCTTTACCAGCCTCGTCGTGAACGTTCCCTGTTTTCCCAAAGCGGCGAGCCGGGCTCGTCCTCCAGGAACCCGTCTGATGTGTTCGCCCGTCGTAAAATAAGCGGGTTTTTATTTAAAGAAATACCAAAAATATTCACCCGTTCTGGAGAGGAATTTTCCCAGCAGCCACTTATAGTTTCACATGACTAAAATATATGACTGTGGTTTGCAGGCCTCGCCGGAGTCCCTGCGGCCTCTCGCCGCGTCCGGGGCCAAACCCGTCCGAGCGGAGGGAGGTTCGGCGGCTCACCTGTGTCAGGGTGGAGTCTCCGCATGCTTTCCTGGCGTCCTGCAGGACAGGAGGACAGAGGCGTGAGCTTGCATATCGGTCCGGCGAACGGCGGAACCCCCCGCGGAGCCCGGAGACGTACCCGGATCTGGTTCCTCAGCTGCTCGGCCTCCTGCCGGAGCTGCTCCAGCTCGCTCATGATGGGCCTCGTGGAAGCGTTCGCCTGGGGAGGGACCACAAGAACATCCGGAGCGTTCGGCCCGGGGAAGCAGAGGGACCGTCATCTATCGCCCCGCTTCCACCGGCGGAGGATGTGTTTGCCCCGCGTTTGTGGGCGGTAATAGGATTAATAATAATAATCGTCGGTATAATTTAATCTCCAAAGTTCACTGGACGCCCGCGGAGAGAAAAAAACCTTGTAATCTGTTTACGCCGCCGCGGCCACGCCTGGTTTATCCGGGGGAATAATCCAGACGGATTAAGCCGCCGAGACCCTCCGACCGCTCCCTCGGAGGCCCCGGGACCCGGGACACCCCCGGCGGCTCCACCGGGCGCAGAACTTCATCGTGGACTTAGCGGGTAAAGAATGGCAGGCTTCTCATTTCCTGTTTGGCTGCAGGCCGAGCGGGGTCATACGCACTGCATCACGGCGCCAGCAGGAAGACACGCTTCCTGTTCCTGCTGTCACGCCGTCAGGCCGCTTCCCAAACACACGGGCTGCATTTGCATTTGTGAAGGGACTCCGATTCACCACGGCACTCCCAAACACACACACACACATACACACACACAGAGGAAGAGCAGGCATCTACAGTAGGTCAGTGTTCCCTGGAGGGACCTGCGACCACATGAATCACGTCTCCGGCTCCTTCTCCGGGCTCAGCTGCTCCGGTTGGAACCGGGGGTCCAAGTACCGGGTCAGGCCCGGATGGCCCAGCCGGATACCCGGATGCATGCATTTTGCAGAAGTGTGTGTGTGTGTGTGTGTGTGTGTGTGTGTGTGTGTGTGTGTGTGTGGATCCACCTGCAGGGGCCTAGCAGAGCAGACCTCCTGGAGATGGATGCATCTCTGAGGGACCTTCTCCGGGCTCTCCTGTGCATCTCCCGGTGCGTGTGACCCCACCCCTCCCGGGCTCGGCCCGGAGCTCCGGCCCCGCGGCCGTTCGCGGGGATCCGCGCCGCGGGAAAGCGCGAGAGCAGACGGGGGAGCGGGCGGAGGCCGCGGCGGGCGGGGAGCGTCCGGATGTCGGGGTGCAGGAAACGGGAGAGCCGCCGCACGGCGGCGGGCGGAGGCCTGCTCCGCGCGCACGTCGTGCGGGTGCACGGAGGGCCGTTCGCGCGGAGAGATGCCGCGATCGCACGCGTGGACGCACGGCCCCGGCGCCCCGGCGCCCCCGCGGTGGCTCCGTACCTGCTAGCGGTCCGGCGGCGGCGCTGCTTCCCTCGGGAATCTAATGGAAATCGAAGCGGACGTCAAATCCCGCGGAGGGTTCGTCTCGATGCGCGCCGCTCCTGGGGGGGGGAGACGGGGACGGGTGGGGGGGACGGCGTCACGACGCGTCCGGGCGGAGGAGGGCTCCGCGCGGGTCCATGGCTCCACTCGAGTGGGTCTCCGGGAAGAAGGGATGGGTGGGTGGGAGGGGGGGGGGGGGGGTGCTGCTCGCTCCACGGAAAAAAATGAAGCCCGTGAATCCCGTGAACCCCCCCTCCTCTTCAGTGGATCATCTTCGGTCGGCGCGTCAAGAAGCACGGCGAGCCCACGCTCCGTCCCACGGCCGGCCACGATCGTCCACTCCGCGCCGCGCTATTTCTGTCCGCGTTTCCTCCCGGCGCTGCTCTGCGTGACGTGATCCTGGTTTCCTTCCTCTCTGGCTCCCTCCTCCTCCTCCTCCTCCTCCTCCTCCTCCTCTTCCTCCTCCTCCACGGCCGGTCCCGCACGAACGTGCACGCAACGCACGAAGGTTCGCACGCGTGCACGCGGTAACGACACACACACGCGCCTGTGCGTGAAAGCGTGGCTGCGTGAGCTCCTTTTTCCTGCAGCTGCACGCAGCGACCTGACCCCCCCTCCCCCCCCCCCCAAATCTCATCATTCACCACCATTCTGCCGGGTCACGCGGTGTGCGTGCGTATGCGTGCATCCGTGCGTGTGAGAGGGCTCCTCGAATCCGGGGCCCGGTCCAACCACACCCTCCTCAGCGGCAGTGAGTCTCATGACCTCCACCTCCATGTATCCATATTGATGGAGGCAGGAATAAATTCAGGCGTGTGTGTGTGTGTGTGTGTGTGTGTGTGTGTGTGTGACATCATACTGGCTTGTTGTCATTTCAAACCCAATGATGTCCTTAACTCGTGCGAACAAGATGCTATCTTGTGCGGAGGAAGAAGATGATGACTGGGTGAAACGTGTGTGTCCCCAGATATATGAGTGTGTGTGTGTGTGTGTGTGTGTGTGTGTGTGTGTGTGTGTCCTCCGTCCTCCTCGGGCCTCCAGGTGTCGGTGTGCAGAAGGAGAGCATGCAGGTGTGTTGAACACCCCCCCCCGCCGGGGAAAATCCAAAAACGACTGACTTGACATCCAAGTCATCCTGCTGAGGCGGGCGACGTCTGCGGGGAAACAGCGCCCCCTAGCGGACGGGAAGGCCGTTACACCCGGTGAGCGCGGAAGCGTGTTTCTGTCCTTTCGCTGATTCCTCTTTTAAATACACATTTCACTCATTTTACGGGTTCTCTACACATAGTGGAAGCACGAGGTACTTTTTGAGAGCTAGTCTGACATCAGTAATCTGTTGGATTTTATCAGTTTTGCTTAAAAACAGCTCACGGTATTTGGTGCGTTTGAAGTGTTTCTGTATTTTTGTGTTTGGCAGTGAGGGATTCGTGAGGTAAAAGCTCAACATCAACGACAAAAATAATAATAGTAATAATGCCAAAGTAAAAAAAAACATGTGAAGTTTGACAGCTGTTTTGTGTTTATTTAAAAAAGAGGGATATTATTTACTCAGACATACATGAGTATAACTAGAACATTGCTAGAAGGGCATTTACATTACATTACATTACATTGCATTTGGCAGACGCTTTTATCCAAAGCGACTTACAATAGAGGACATAGGGACTGCAAATACACTTGCAAATACGCGATGCACAGGAAATATACAGAACAGCAAACTTGGGTTAGTGTTTTTTTTTTTTACAAAGACATACACAAACGTACACACACACACACTGCATAGCCTAACTTGCTGCCTAACCGGATCTGGGGCATCAGCGCAGTAAAAAGTCCTGGAAGAAAACAGTTTTTCCCTGTTTCTTGAAGGTTGAGAGAGATGATGCTAGTCTTGTTGCTTCTGGAAGTTTGTTCCACCACTGAGGTTGTAGAACTGAGAACAGTTTTGCCTGAGATTGCTTAGAGCGAGCAAAAGGTACTAAAGATTTACTAAAGATTTGTTTATCTCACTTAAATGGGGCGACAATAAGTGATCCAGTCGTCACCCTAAACCCCTTACAACGATACAACCAGGAAGCTGGAAAAAATATAGCTATGTAAGTCACCAATTGAAAAATCAGTTTATTTTTATTTTTTTCATGATGAATGTTGTCTTCAGAAGCCCTCCTTCAGGTATGTGAGAGATAGAAACACATCGCCACCAATAATTTGCGCTCAAACTTCACTCTTAACTAGTGGAGGAATATTGCAAACGCCCTCCACACATATCCAGATGTCACTCAACGGATGAAAACGTGAGGATAAATGATAGAAATATATATTCTAAAGAGAAAGGAAAACAATGGTGGACAATAAAAAGGCAGTTGCAATGTTCACCGGTCCCACAGCGCCCCCTAGTGGCCGAGATGTTACACGCAGCGGGGGAGTCTGGCTCAGCCACTGTTTACATTCCTGTTACAACCATTTTTTTTTAATTGTTTTTTTTTTTTTAATCACAAATGCGTTAACTTTCCAGTATTACGAATAAAAAGCAAGTTCTTTAATCTCAGTACTCAAACGTAAATTGTACATGTTTAGTTCATAAACCCTTGTTCAGATTAAAGCAGAAATACAGCAAAATGTCCCGAATGGCAAATGTTTATTTCATATTTCTTCAAACAAATAAACATATGAAAATAAGAGGCCTGGACTCCAGAGAAACGTTGATAAATAAACAGAAGCACAGTTCCCGGTCCTTCTATATTTTCAACATTTCCAGTCGTTGTTGCTAACGTAGCTAACTTCCGTGTAGCCTCCTGGCCCCGCCTCCTCTGGGTCACGTGGTCTGGGGCCGAGGCGTGTCATGGCCGCCGTGTTGTTATTGGGCGGCGCAGCCTCCGCACCATCCAGCACGTCCGCCGGCCCGGTCCAGCCCAGCTCGGCACAGCCCGGCCCGGTCCAGCCCGTCCGGCCCCGCTCAGCCCGGCCCGGCCCAGCGCGTCCGCACCGCCCCGGCCCTCCGGCGGGACGCCTCCCCGCGGAGACGCACCGTCGAAGTTTGCGATCCGGAAGCGGAGCCGGTGGGAGGGGAGGGAACCCGCGGTAAGTGAGACTGCACCGGCCGGAGACGCGTCCGGACCCGGTGTGTCCCCCGGTGTGTCCCCGGTGTGTTTCCC
The DNA here is from genome assembly GCF_037954325.1 of Fistularia commersonii. Taxonomy (NCBI): domain Eukaryota; kingdom Metazoa; phylum Chordata; class Actinopteri; order Syngnathiformes; family Fistulariidae; genus Fistularia; species Fistularia commersonii. The sequence continues at coordinate 502,120 of NC_141312.1, forward strand.
GTTATGGTCCCCGGTGTGTTCACCGGGACGGCGTGACGCGGATGCCGGGTCCGGTGCGCCGCTTCATCACCGCCGATCTCCCGGGCTGCACTTCCTCTTTAAAGCCTCCGTCTCTCCTTCCTCCCCGCCGTGCTGCCGGACCGACGGGCCGCTCGCTGTTCGTGTGGGGTTTAATGTTTTTATTCACTTTATTTTTATTTTTTCCGATTTCCAACCATTCTTACGCGGAACTCGTGTGAGGCGTCGACGGCGGTTCCGGTCGGTCACTTGAAGGCGGCGCAACATCTGCTACTACATCTTCTCTATGTGTGTGTGTGTGTGTGTGTGTGTGTGTCAGAAGTTTTCATCCCCCTCATATAACACCACACTCTTTTTTTTCAGAATCAGCAATTCTTAATTTCCGCACCCCAGATGCTCCATACAGAAGGAAATGGCTAGACGGAGATAATAAGACATAATTCGTGTTTAAGATACAGAAGTTACGTGAGCAGACGGATGATGAGGAGATGGTGTGATGTTATTAGCGGCCCTTGTTGATGGCCACAGCAGGAAGGACCTCCTGTGACCTCCTGTGACCTCCTGTGACCTCCTGTCATGCAGTGCACCTTTTTTGATGTCCCCTGGAAATTGAAAGTCACATTAGCAGCAATTTGACATGTGTTTTAAAACACAAAGTAGATCATCTCATCCCAGACGTTACATCTGTCCAAACACGGCCCGGCGCTGCCGACAGCTATCTTCTGCATCGCCCATAATCGCATCTGTTGATAAACGTAGGGAGACGTTGTCAGGAAAGAACACGCTTTCCATCCGTGGCTGTAACAAAGAGATGTTGAAAATAATTCTTCATTAGGTCTCCGACGGGGAGAAAAACCCATCCATTCAGTTTGGACAGTTAATGTCTTCGGTTGGAGGCGCCCGTCCCGGCTTGAGGTTCAACCTTCACGTGATCCTCGCCGTCGCCACGGCCGATTTGGCGAAAGGTTGTGACGCCGCAGAGAAAGCGAAGGTCGGCTTTGAGTTGCGTGTCAAAAGAGACAAGCCTGTGCGAGCGGGCCGACGCACATATCGAGCCCGGGCGCGAACAGGTGGGCGGCTCTGGACGGAGACCCGCCTCCAGGGAAGAAGCAGAAGAACGCAGACACGACTTGTGTTGGAGAAGAAGTCGGATGAATCATCTTCCACGTGAGCGTCAGGTGACCACGGCCCGGCCGGCTGCATTTCACACGCTTTGCGAGGGCGACGCCTCGCTTTGGAGATCGGCGTCAAGCCCTCGCCCCAAAAAAGAATACAATCTTCAGATGTTGAGGATTTGTATCTCCTCTCTGAAGCACTTTCACCCGAGGTGAGGAAGCATTCATGAGACAAAGCATGTGCTGACGCGCACATGATGGTGTTGATATGCGAAACCATCACATTCGAACGCAAACAAAGGAAACCATTTTCCTTGTTTTCAGGAATGCTCATCAAACTACAGACATGTCTCTCTTAAAAACATAGACAGATGAATGATAAAGAGACCAGATCTTCTCGCCACATTTACCAGATGTTCTGCATCATGAAGACCAGGGCTGAGGACCGGCTGACCTTCAGACGGCCCAGATCCGTCTGTTATCAGGAAGCCCCGATGAGCCGCCGTAAACGCCGGAGTTCTGCAGCTTCCAGAAGGATTCCTGGCGCCGACGTGGCCGCGGACCTTCGGACGCCCCGCGTGAATCACAACCCCGAAATCCTGGTGATTGGGAAGAGCTTGTTTGCCGGACGTCAGGAGGCCTTTGCTCGTAGCACGGCGGCGTCAGAATTCTCGGCTCGTTTCTCGCTCACGTGTTCCAGACGCTCCCAGTAAAACGTTCCTGTGGACGTCTTACTGGGATTTCAGGAAGGAAGGAAGGACGGCCGCGTCGCTTCCTCCTGAGTTCGCAGGTCAAACGATCACACGTCTCTTCGTCCGATCGTACGCGTGGCGGCGCGAGTAGACGCAGGTTTCCAAATACCTCCTCCTCTTCTCCGTCACGCTTTGGCTCTGGTTCCAAATATCTGCTGCGCTGTGCGTTCTTGAAAACCGTCTGAAAGCACCGACGCAGGCGGTCTGACTGACCTCTGCGAGCCATCAGCCACAGCGGCGAGGCCTCTTCTAGCTCTCATTTTCAACCAAACCGGTTTAGCTGTCGTTTTCCCTGCCTTTGGATCCAACCTGATGGTTTCTGAAAAGACGGGGTGACGACCAACTCCTCTGCTCCTCTGTAATGGGTTGTTTTCTTGCTTTGAAGTCATAGTTTAAGACCTTCCTTTCTGCTTTCGTGGAAAGCATCTGGTACATTTGTCACGCTGAACACGTTGAAGGCCACGGCTTGAGATGAAGCCCAAAGTGCTTCCCGGTCAGGCCTGAGGTGCCGCAGGGCTCTATCTTTGGTCCCCGCCGGTGATGTAACAGGCTGAAAGTACGCTACTTCCTGATGTCCATGTGTTGATGCCAGATTGTATTTAGTGTCTCCACGCCGTGGCTCAACCCTGCCGCATCGCTTCCCAAGTCTCCCACCTTTATTCCGTGACTATAAACTGGTTTTGAGAAGAAACGTGTGGAGTTCTCTCTTCTCTCACGCGTCAGCCGCTAACTCAATTATCCCCACGGATAAGAAACCTTTGAGTTGCACCCAAATTGCTCACTTATGACTATATCAAATATGTAGGTATTTGGCTTAAATATAGGCTCAGTATTTAATTTACAAATTACAAAGTGAGTCTCTAACAAAATCAAAAGGGCGTCTGCTTTCTTTCGGCCGCCAGGCTTTGTAAAATCCCCTTTGAGTCCCTCACGGAGTCGCTTCCCTTTTAGTTTCCCTCGGCTGCGCAGACCGAGGTCCGCTTAGTCTCAGCTCTTCGCTGTAAGTGTGTGAAAACCTGAAAACATGGAACAAAATTTTCTTTGAAAATTGAATGAATTTTTAGTTCAGTTTTAGTTTAGTTTTGGGCGGTTCAGCGAGTTCTCTGAGCCGAATCCAAACGGTCTCCAATTCCAGGGCGGTTTCATTGACTTGTGGTTTCCAGAGGGTTTTCAACTGGATGACGTTCACACACACACACACACACACACACACACACACACACACACACACACACACACACACACTCCGCGACCTCTGGATGTGGGTGAACTCCTGCGCCGCAGCGGGCCAGGACACAAATACAAGCCGCGTTATTTGTATTTTACCGCAAAAACAATTCAAGTCGCACGTTTCCAGTGTCTGAGATGTGAGCTTCTGTTTGCTTGTGTGTGCAGGCGGGTCCACGAGCCGCCATGTCCAATGAACGCACGCCTCTGATCGCCTCGTGCGGTCTGACCATGACGGCGGCGACATGTGGCGCCGCGACGGACGCCGCCGTCGATTCCAACGGAGAAGCGCCGAACCCGGACCCGCGACAGCTCAACACTTTCTTCGGGGTGATGGTGCCGACCGTCCTGTCCATGTTCAGCATCGTGCTCTTCCTGAGGACCGGTGAGACCGCAGACGCCTTCCGGGCAGGAGACGCGTCACGCCTCCGTCACGCCTCCGTCACGCCTCCGTCACGCCTTCGCCACGCTGACGTCCTCTTCCTCCGCAGGGTTCGTGGTCGGCCACGCCGGGCTGCTGCAGGGCCTGTCCATGATCGTCGTGGCTTACGTCATCATCTCCCTCACCATACTCTCTATCTGCGCCATTTCCACCAACGGCGCCATCCAGGGAGGCGGAGCCTATTGTATCCTGACGAGCCGAGCGCCTCCGGGAAGTCCAAACGTAGTTTCCCCTTTTGCAGACCTTGACGAGGGTCCTCAGACATGATCAGCCGCTCTCTTGGCCCGGAGTTCGGAGGAAGCATCGGCCTGATGTTCTTCCTGGCTAAGGTGTTCGCCTGCGGCGAGTACGTCCTCGGCCTGGTGGAGGCCGTCCTGGACGTGTTCGGCGCCGACCCCGGTAACCTCCTCCTCCCCCTCCCGCCGTCCGCGGGACCGAGTCACCGACGACACCCGCTCACGGGTCTGAGCAGAAAAGTTAACGTCAAAGTTGTCCGGGTTTCTCAGATTCGGTTCGATTCGGGGTTGGTTTTATTTCGCAACCTTTTCCAGCTCCGTTACCGACGATCTGAAGTCAACTCGTGCTGGTTTCATGGAAAAGATTGATTTATTAAGCGTGCAAATCTGGGACAGAAGACGCGTCGGTGACTCGGGTTTGAAAACAAACCAGAAGATGTGAAAGTCTCCGACGGAAATCCAGGATACTTGGTTGTATTCTGGTTTCCATTCGTCGGTGTCGTTCCTGCGTGTTGTGTTTGCAGAGGCGTCGGTGTCCGAGGGGGTCCGCGTCCTCCCCCAGGGCTACTGGTACTCGGTGCTGTACGCCACCGTCATCCTGCTGCTGTGCCTCCTGGTGTGTCTGGTCGGGGCTCACATCTACTCGCGCACCGCCTTCGTCATCCTGCTGGTGGTCACCGTGTCGCTGCTGTCCGTCTTCATCAGCTCCGTGGCCGTCAAACCCCTGGACTTCATCATCACCCACTCGGGTCCCGGCAACCAGACGCTGCGCTACAACGCCAGCTACACGGGCTACAACGCCACCACGCTGAGGAACAACCTGGGCTGTGGGTTCCGGGCCGAATCCTGGCTCCTTCCCTCTGTTCGAACCGTTTTTGAAGCTTCTCCTTTATCCCTGACCTGAATCCCCCTCTTTCTCTCTCCAGCCGGTTACTCCTTGGACTACAGCACCAACACCGTCATGTCCTTCTCCACCGTCTTCGCCGTGATGTTCACCAGCTGCACGGGAATCATGGCCGGAGCCAACATGTCCGGTAAACCCCCCGGCGACCCGCGGCGTCCGGTGTATCACCGCCCTACGAGCGGTGAAAACCCGGTTCTCGCACACGAGGAGCCTCGTCGTCGGCTCCGTGTTCCCGAATCCACGTTTGTCGTGTCTGAAAGCCTTTCTCACGAGCGCTTTCCTCCCAAGGGGAGCTGAAGACGCCCAGCATCTCCATCCCGAAGGGCACCATCGTCGCCGTCCTTTACACCTTCGTCGTCTACGTCCTGCTCTTCATCCTGGTCGGCGCCACCTGTGACAGGTGACGTCCTTCAGAATCGGACTCTCGGAATCATCCCGAGCTGCGGTTAACGGACGGTCGTCGCCGCTCTGGTCCCGCAGGACTCTGCTGATTCAGGATTACGGCTTCCTCCAGCGGATCAACCTCTGGCCGCCCTTCGTCACCGTCGGGATTTACTGCGCCTCCCTGTCCGCCGCCATGTGCTCCATGATCGGAGCCTCCCGGATCCTGCACGCCCTGGCTCTGGACCACCTCTTCGGTACGACCCTCTTTCTGCTGCCGAAGGGGCGCCGGGCTGCCAAGCAGGGGCGGGGAGGCAGGTCGGGGGGATTCTGGCGCCGCGATATATTGATACTGGAGTATTTTTCTCCTCACCGAGGCAGCGCGACCTCGGCCCACCGGTGCATCGACTCCAAGATATGAGCCGGCGCTCAGCGGATGTTTAGCTTTGTGATCGGAGCCCGGATCTGAGCGAGGAGCAGGGGGTGGTTTGATGTCGGCATCGCTGTCCGTGTCGCTTAAAGATGCCGGGCCGGCCGGCCGACACAAGCCGGCCCAGAGAAGGTCATGGAAACGTGCTTCACTCAGCTTCACTCCGTCCGTACACTCCCGGACGTTCTTTATTTTAAACATTTCCGGCTTGCTAACGCAGCTAGCTTCCGTGTCGCCTCCTCTGGGTCAGGTAAAGTGGAGCAAAGTGCCATTTAGCATAGCATCGTAGCATTGAAGATGGAGCCAGTAAGCTAAGTTAAAGATAGAGAACCAAATGGAAAACTGTCCCAACCTCCTCCTCCAGCTCCGACATCTTCATCCCATCCTCTGGGTCAATAAAGGGTCAATATTAAACACTTTATTTATTTGTTATTCATAAAATACGTGACCAAACCGTCGTCTGGAAGCATTTCATCTGAACGGAAGCGCTGAGGAGCTGCTTCAGAGTGACCGGCTCGTGTTTGACTGTTTTGCCTTCTGCGGTCCGAGTCGCGTTTCACAGGTTTGACGCTCCGTGTTCCTCCAGGTTTGCCTTTGGCTCCGGCGACAGTCACATCCAGGTCTGGCAACCCCTGGGTGGCCGTGCTCTACACCTGGGGTTTGGTCCAGGTAGGTGTTTCGGCGGCGCCCGTTTTTTTTTCTTCCCCCGCCCGCTCTGACGTGACGTGACGTTGCGTTGCAGTGCGTGGTGTTCGCCGGCCAGCTGAACGCCGTGGCGAGTTTGGTGACGGTCTTCTACCTGCTGGCCTACGCGGCGGTGGACCTGGCCTGCCTGGCTCTGGAGTGGGCCTCCGCTCCCAACTTCAGGTATTTGGAGGACGTGCCGAATCCCGGTCTTGGAGGTTTTCCTCCCGGTCTTTCTCCTGCCAGTTACCTTCCGCTGGTCCTGCTAGTTCCAGACCAGGGCTCAGAATCCCGTGGCGCTTGAAATTAATCGAGTATTCAACTAAAAAGTATTTCTTTTTAGTTAGTTTCTTTTTAAATTTGAAGAGTATGGCAATCTAGTTTTAAATACAACATACTCAAATATTTTTGTTGCTCTTAATAAACGCCTGCACCCGTCAGTAAAAGGATGACAGGATGCAGAGAGAGGACGGCATTTTTGGTTTTCCTCCGGTGGATCATTTCAGATCATAAATACAAGAAGGACCCAAATAGACACGGAGTATTTTTCTTAAAAGCAACCTTCAACCGGACGCCTTTTTTTCGGAGTTCAAAATGCTTGGTTGCATGCAGAAATGTCATTTTGTTTTCTCTGCTGCAACACATATTTGTTTATACATTCAGAAACCTCGCTGTCGGCTGTGCATTTGGATACACAGCATAAGGGGAAAAAAAACAACTTTATAAGCCGTGTTAATGCATTTTAAATTTCCAAAGGGTTGTGTGGCGTCTCCTTTCGTGCGGCCAAACGGCTCCTAATGTCTCTTTGAGCGGTGAAGGTTGCCGACCCCGTTCTAGCGTGGAACCAGCAGGTTGCGCAAGAATCCAAAGTCCTGTTTGCGGCCTCGTCCAAAGTCACCCCTGCGTTCCCGTCCGCTCCGCAGGCCCACCTTCCAGCTCTTCTCCTGGCACACCTGCCTGCTGGGGATCCTCAGCTGCCTGGTGATGATGTTCGTCATCAATCCGGTGTACTCGTCCGGCAGCATCGTGCTGCTGCTGCTGCTGCTGCTCTTCCTCCACTACAGGTCGCCCACCAGCAGCTGGGGCTACATCAGCCAGGCGCTCATCTTCCACCAGGTAAATGATCCGATTTTGATTTTAGCCGCCATCCGTAAATGTTCCTGCTATGACGACGGCTCGGAGCAGAAAGAATCCCAAAATTACAACATCGTGGCTCTGCAAGAATCACAGAGACGTCAGCCGGCCCCCGGACCTCCGGGTCAAGTGGAGCCGCGAACTCGACGCATCGATTCTGGCTCTGTAAATGTTTACCGGCGGATGTTTTCGTCCGGGGGTCGTATCCGTCCGCTGCAGGTTTGGACGGTCGCGCTGCTCAAAGAAAGAATAAACGCCTCCTTTTCCTGGAGGCTCAGGGGAGCTCCTGACTTCTGGAACGGCTCCGTCGCGGAATACTTTTTCTAGGAAATGACCTGCGGCGTCTCCAGAGCGCCACTTTCACTTGTGAGGGTCAGCATCGGGTGAATTCGCACGTTGCTTTTCGCTTCGGTAATCCGATGTTCTCCTCGGCCGCGTGTCCCAGGTGAGGAAGTACCTGCTGATGCTGGACGTGAGGAAGGACCACGTGAAGTTCTGGAGGCCGCAGGTGCTGCTGATGGTGTCCAACCCGCGCTCGTCCTGCCAGCTCATCCTGTTCGTCAACCAGCTGAAGAAGGGCGGGCTGTACGTGCTGGGCCACGTGCAGCTCGGGGATCTGGGTAATTGTCTGTCGGCTGTGTTCGGGCCATCTGCAGCAGCTAACCGCATTAGCTGATCCTATCGCGTCCCTGCAGACCCTCCACCTCCACACAAGTCCTGTTTATTCCTCTTTGTTGTTTACTTTTCTTCCACCGCAGCCAAATTGAATGTGTGAATGAGTTCGAGGGCCTCAATTGAAATCTTTGTCCCGCGCGTGTTCGGCCGAGAGCCGGTGTTTCCCGCCGCTGGGTCGGGGGCTCCTGGTCTACTCAAAGTCCCGGGTCTCGGTCCCGGTCTTGCTGTCCTCTTCCGAGCCTGGGGCCGGGAGGAGGAACTCCGAACGTCGGGACGAGGACAGGGAAAGCTAGACGGTTCGGTTGAGGTGAAGCGGGAAGGAAGGACGCCGAGGTCGGAGCTGCAGGCGGGAGGTGGAGGATGGAGGGAAAGAGGAGGTGAAGTTAGCTGGTTGGATGGAAGAGTGGATGGAGAGCCTCTGGAGGGAGCGGCCCGAAGGAGGGAGCAGAAGGACCTGGAAGTCCGACCTCGATGAGATGAGAACAACTTTATGTATCCCGAAGGAAATTGTTGTGCCAGAGTTTCAAGTAAAAAACATAACAGTAAGCGTGTTACTGTAGCGTGTTACTGTAGCGTGTTACTGTTGGAGCGTCGGCTCATCTACTCGGCCGAACACGCGTCATCCCCCCCCCCCCCCCCCCCGCCCCACCGCCATGTTCCATTCAAAGGTAAATACAGCCCGTTTGAAGCGTCGGCGGCGAGCCGAGCCCACGGGAGCGCCGTGCGATCGGGGGGGCGCTGACAGAGATGGTCAATCATTTACTCCTGCTGGGAAGTTTGTCCGAGCAGATGGAGGCGAGCGGCAAACCTTCAGACTGGCTGACGGGTCCTTTCTTCTCCTCTGTCACGAAGAGGAGCGTCCGTCGGAAGCCTTTCTGAGCTTTATCTGTTTGGAGTTCCTTCTGGTCCTGTTCGCCCCGCGGTGCTTCTCAGGAGCCTCCATCCACTCCCCACCTTTCTGGCGGGAGCCTCCTGGAGCGTGGAGGTCCTCGCCTCAAACCTCGCGTCGCAGTTAGTCGGAACAGAGCTTGGAGAGGCGTGTTTAGACGTCCCGGTCGCCGAAGGTGGAGGACCGCGGCCCTTCTCGTGAGCGTCCGCTCGCCAGATGGCGTGAAGACGAAGAGGCTCTTCCCTTTGCCTTCCGCCTCCTGAGCGCTCCGTCTGTGCCTTCTAGACGCCGTGGCCTCCGACCCGGTCCAGCAGCAGTACAACTTCTGGCTGAGTCTGGTGGACAAGCTGGGGGTGAAGGCCTTCGTGGACCTGACGCTGTCCCCGAGCGTCCGGCAGGGGACGCAGCACCTGCTGCGCATCACCGGCCTGGGTAAGCCCCGCCTCCCCGCCGCGTCCGAAACCGTCCGGAGATCCTCCGGTTTCCACGGCTCCTCTCTCCTCAGGCGGCATGAAGCCCAACACCCTGATCCTGGGCTTCTACGACAGCTGCACCCCCGAGGACTTCTTCCTGCAGGACAGCGCCTTCTGCGACTCCTCGTCCGGACGCGGCGGCGAAGGCGAGTGCACCTTCGGCGTGGACCTGCCGTCGCTGCAGGCTCACTTCCCGCCGGTCCGCCACGTGGAGAGCCCGCGCTGGCTCTCCCCGGAGGAGTACGTGGGCATCGTCTCCGACGCCCTCAAAATGAACAAGAACGTGTGTCTGGGCCGCTACTTCTTCCTCCTGGAGGGCGAAGGACGGGAGAGCAAGGTGGACGGTTCGGAGCGAACCATCGACGTGTGGCCGCTCAACCTCCTGCAGCCGGGCAGCAGGGACTACCAGGACGTGTGCAGCCTCTTCCTGCTGCAGATGGCGTGCGTGCTCAACATGTCCAGCAAGTGGCGCCACGCCAAAATGCGCATCTTCCTGAACGTGGAGACGGAGTCCAGCGACCAGGGCTGGGTGGTGAACGAGGAGACCTTCCGCGAGCTGCTGAGGAAGCTCCGCATCCGAGCGTCCATAAAGATCGTGCCCTGGGACGCGGTGGTCCGGCACCAGGACGGGCCTCCCGCCGAGCTGAGCCGGGCCTTCCTGACCGCCGTCAACCGCATGCTGACGGAGCACAGCTCCCGGGCCGCCGTCCGCTTCCTGTACCTTCCTCGGCCCCCGGCCGGCCGCGGCCAGGCGCAGGCCTACCTGGCCCGGCTGGAGGCGGTGACCGGCGGTCTGGGGCCGACGCTGCTGATCCACGGCGTCACGCCCGTCACCTACACCGACCTCTGAGCGGCGCGCCCGCTTCGCCATGCTAATATCACCCGCGCGGCGCGTCTCAGGCCGCCGCAGCTCCACGTCCCGTTCACACGCCGAGGGTCGGGCCGTTCTTCTCCCCCACCTTGTCCACGTCGCGTTCGCCTCCGTAAAGAAGAGCGCCCGGACTCCCCCGCACGCTTCCAGCTAGTGAGCTTAGCATGGTGAACGGAACCTTCCGGTAGCGGTCGCCTCACCTCACGCACATTCCTTTCCTCCTGTCGCCGCCGCGCACTCGTCCTGACTCGTACGTTCACCGCATCGTGAAACCCAAGTGTTTGAAAATCTGCGTTCTGACGTTGCTTTGCTGTTGGGATCCGTCTCCCGCTTCTGGACGTCTACACACACACACACACACACACACACACTCACTCTATCGCGGTATGTTTGCACCAGGCTCTGTGTGTGTGTGTTTACATCTTTTTGTTTCCCATCCTTGGGTCGGCGCTGCAAACTGCAGGTCGCCGGAGGACGGCGCTCCTTCGAGGGTCGGCCGCTCAGACAGGAAGCGCGGCCGAGCGAAGCCTCCTGGTGATAAAGCTGTTTTTTGTTTCCTGCGGGTGTTTTCACACGGATGTGTGAAAATGTGTGTGTCGCTGTCTTTGGTTTGGCCGCCGCTGCGGTCCGTCCCGTTCTCGCCGGCCTCGCCTCAGGCCGGACCGAGGGCGGGCGAGTGTCCGTTCTCCCGCTTCTCACAAAGGGAAAGCCGCCACGGCGAGTTCTTTCTGCGACGCCGCCCGGGGCCGAGCGGCGTGGATTGGCGGCTCCGGCTCACGGCTCTCGCCGCGCCGCTTCTCCGCCTCACCGGGTTCGACGTGTCCTGAACACAAACAGGAAGCGGCGCCTCGTCTGCTTCGGCTCCACCGTTTGTCTTTGAGAACGTGCGAGAACGCCGAGAACCTCGCCCGCCCTCCGACTCGTTGCACGTAAACACACCGAAGCCACGTTTTGTCACGTAAAGGCCGATTGTGCCGCGTACGAGCTTTGTATAACTGATCCTGTAAATAACGCCGCAGGAAGTGTGCGCCGGAACATTCCTTCAATGCAATAAAAACAGGTTGTGCCATTATCGCGCCGTGCCTTTCTGGAAAGGACATCAGCGGAGAGAAGAAACACATTTTTAAGGCTGAAGTTTTTAATTTTTGTCAACAAGGCATAAGGCATTTCTCATTTTCATTAAAAATAACCGCGATAGTCCGAGGGGGGCTTTGTTTTCCAGCGTCGCGACGGCAGCCGGTGGAAAACACCCGGAAACATGCTTAAATAACGCGTTAAAGGACAATCTAGCTGTCAGACGTGCTGCACGTCATCAGTGTTCTTGCTGAAAGGCTCTGCGGTGGAGCTCTGGACTGAACACGGTAAGAAATGATTTCACTTCCCAGTCCCGGGACCGCGTCTCTCCAGTATCTGCTCCGGGTGGATCCTGCCGTGGAGCCCTCAAGGTCTGGGGTGTCCTTGTCCTTCAGCTCCTCTCCTGTGGAAACCCTCTTCAGATCACCTTCTCTGCGTTTAAGAACAGGCTTCAAAGTTTTCTTCCCGAGGGAGCCGTCGTTAGCGTTAGCAGCTCTCGTTCCTTCCACGCCTCCTATAAAGTCCCTTCACCGGTTCATGATCGTAGCTCCTGATCTTCTGTCCTCTCACAGGTCCACCATTGGATCTTCTGTCCTCTCACAGGTCCACCATTGGATCTTCTGTCCTCTCACAGGTCCACCCATCTTTTACAAATGTTACAGCTGTTGTGTCACGTCAGCTCTTAGCATGTAGCCGTTAGCGCCGCTGGTATCAGTAGACCGTCTCCAGCGGTCGGGGCAGAAGGTCGTCCTCATCGGGTTTGGATCTGGTAAAAGGCTGCATTTCTGTAGATCATCTCAAAGAGCGGCGGTCCAGACCGGTTCTACTCGCACGGTGCCGTCGGACATCTGCGCCGGGATTGGACGCCGTATAAATAGCGCGTGACTTGGCCGTAGACTAAATGTTAAATGATTGTATCCTTGCTGGAGGACCAGTTCGACACACAACCATGGGATGGACCGTCCACGGAGGAGACCAGATCCACCTCAAAGTCAGGTCAATGTTCTGGAGCGAAGCCGGGTGGCTACTCTTCCTTGGAGAGGAGCGCCTCCCGGTCCGTGCACGTCCTCCTGGCCGCGCTGCGCCGCCTGCTCCGCCTGGCGTAGCCGTCCAAGGCCTGGATGAAGAAGGTGGAGGTCCGGAGCCAGTCCGGCAGGATCACGCGGTGAACCAGATGCTGCGGGCGGAAAGAGAAGGTGAGAAGACGGCGGTGACGGCGGGTCAAGGTGTGGGAGTGGGAGTGGATGTGGGGTGTCTGACCTGCAGGGCGTGGGACACACAGCCGCTGGTGTAGCTGGAGTGACCAACAGTGTTCAGGGCCTCGCGGGCGAACGCCTTGGCGCTCTTCACCAGCCAGCTGATCTCCACGTTGCTCGTCATGTTGGTGGAAACCATGAGGGGGACCACACACTGTGGGGGGGTCAGCTTCCTCCAAATGCACCATCAACACCATGTGTGTGTGTGTGTGTGTGTGTGTGTGTGTGTGTGTGTGTGTGTGTGTGTGTTTGCAGAAAATGTCAGGTCGTCCTCGTGTGGAGGACAGTAGGAGGCAAGGTCTGGGGTGTGTCAGGTCAAAGTGTGTCGATAACAGTGTGCAGACCGTGAGTGTGTGTGTGTGTGTGTGTGTGTGTGTGTGTGTGTGTGTGTGTGTGTGTCTGTTCTGCAGCCACTATGCTGCACCTACACCTTTTACCCTGCAAGTTAGTGTCTTCTTCTCCTCTTAAATGAAGCACTTTACATGCGAAGATATTCATCTTACTCATATGTATGTATGTTTGTATATCATTAAAATGATATATTAGCTTTATTCAGGAGGGTAACAGCTAGGAATGTGTGTTTTGACAGAGTTAAATGTATTCCTGCTGTGTGTCTGCAGTCTCAGCTGTGCTTTGTGCATCCATCCATCCATCCATCCATCCATCCTCCCATCCGTCCGTCCATCCATCCATTCATCCATTGATCTATCCATCCATCTCTCCATCCATCCATCTCTCCATCCATCCCTCCATCCCTCCATCCATCCATCCATCCCTCCATCCATCCATCCATCCCACATGTTCCCTCTGGTAACACTGATATGTTCATGCAGTGAGTCTGTTTTCCCCCAGGTGTGTGTGGTACCTGGACGGTGACTCCTCTGGACTTGTACTCCGCCTGCAGGCTCTGAGAGAAGTACGCCACGAAGGCCTGGGGGGGTAAGTTTCAAACTGGTGATCTGCAATAACCCAGATGTGTGTGTGTGTGTTAGTGTGTGTGTGAGGACAACGGAGCACCTTGGTTGCGGAGTAGAGAGCCAGCAGGGGCTGCGGCCGGACGCCGGCCTCGGAGGAGATATTGATGATCAACCCTCTCCTCCTGGATGGAGATCAATGATAAACCAGTGACAGGGTGTTCCAGCACGGGCAGAACCTTCACGCTCAGAGATTAATAAGTGGCGGAGGGAAGGAACGCCATCGATAGTGGATCGGCTCTCAGACGCTCCGGTCAATAAATGATCAACGGACGAGGACGGACTGGATGAGCTCCGCGGAGAAGCTCCAGAAGCAGCTCGTTCGTTCACAGAAACGCCGTCAACAACCGACAGATAAAGTAGCGGCACCTGCTTCGTGGTTCTGACCGACAGCAGGTGATCGGCAAAGCTCTCATTATATCAGGAGGGGTCTTTTTTCATTCATTCGTCACGTATCACTGCAGGAACCCTGGGGCGCCGAGCAGAACAACATGGGATTTCACTTGTACTTCTGCGTACTCCTACCTCTCCACCATGCCGGGAAGAACCAGCTTTGTGATCTGAGAGAACGACAAAAAGACAAATCATTCCCTGAAAGAGAGCGTGTTACTCAGCGTGGGAACAGCGGCTTCCTGCGGAGCCGTCAGCTCACCTGAGGAACCGTCAGCACGTTGCAGTTGACCACCTGGGTGATTTTCTGACTCAAACACGAGAAGCAGAGCAAGAATGAGTCTCGGCGCGGCGCCGTTTAATTCTGGGACGGACGGAAGGGGAGTCTCACCTCCTCGGCGTTGGGAACGTCCAGGAAGAAGTCGAAGTGCGAGGAGAAAGCCATCCCTACGTTGTTCACTGCAAGGAGAGAGCAGGAGAGCGTCGTCAGCGGGCGCTTCTGGTCTCGGAAGCAGAAGATCTCATGGCGCCTTCCCTCTGCTCGGGGTCGGAGAGAAGGGGAGCTAAACCGGACCACTGAAACATCTGGATCTTCTCCCCCGGAGCGGCGTGGTCACGTTCCTGGCGAGAAGCCCCAGAAGCTCCACGCAAATCTGTGATTGGACGACGGGTTCGACCCGCCGCCGCCCGCCCGGTCGCGTTCTGCGTCTCATTACCCAGAATCCCGATCTCCAAGCCCTGCAGCTCGCTGGCGATGGCGGCATAGATGCCGTGGCCGTCGGTGAAGTCCACCTGGATGGTGCGGGTCCTGCGCCCACACTGATCTCCTGAGGGACACGAAGAAGAAGAAGAAGAAGAAGAAGGAGGAAGTCATTCGCCCTGCGGCGTCCAACCTGAACGCCATTTGTGAGTGCATGTGTGCGTGCGGGCGTATCACTCGCCGATCTCTTGGGCCACTTGGCGAAGCTTGTTGCTGGACCTGCTGATGAGGACCACATCCAGGCCTCTCCTGGCCAGCTGAGGAGAAACACGGAGGTGGAGGTGACCTCCAGGACCTCGGGTTACGGAGGGCGTTCCCGTCGGAGACTCACCTCAACGGCGTACGCCTTGCCGATGCCCGAGGTGGCGCCGGTGACGACTGCGGGAAGGAGACGGCGAGACATTACAGAGATGATTTGGACGGATCCTGATGCGTGCGAGAAGAAGGTCTCAGTACCTGCCCAGCGGCCGTACGTCCTCAGATCCACCCGCCAGTACCGGGACAGCAAGAAGGTCCTGCATCCACACCAGCATCTCCAGCCACACTTCAGGAGCAGCCAGGCGGCCGTCAAGACCCCGACGAGGAGCAGCAGGTCGAGGAAGGTCATGCTGCCGCCGTGGAGGAGGAGGAGGAGGACGAAGAGGACGAGGTCCTGCCAGACCCTGACACCACCAAGGCTGGAGGTGCGGTGAGTCTGAAGCCTCTCTGCAGGGAAACGACCGAGATTTTTGTGCCCTGACGTCGGGTGCTCCTCCCGCCTGGCTCCGCCCCCTGTGTGTGTGTGTGTGTGTGTGTGTGTGTGTGTGTGTGTGTGTGTGTGTGTGTGTGCTCTTCAGACAGCAGACAACCTGCAGGAAGCTTCGCTCTGCTCTTTAATTGCTGGACATTCAAATTTGGGGTGAAGGAATGATGGTTTCCATCCCAGCGTGTGAGAAAGACGGCTCAGAAGATGCCTGGAGATCCTGGACTCCACCGTCATTCACCTCCAAGGATGGAGACATGTTGTCCGAAGATACTCGGGCGTAGAAATCTTCAATAACATGAACAATCGGTTTCCGGTAAAAGTGAGCAGATCTGTGTGACCAGCAGGACGGAGACGGTTTGGTTGGACCGGCGAGGAGGTCCTGGTCAGACCCAGAGGAGGACCAGGACCACGGGAGCCAAGCTGCACCCGTGGTCCTGGGGACCATCAACCCCACGCTGTCCTTCGCTCTGGTAGGAGGTGCTCATGTTACAGCGCACGATAACCAACTGCTGCTCACTGCATACATACATACATATATACACTGGATATATTATAATAATACTTCATCCTTTATTATTCTTTATTATGGGGGAAATCTTGTTGTGCAATGAAGCCCTGAAGATGAGCAGGAGGCTGCAGGGGAGGAATGTTGGCTTCCAAAGACCATCGCTCTGCTTCCTGCGCCGCCCCATGTTTATACTGCATGTAGTCACTGTACATACTAGATATACTAGTACATACTAGATATACTAGTACATACTAGATATACTGTGTGTGTACACTGGATATATTGTATACACACTGTACATAATGTATACATACACTGTGATATACAACCCTGTTGTGAATATTCTACTCAGTATATATGAATATATATATACATATATATATACTGTACATATGGGCCATGCGTGTCCCTGCTATAAATGATATACAGTGTATATATACATTATTTACAATGTAAATAAACATTATGTACAGCGTATGCACACATTCGTTTATCCATAGTTTATTTTGTATGCACTTTGTACTGTGTGTACTCGTGTAGTGTTGTGTATGATAGTGTTGTGTTGTGTGTAAGTGCTGTGTGTGTGTGGTGTTGCTGTCCGGTGTGTGACGGCCTTCACCTGAGGATCTGACCGTCATTCAGGAAACATTCAGGTAAGTAAGAGCCGGATGCACGTCAAGCGATTCGTAAATCACACACGACGAAGGGCAGCGGGTGGTGGAGCCCAAGCGGAGAGCAAAGGGAGGGAGTGTGTGAGCGTGCACGTCAGTGCACGCACGACATGGGTGTCCTGAGGTGGTTCCTTCTGTGTGTGTGTGTGTGTGTGTGTGTTGTTTATGTGCATACATGTGAACAGACTCTGCCAATAGGGTTATTGTGATGTAGATTCTGCAAGATCAGCAGGAGATACACATTTTTCTCACCAATTCACCCAAAAAGGTGTGAAAATAAGGCTGTGCGGTCCCGGGTGTCCGAGCTGCCCGGGGGCCCCGGGGGCCCCGGGGCCGGTGTTTACGGCCCTGCTGGGCCTCAGCTGAGCGCTCGGGATCTTCTGACTCTTCAGACACAAAAACAACAAACGGCGTCGTCTCGCCCGGGTTCTGGCGTCTCCCGTCTAATCGGTTCCCACGCTTTTCCGACGATTGTCCCCGTCTCATCTGCCGGCTTCCAACGCCGGACAAGACGTGGCGGGATGATGTCAGGAGACCAAACACCCGGCCCGTTCGGGAGGCCACGGCTCGGGATCTAATCGCCGCAACGCCGAACCCACGTCTGAGCGGACGCAATCTGAAGGCGCTCTCGATTAAAAGCCCTCACAGATAGTATTTACAAGTCCACGTGCGTGGATTAGAAGCTTCCTATCATCTGAAACACCAGCTGCTTGGTCATGTCCCGGAAAAACAGATAAACCTTCACCTTTGAGGAGAGCTGTAGCGTCATGTCGCATTCCTGGACGCAGGGCAGGACGGACATCGTTCACTGCTATAAATTTGCGTGTGCACGCGCGTGTGTGTGTGTGTGTGTGTGTGTGTGTGTGTGTGTGTGTGTGTGTGTGTGTGTGTGTGTGTGTGTGTGTGTGTGTGCAGTCCTACTGCAGTAACTTTAAAGTACTCTATAAGTATCTCAATGCCTGAGGGTAGTTTTAAACTGTATATTTTTCTCATGGAAAAGTCTCAAACTAATTAAAAATAAAATACCCGGCAGCGTCACGCCGGCTGCTGGGAAAGATAAGCCGACCAGAAGGAACGACGGCCCAGAATCTGCCTCTTCACTCGCAGGGAGGCGTAATGGCGCCCGTTGACCACTGGGGGGCGCCGAAGAGCGCAAGAGCTGTCGGGGAGCAGAGTTTGCAGCCTTTGCTCCTCAGTCTCTGGAGAAGTGGCGTATTTGTTTCCTTCTTAATATGTTGTCTCCCTGTCATTGCACTCCAGAACCTCTCCGTGGACCCGTGCGATTTCCGATCCGGCTGCTGAAGTTCCAGCTCCGGCGTCATTTGTTCTCCGCGACGAAGGCCTCCCCGTGAAACCCCGGGGCTCCGTCGCCGGACGGTCGTGGAGGCAAATGTGAAAACGAAAGCCACGTGTGAGCGGGTTCTGCTTGGATGAACCCGGTGGAGAAGGCCCGATAGCCGCGGTGACGTCAGGAGGTTCATCATACCGTTGTCAGATAAGAGCGATTGTGCCGCTGCTGTTTCTCCAGTCACGCCGGGAACCTTGAACAAAAAAGTCGGTCAGGGAAAGCGAGCCGCGGGAAATCCTTATCGTTTGTTGTCGGCTGCTGCGTTCTGTCTCCTGCGCACGTTCGGAGATACTCCGCTCTGGAGACGCGTTCGGAGGCTGGACTCGAAGCGCAAAGGGCCGCTCGGCGGAGATTCTCACGCTCAAACTTCCACGATCCCGCGCTGAGATACGTCACTTCCACGTCGCTCGATGGAGACGCGAAGCTCCGCCGACAGTGTTTGTCTCAGAGCAGCTCGCCGGGAGATGATTCTCCAGCAGTCTCTTCTAGAGCCGTTCCACCAGCTCCGGTTGACGCAGGTGATGAAAATTCCCCGGAGGTTGAAAAAAGGCCTTCGGTGCTCCAAGCTTCAGCCGACCGAATCTACAACGTTCTCCCGGAAAAGCAACGCGTGATGATAATAAAAGTCCCTCTAACTCACGGGGTATCTCGGAGACGTCGCTGTCTTCTGGGTTCCATCGATTCCTCCACTGTATCGTGACAATCCAGGAGTCGTGTTTTTGGGAAATGAAGCTTGATGGAGGTGCCGTCCTTGGAGATCTTTGGCTTCACTCTTCTGTGCCGGTTGGTCCTGACCCTGGGCTGCTCTTGGTGACGCTCCAACATGGCAGAAGACAATCAGTCGATTACTGAGGAGCTGGTGGCACAGTGGTTGATGCTTCCACCTCGACGCCAGAAGGTCCCAGGCTGGATTCAGAGTGAACATCTTTGCGTGTTCCCTCTGGGTTCTCCGGGTTCCTCCCACAGTCCAAAAACATGCAGGAGGTTCATTGGAGACCTCAGATTGTGCAACAAGAAGGTGAACAGTTGCATGTGTCTATAGGTGGGCCTGTCATGACCGGCAGCTGGTCCAGGCTGGACCCACCTCTGGTCCAGTGGCAGCTGGGATCGCCCTCATGGCACCATGAGACTCATGGAAAAGGAATTTTTGAGGAGCTCCACATTGAATTAACCGGCTAAAACACGAGGACATTTGAGATGAAGAGCCGAACCAGGCTCTGCAGTCGCACCCTGGATCTTCACGGTGCAGGTCAAGATGTGGGTGAAGGTGCCCGGTAAGCCCTGGCCTGCTTGTCCAGCAGAGACGACTGGAATCAAGTGATCCTAGAAAGACGTAGCCAGTGACATCACCCAGCATGAAGTCCCCGGGTCATCGAGGAGGTGATGTTTAAGCTCCTCTGCAGCTCCTCCTACACGTCCGCTCCGTGTTTAATTAATTAACCTCGACGAGAAGCTTCCCCGGAGAAAGTAAGGAATTCCAGGAGGGATAAAATAGCAAGTGGCACCGCGGCTTTGGGAGTCATGTGGCTCTGACGTGCCAGGCTCACCGGGTCTGAGCCTCGCTCAGATTTCATCAAAAGGGACGATCGTGAAACCTCGACGTTTGCAGGAACCCTTTTGTCTGGCCGCCTTCTCAACCTTCTGCCCTCCTCTTAGACGTTAGAACAAACTCCAGCCCCCCCCCCCCCCGGGGCAGGAGGGGCAGATCGGGTCTCGGGTCAGGAGTGAGCGTGGAGGACTGTTCTGTATCTGACCTTGCTTTCCAGTGATATCTGTCAGTGCTCCTCAGCATGCCGCTAAGAGGCTTGCGGCCAGCAGATCAGTTTAGCACAGCCTCCCCGGACTAATCTGATTACTTCAACAAGGCTGCTATCAATGTGCAAGACAGGCTAAACAAGAATAAACACAGCCTCACACTTCCACATCTCCACATCACCGCGGGTCAGAAGGACTTATCCAGGCTCACCCCGACGTGGACGAGCCCCACGCGAGACGCCGGCGTCCGCCTTTTCCGACGTTCGTCGCAGCTCTGAATTTCACTTTCCTCCCGGGGCTTAATTCCAGCTGCGGAGAAACCGCACCTGCTCCCGGGTCAGAAGAGCCACAGCAGACTTTGAGGAGCTTAACGCGAGATATTTTCGTCCCTCAGCTCCAGCTCACACTGCCTATATTAGCACGGCTCTCCATATGTAAGATGTTGACCTTTGCTATCCGACCGTTGGTCCAGAAGGAAGTCAGTGGACGTCTGTGAACCTGCGCGACCATCATTAGCATGAGCAGATAGATGATCATGTTTCTGCAATTTGCTTCATGCAAAGCCGGGCAGCAGCTCGGCTGCCGCAGAACCCGACGACACATGACGGCCTCCGAAGGACCTCACCTCATGAAGGTGAAGAGTCCTGGCGGAGCAGCCGTGGGACTGTGGAGCAAACCCACGGGTCTTCAGACCCCCAGATTCTGGTCGTAAATCTGGCCGTCAAAGCAGCGGCGCTTCCTAGAACGTACTTCATCTGATCTTATCCCATCTTCTCTTCACTGTAGTCCTACCAGAACAGGTTCAGGCCACAGCTGCTCTCAGGGCGTCTGTATGTTCCAGCAGGGGGACACGGCCTGCACCTTGTCTGACCAGGGTCTCCAGGTCTTCCGAGGGAAGTGGTGCCCAAGGCTCTCCTCGGGTGCGATGCCTCACTCCGTCCATCCACGGGCGTGGTGTCGCCTCTGCTCGGCCTTGTGGAGGTCTGTCGCTGCTGTGGGCGACCGGAAAAGCGGAAAAACATTTCTGGCTTCCAGGGAGAAGGTGCTATGTGACTGTCGCCTTCTCCTACCTTCACCGCCCGCCTTGGCCAGTGACTGATCATCCTTGGCGACTCTGGCGTAGAGACATCTTTGTCCACCAGCTTGGGTTTGGTGAGCTCTGCTCTCTCTTGAGCGGGCTTCTTCCGCAGTAGATGGTTCTGCACCCCGCTTTCTATGAAATCGCTTGTGTGGGACGGTGCTCCAGGTGACCTTGAGCTTGTAAGGGAGTGTCTGATGGAGTGGACCTCCAAGACACACGGGGTTGGGGATTTGTAGAAGTTATTGATGTGTCTTTTTGTGTTGAGCCTTTTTCCACCTGCTCTAATTGGCTGGTCTACTTGCAACGGCAGCATCCTAAGATCATCTGTCTGGAAAACCATCTATATAAAGCACGGCGTGGACGTAAAGGGGAAAGAAGACTTTGGAGGAAACCTGCCGAATCTCATGCCGTAGATGATCTGATCATGAGGCCCTCTGGAAGGGATCCTCCTCAGGGTTCCACTCCCTGACCTCAGCCTTGACGATTTATACCTAAAGATAACCGCTGTGGGAATCTCCATAATCCTCACCTCAATCTCCGAGGATCTAGAGGCTGGCAAGACCTTCTGCCAGGCTGGAGGCTGGAGGCTGGAGGCTGGAGGCTGGAGGCCTGCTGTGAGTATGATATCTGTGAATGTTGTGCACGGAGCCTCAGCCACATGTTTCATAATTTGATGTGCGACACACTGTGGACGGTCACTCATCCACCAAACCGTACGCCAAACCCAAACTCCGTGAGGTTCATGCTCTGCACACGCGTCCTATGTTTTGCATCTCCAGCCAAAGCATCGACAACATGTGACCTGCCAGATGTACAGAAGGAAGTGCTGTGCGTGAGAGAGGCTGGCGGATCTACAAGGTCAGCAGTTCAATCCCCTGGTGCAGCAGGCTGGGGGAAGAAGGGGAGGAGACTTCTCCTACGCTCAACCTTCACAGTTGATGGCTCCTGGACAACAGTGTGTGTGTGTGTGTGTGTGTGTGTGTGTGTCCTGTCAACTTTCATATTGTCTTGCAGCCTCTCAAACCGACTCCCTTTAAGAATTCCCTGAGAGCCTCAGTTCCACCTGTGAATCCCCACAAGTTCTTGCTGGTTCAGAGGAGACTCCTGGTACCTTCAAGTCTATTGCTCTTTATTTCCTTGAGCTTCTTTCTGTGCATGATAGACCCACTGTTGAATGACAGGCATTGAAGCTGAGTGATGAAACCAGCTCCTGGTCTGAAACCAGGATCTCCTGGTCTGTTGTGCTCCACCAGGATCTTCTGGTCTGTTTCACTCCACCAGGATCTTCTGGTCTGTTGCGCTCCACCAGGATCTCCTGGTCTGTTGCGCTCCACCAGGATCTCCTGGTCTGTTGCGCTCCACCAGGATCTCCGGGTCTGTTGCGCTCCACCAGGATCTCCTGGTCTGTTGTGCTCCACCAGGATCTCCTGGTCTGTTGCGCTCTACCAGGATCTCCTGGTCTGTTGCGCTCCACCAGGATCTTCTGGTCTGTTTCGCTCCACCAGGATCTCCTGGTCTGTTGTGCTCCACCAGGATCTCCGGGTCTGTTGCGCTCCACCAGGATCTCCTGGTCTGTTGCGCTCCACCAGGATCTTCTGGTCTGTTTCGCTCCACCAGGATCTCCTGGTCTGTTGCGCTCTACCAGGATCTCCTGGTCTGTTGCGCTCCACCAGGATCTTCTGGTCTGTTTCGCTCCACCAGGATCTCCTGGTCTGTTGTGCTCCACCAGGATCTCCGGGTCTGTTGCTCTCCACCAGGATCTCCCGGTCTGTTGCGCTCCACCAGGATCTTCTGGTCTGTTTCGCTCCACCAGGATCTTCTGGTCTGTTGCGCTCCACCAGGATCTTCTGGTCTGTTGTGCTCCACCAGGATCTCCTGGTCTGTTGCGCTCCACCAGGCCTGTCCGAGGCCATCGGGGGCAGATTCTGTGTAATTGGCTGACTGACATCCATTATTTGCCTTGATGGGTTTCAAAGTGACTCCTTACCTTTGCGTGTGGGCTAAACCTCAGTCGGCTGTAGAAGGATGGATGGCAATGATTGGGAATGCAGGGCAATGGCAGGGGTGGTTCAGGGCTCTGGAGCCCTTGGAGCCCCTGGAGCTCCAGGGACCCCTGGACCCCTGGAGCCCCTGGACCCCTGGAGCCTTTGGAGCCTCTGGTCCTTTTAACACCAACCTCATATGGAAACATTCAACCATTCCAAGTTATATACTGACCTCCAACAATTCACCCTGTCATCCACATGTCTGAACACTGCAGGGTCTCCAGTGAGCCTCCTGCATGTGTTTGGACTGGGAGGAACCCGGAGAACCCTGAGGAACCCCATGAAGACACCGGGAGAACATGGAGACCCCACACAGGAAGGGACCTTCTGACTGGGGTGTGGAGGTGCGGACCACTTCTCCAGCCCACTATGGTCACTGAGTGCAGCTGCTGGCCCCCCCCACCGCCAGCAGGCCTCTTGGCGGTCAACCTCTTGGAGCCTCTGTCATTCATATGTTCTCAAAGGCATAAAAATCAAGGCTAACGTCTCCAATAACACAAATGAATCTTCTCCATCCTTCTGATCCACCTCCCTCGAGCCCCATATTGAGGTCTCCTCCCGAGCCCCCTGCTCTCCGGCAGGATGCACCCGGCGTGGTGTTTCTTGTTCCTCCAGGTTTGTTGGCCATGCTCTTCCCATTGCAGTTCCTGCAGCCTGACCACACCTCCACTTTCACCTTCCCTCCGTCTCCTCGGCCCTCCCCCACACTCACTCTTCCCACACTTGGGTGGATTAAGAGCTGTAGAGGACCGAGGAGTCAAAGCTCAGCAGTGCGTCCATCTCCTCGCTCTACTCTGACATGCCACTTTAACCCGGCGGTCTGCTGAGCTTTTCTTTTTAAATTTGACTTCTAACCTCTGGCGGCACCTCCTCCTGGCCCCGGGCCCGCGGTCTGGGTTCGGTCTCGCTCCGAGACGGGGGCGGCAACCCCCGAACAAGCCCGAAGATGTGGAAATTTCAAAGCTCCTTTGCCGTTCTCAAGGATCTGGGATTCAACACGAGATAGTCTGCTCGCTTTACTCGAGGTCTGGATTACGTATGGTGTTTTTTCGCAGTGGCCGACCGAGGATCCCCCTCCGAGTACTTGGTCCACCCGGAGCTTGGACGGTGCTGGTCGAGGACGGGCGACACTGACATGTAGAGGAACTGCTCCAGGTCAGAGAAGTCTCATAAAGATGTTGAAATCAGATGTTAACGGTGACCTGTGCGTTTCAGGGGGACACAAGCTTTGCTTAACTAGTCCTGTTCGATTATAAACCGCTTCTAATATCAACAGGTGTACTAAGGTATCGTAAGGTTTTCAGGACATCATTTGAAGTTATTCTTGACTCCTGATGCCCCTAAGAAGAAGGGCAGAACATTCCAGTCAGGTTCCTTTGAACCTATTAGCACCTGATAAGCCAACGTCAGAATTAGCAGCTCCGGGAGACGCGACGCTCAGCGCTCAATCACTGCACTCCAGCTGGAGACGAGCCGCTCAGAACGAATCATGTCGTGTTACAGCTGCTTTTTGACATCTCTCCGAAGCGTCAGGAGGCCTGAGGGAGAGAAGGGCAACTGATGGGCATCTCCAGGTTGGAGATCTCCAGGCCCTCGGCCCAACCGTCGGTCGTAAAGCTGCCGGCCACGTTTAAATGTGCGGTGCAGAACAGGAGTCGGTATGACTTAGTCCACCCTCCCTACGCAGTGCTGCTAAAGAAGTACACTAACCATCTCAGCACGTTAGGACTCATTAGCTGTGATGTCCCATCAGGGATTCTGGCCAACATTCAAACTGAAGGCTGAAGCAGAAGTGGATGGTCAATATGACTCAGTGATATACAAGTTGAAGAAAACCTCAGTCTATGGAGATCTGCATTTCTTCACCTTGGGCCTCCTCGTCGGGACACGGTTGGCCTCCGTATCTGCTCAGCTTCTGGAAAGTGTTTGAGCAAAGGGGGAGGTTTAAGCTGTTTTTAGCAGAGAACCCCAAGTGTACACTGGACTCACCGTTGTGGAGTCCTCCTGAGTAGAAGAGCTGAGAGGATCTCAGGAGATTGCAGGACCAAATAAAGAAATCAAGGTCAGATTTACAGTCGCGCTTCATGTTATGCTGCAAGAAAATGTAAACTGGCCGCAGCTTGGCTAATCCCCTCAGCAGGAACAACAGTGAGTCTGAGCTCCAGGAGTGAAGCGGGAGTCAACAGCTCACAGAGACATCCCATCGCTGATCATCTCAGATGCTGTAAAACACAGAACCTGGTGGAGGCATACCGTAAAACTCACGGGTTCATTTACAATTGGGTACATTTTAAACGTGAGCAAAACATGGCCTCAATAATTAAATTACTTGGCCATCAGATCAGGGCGGCAACTAAAGAAAAACCAGGAGCCAAGGAGGAGATTTCCATGGAAATGTCTCATAGCAGTGCAGGTCAGAGTTGCTGTGCCGGGTGTCTGATCCTTGTAAGAGGGTCCAGATGCCCTTGCGTTCACCTTTCTGTTCCAGCAGCAGCAGCAGCAGCATGTTCCTCAGTGTAACTGTTGTTTTCTCCCGTTCTTCTTGTCTCCTGGAGGCAGTGATGGCTTGGACCCGTGTCACCACCCGTCCAGATCTGGACTAGAGGCCAGCCGAGTGCCGAGGGAATCCCTCCCGCCTGCAGACGCACTCATTCGCACACTCCCACGCCAATCGCCATAACCACTCCTCTTTGGTGTAATCAGAGTAGACCTGTGAGGAGATGGCGAGTCACAGAGACCCTCGCTTTCTGCACAACCTGTCCTACCACCCGCGGTGGCAACAGGACATCTTCAGGCTGAGGAGGAAAAGACACGTGGCTGAAAACCCTCCCAGTGCTCGTAGTCTCTTTAAATCCACGTCCTCGTCGCCGGCGTCAAAACCACGGTTGCCATCGTCTCCCGTGCGATGTTCGAGGAGCTGTTGTGAGAGCTGGTTCCTCATCGCCTTCCTCACGGTCTCGCTGCTGCCCTGTCAAGCCTGGGCGACCACGTTCAAGATGGCTCTGGTTGGACCCTGGACGTGTGACCTCTTATACTCCAGGGCCCTCCCGGACCAGGCGGCTCGCCTTGCTGTGGCGCGAATCAACAAGGACCCCTATCTCAACAAGGGCTACTGGTATGACTACACTCTGATCAACGAAGACTGCAAGTCGTCCCGCGCCCTGGCTCGCTTCGCGGAGCTGGAAGGCTACGGCGCCGTTTTCCTGGGTCCGGCCAACCCGGGCTACTGCTCCTCCGCGGCCCTGTACGCCAAGGAGTGGGACTTGGGGCTTCTTTCCTGGGGTTGTCTGAAACCAAACATGAAAGAAGGGGGGATGTATTCCACTTTCTTGCGCCCGCTGCCCCTGTCCTCCCGCGTCCTCTTCAGCGTGCTGCGGTACTTCCGCTGGGCCCACGTGGCCATCATCTCCGAGGAGACCGACCTGTGGGAGGCCACTGGCTACGAGCTGGCGTCGTCTCTGAGGGCTCTGGGTCTGCCCGTCGGCCCCGTGGTCACGATGGAGGCCAGCAAGGACGGGCCGACGAGAGCCTTGACGAAGGTGCGGGAGGCGGACAGAGTCCGAGGTGAGCTGGACTCGATGTTGATCTTTTTAATGGATGCTGGGGAACGGTAACCTGAATTCTCAGTCGCCCGCAAATCGATGTTCCTCTTTGGCAGTCGTCATCATGTGCATGCCGTCCGTCCTCATCGGTGGACACGCCCAGTACAACCTCCTGACCACCGCCCTGGCCATGCGCATGATCGACCGAGGCTACGTGTTCATCCCGTACGACACGCTGCTCTACGCGCTCCCCTACACCAACGCCTTCCACTACGTGCTGGGCAACGACACCAAGCTGCGGAAAGCCTACGACGGAGTTCTCACGATCACCATGGACTCTGGAGAGCGCAACTTTATCGAGGCCTTCAGAGATGCGCAGGACGGCTACGAAATCCGTAGCAGCACCCCGGCGGAGCAGGTTAGACTCACAGGCCTGTTACGCCGGTCAACTAATCACTTATTTGTTTGTTTAGATTTATAGATATTTTGGTATCACCGCCACAGCTGGCATTTTTTTCATCATTTCTATCTGGATCAGGAAAGAAGGAGGTGCTGTCCCATCAGAGGGGCAACACATGGTAGATGTTCTGGAGGTTAAGTCAGACTGAGATGGTTTGGACACGGACAGAGGGGGAACGGTGAAGATCTGGGTAGAAGGATGCGGGGGTTGGAGCTGCCAAGCAGGAGGTCTGGAGGAAGACCAGAGAGGAGGTTTCTGTTGGGAAATAGGATAGGAAGTTAGTTGGTGTGAGAGAAGATGGGTAGATGGAGGCAAGTGATCGGCTGGGACCCTCAAAGGGACCAGCCTGGAGGAGAAGAAGAAGATTTGATTTTTTTCCTTTAACACAGCAATGACCGGCCAAGTCCACAAATTCTACCTTCTCCTTCCCCATCAGATTTCCCCGTTCTTCGGCACCATCTACAACATGATGTACTACACCGCCATGGCAGCGGAGCAGGCCCGGGCCAACGGGGGGCGCTGGGTCACCGGGGAGATACTGGGCGGCAGCGAGGGGGGCTTCGACTTCGAGGGCTTCAACCAGCACCTCGGGGCGGGCAGGAACGGCGAAGGCATGCAGGCCCGATACGTAGTGCTGGACTACAGCGGCATCGGCAACACCCTCTACTCCACCCACGCGCTGGAGGCCATGCACACCGACGGCAGGACGGGAGGCTTGAAATATCTCGGACGCTCCGTCCATTTTGCCGGCAGCACGCCCTACAAAGACTCCAGCTGTTGGTTCAGCCCCTACTTTGCCTGCAGCGGAGGTGAGCGATGCCGCCGTCCGTCAAAGAACACAAGCCGAGGGGGGGGTGACGTACGTTGACCTTTGACCTCCTCCCGTCCCACAGGGCTGGACTCGGCCACAGTCTTCTTCCTGCTCCTGCTGTTCTGTGTCCTGGCCATCGGAGGGATCAACGTCTTTCTTCGAATGAAGTAAGAGCAAGAAACCCTATCGTCTGAGACCCCTCTTGCTGTTCTCAGACTACGAGGAATACATGAGTAAAGTCTGATTATTGTCTCACTTAGGAAAGTGGTCACTCTCAACTGGTGCATTTACATCGAGCCGAGAACTTCGAATATGCTCGCACCTTCTCACTTCCATGATTTGTTATTTTCAAGTATCTATACATTCAGTGGTAATATGATATTAAAAAATATGACGTGGTACTGTAATCATTCCTCAAGCCGTACAAGCTGACTTGAATGATCCTGGGCGGAGCAGTGGTGACCACCTCTGCCTTACAGCAAGAAGGTCCCTGGTTGGACTCCCATAGGTTCTGTCTGGAGTCTCCACGTTCTCTCCGGGTTCTCCAGGTTCCTCCCACAGTCAGGAGGTTCATTGGAGACCCTGAATTGTCTGGACCTGTGATTGAGAGCGTGAATGGTTGTGTGTCTCCACAAGTGGCCCTACCATGGACCAGGATGAACTGCGCCTCTCAGCCACTGATGACTGGGATGGGCTCCAGCACCCATAGACAACAGATGAATGACTCCATGAAGCATCTACATTAGGATGTTCTCACATATGCTTTTGTGTGATGTTAAACTAAGAAACGCAACACGAGTGCATTTAGCTGTGTGAGATGTTGGGGTGTGAAGAAGTCCATCAAAGCAATAAGGATGGAGCGCAGCATGAACATGATGGAACACATCCTGGACTCTGAGGAGGTCTGATGTTTCAGGATGAAATTTCAAACAGATTCACACTGAAAAAACGCTTTCTATCCGTCTACCCAGGAGAAGTGGCAGGATCGGGTTCAGCTTTGGGGGCGGGGCCAACGGAGGATCCACAAAGGTGGTCCTGACCCTGGACGACCTGGTCTTCATCAACACACAAATCAGCAAACGGGTCAGTGCTCTGCTACTTCCAGCCCAAGAACCCGACGTCTTTGCTGCCCTCCTTGCTTCAGGTCACGTGCTCTTAACTCATGCGTCCTTGTTGTCCGAGAGCAGAAGCTGAACGACGAGAGCATCCTGAAGAGCCAGCTGGACATGAAGACGCCGCACCACTCGGTGTCCGGTCGCAGCTACATGGCCTCCACGCCCGACAGCTCCAACGTAGCTGTGTTTGAGGTGAGACTCCTTGTTTTCAGCGTCTTTGAACAAAATCCTGAAAAGAAGCTCTAAATCCCCCAAAGATCAATGTGAGCTTCATCCCAACAGTCTGGTTTTAGAAGATTGTGACACTTTGGATTCTACATCGCCCGCTTTTTCCCTGGTAGTACCTTCACAAAGTAACGTTGTGTTCTCGTGCCCATCCAGGGGGACTGGGTCTGGTTGAAGAAGTGCCCCGGAGGAGGATCGAGCATAAACGGCAGCACGTCGTTTGTGTTTGTGAAGGTCAGTGTTTCTCGTGAACTTTGGAAACATCTCGATTTTGCAACACGGACTGGTGATCGCAGCCTCAAACCAAAACCTAAGGAATTCAGGCCGCCGACATGTACCGCGGTTCTTCTTGAGAAGTGACGAGAGCTTGCGTTGCCGTTGTCAAGCCGGGCGTCTTCTCCTTCTCGTTCTTAGCTGAGGGACATGAGGCACGAGAACCTCAACCTGCTCCTGGGACTGTTCCTGGACTCCGGGATCTTCGGCATGGTGACGGAGCACTGCTCGAGAGGTAGCTTGGAGGACCTGCTCGGCAACGAGGACGTGCGTCTGGACTGGATGTTCAAGTCGTCATTGTTGATGGATCTGATCAGGGTAGGACAGGCAAAGTGACCCTCTTGGTTCCAGAGATACCTTCAGCTGTGCTTCATCGTCCGCCACACCTTTTCCTGCCTTCAGGGTATGAAGTACCTGCACAATCGTAGCATCATCCACGGAAGGCTGAAATCCCGCAACTGTGTGGTCGACGGGCGCTTTGTGCTAAAGGTGACGGATTACGGCTTCAATGAAATCATGATCGCCCAAAGCATCGACACCGAGGCGGAAAAGCCCGAGGGTGAGTTCAAATTCTCCTGCGGAGAACGAGTATGTTTGCCCGAAGGGTCGGGAAGCATACAAGTGCCGTCCGAGCGTGAGCTTCTTTATTAATTAGGACTTGTAGCACATTTGCCACAATCGATGCCGGCGAAGCCGAGGTGGAGCGACTGCTCCGGCTCCGGGCTGAGATCCTGCCCCAGGTGGACAAGGTCAATGATCTACGGGTCTCGTTGGGGAGAGAAGCTCCGCCGTGACGAAGCTTGTAGGACCAGTCGGTCTACGTTCCCGACCTCACCTGAGGTCTGCAGCTGTGGGCGGCGACACAAAGAACCCGATCACAGATACAAGAGGTCGAGAGCAGTTTCCTCCTCAGGGTGTCCAGGGTTCCTCAGGAGATCTACCAGGGATGGACGGATGGACGGATGGATGGATGGATGGAGAGATGGATGGATGGATGGATGGAATTGTCAAACATGGCAAACTTTATTAATTCTTACTGAAAAAGCTCCTGAACGAGTTTCCTGCACATTTTCTTTGCATGTTTCTTGTTTGATTCTTTTGTTATTACTGTTGTTGTTGTTGTTGTGTTTATTATTAGTATCAAGTTATTTTGATCCTATTTCTCTATTTCTATGTTTTTTGCCTTTCTAGTCACTTTTCTACTTGTCCTTGGATGTTGGTTTGGTAGTTTGTGGTTTATTTTGAGGTCCTGTCACATGTTTTTACCTGTGAAAGTGTAGTTTATGTGTCCATGTCAGCAGTTGCAGCAACATATCCAGGTTTAACTTCCTCTTGATTCCAGTTGTGATCATTATTAAAGTTTGATGATATGAATGTATTCCATATTTCCCACTTCAGTTTGGTGGAATCGATTTTCTTTGCGCGAATCCCCGTCGTTGTAGGTCAGCGTTCAAGGTTTCCATTTACATTCTTCTTCCTTCTTGACATGCACACCAAGACCTTCTGTGGACGGCTCCTGAGCTTCTGCGCAGCTCCAGCCTGCGGCGGAGAGGAACCTTCCCAGGAGACGTCTACAGCTTCTCCATCGTCGTGCAGGAGGTCGTCTCTCGCTCCGCTCCCTTCTGCATGCTGGACATGCCTCCCAAGGGTGAGGTCCGCCGGCAACTCCAGGCAAATGTCTGATCTGCATGCTGACCTGTGTGTGTGTGTGTGTGTGTGTGTGTGTGTGTGTGATGTCAGAGATCATCAGTAAGGTGAGGGAGCCCCCTCCGCTGTGTCGGCCCACGGTGTCGGTGGAAGAAGCCCCGGTGGACGTGATTCAGGTGATGAAGCAGGCCTGGAGCGAGGAGCCGGACAAGAGGCCCACCTTTGAGGACATCTTCAAGCAGGTGAGAGCCCGTCCTCCTGCGAGAAGCCGTGATGGACCTCGGGCCGGAGATGACCCCTCCACCGTGCTCCGTCTATCCGCAGTTCAAGAGCATCACCAAAGGGAAGAAGACCAACATCATCGACTCCATGCTGCGCATGCTGGAGCAGTACTCCTCCAACCTGGAGGACCTGATCCGAGAGAGAACGGAGGAGCTGGAGGTGGAGAGACAGAAGACCGACCACCTCGTGGCTCAGATGTTGCCCAAGTGAGTGCAGGAAGTGTTTTGTCTGGCTTCAGAAAAGGCCGCAGAGCAGCGTTAGATGATTCATCTAGCGTTCTTCTGGAGTCCTCCTCCCCTCCAGCGTTATAGCAGAGCTTCCACCAGCTCCTGCCTTTATCGTCTTCACAAATATTCCAATATCTAACTATATTCTGGGCGGCGCAGAGGTCAGCATCTCCTCCTCACTGCCAGAAGGTCCCTGGCTGGATTCCCACAGGGTTCCTTCCCGAGTGGAGTCTCCACGTTCTCCCGGTGGTGGGTGGGGTTCCTCAGGGTTCTCCGGGTTCCTCCCGCTGTCCAACACATGCGGGAGGTTGAGTGGAGATGCTGCGTTGTGCAGACGTGTGAATGAGAAGGTGAAGGGTTGGATGTCTCTCCACGAGGCCCTGTGACCGGTCCAGGGTGACGACCAGGGTGGGCTTGAGAACCTCCACCCAAGATCAGCGGTATGGAGAAGCAACGGATGAATGAATATATTCTTTGTTGTGGCTTCTGAGAGAGAAGTTCAGTTTGAATTTACGGGTAAAGATGAACCAGGAAGTCCCTGGTTAGATGATCCGTTCGCTGTCTCTGACCTTCATCCAGCAGGGCCTCCATCCTGAGGAGAGGCAAATCAGCCCAAATGAAGGGATGATGGAGAAGAAGTGTTTCTGTGTCCTCCACAGGACGGTGGCCCAGGCGCTGAAGACCGGCAAGCCCGTCAAACCGGAGCATTTCAGCGAGGTCACGCTGTACTTCAGCGACATCGTGGGCTTCACCACCATCTCGGCGCTCAGCGAGCCCATCGAGGTGGTCGACCTGCTCAATGACCTCTACACGCTCTTTGACGCCATCATTGGGCTGCACGATGTCTACAAGGTCAGTGCTTCCTCCATCTCCATCCCCATCTCCAACTCCATCTCCATCTCCATGAATGCCTGGTCCTTTGGTTCTGCAGACTAGTCAGCAGATCTTCTACAGAACCAGCACTAACCAACGTCAAACCAATGCTGCTGTTTATCATTGGTTGATGTTGGTGAAGAAGTTGCTGTCAGGACGTCCGTCACATTTAGATACTGGCAGCAGCTGGGATCGATATGGGGTTGGTTAGGGTCTTCTTCTTCTTCTTCTTCTTCTTCTTCTTCTTCTTCTTCTTCTTTGGGCTTCTCCCTTCAGGGGCCCTGGCCAATCACCTCCCTCCATCTAACCTCCTCTCCCTGTCCTCTTCTCCTCCATCTGTGAAGCTCCTCTCTGGTCTTCCTCCAGACCTCCTGCCTGGCAGCTCCAACCACAGCATCTTTTTACTTTTTACTCAGATCTTCTCCCTCCCTCCTCTGTCCATGTCCAAACCATCTCAGCGTGGCTTTATCTCCAGACCATCTCCCATGTGCTGTCGCTCTGATGGACTCCTTCCTGATCCTCTCCATCCTCCTCACTCCCAAAGAGAAACTCCACATCTTCATCTCTACCTCCTGTCTTCTTCTCAGTGTCTCTAAACCAGACCCATTGGCTGCTGTCACCTCCATCTTCGTTCTTTCCGGCAGATACATGTGTTCTCCACCAGTTCCAGCCTGCTTGCATGTGTTCTCCACCTCCTCTCCAGCCTGTTGACCCTCATTACTTAAACTCCTCCAGCATCTTCACCTCCTCTCCCTGTAGCCTCAATGTTCCTCCTGGGTTCTTCTCACTCACACACATGCATTGTGTTTTGCTGCGACCAACCTGCATAGAGATGTTCCTCCACCTGCTTCCTGCTCTCCCTGTAGATCACACTGTCATCTGCAAACATCATCAAGGTCCCGTATGACTCCCGTCTAACCTCGTCCTCCAGCCCGTCCATCACTGCAGCAACACTAGAAGGTGCTCAGAGCTGCTCCTGATGCTCTCCCACCTCCACCTGGTCTCCTCCCCACCTTCCCACAGCTCTTGTACAGACGATCCAGACCATTAGATGATATCAGATTAGCCCTTGGTCTTCCAGACGATGAAATGACTGAGAAGATGCAGAGATACAGCGGGGAGGTCTTTTCAGATGAATGGACGGAGAAGAACCTTTTGTCCGACAGCGATCGGGTGTTTTCAAGCAACGGTGGCGTTCCGACGGCGGCGGCCGTGTTCTGACTCTTCTGCCTTTCTCTCTGGAGTTCAGGTGGAGACCATCGGTGACGCCTACATGGTGGCCTCTGGAGTTCCCACCAGGAACGGGAACCGTCACGCGGCCGAGATGGCCAACATGTCCCTGGACATCCTCCACTGCATCGGGACCTTCAAGATGAGGCACATGCCGGAGCTAAAAGTCAGGATCCGTATCGGCTTGCACTCCGGTGAGCAACATGTCCTCCAGACCTCCTGCTCCAGCTCCAACCTCATCCTTCTACCCAGATCTTCTCCATCCCCTCTCATCTAACCCACAACCAATGACCTGCCTCCGTCTAACCCTCTTCTCCTCCATCTGTGAAGCTCCTCTCTGGTCTTCCTCCAGACCTCCTGCCCGGCAGCTCCAACCACAGCATCTTTCTACTCAGATCTTCTCCATCCCTCCTCTATCCGTGTCCAAACCATCTCATTGTGACTTGATCTCCAGAACATCTCCCATGTGCTGTCCTCCTGATGGACTCCTTCCTGACCCTCTCCATCCTCCTCTCTCCCAAAGAAGATCTCTGCTGCCTCCAGCTCAGCCTCCTGTCTTCTAGCAGACCCCGCGGCTGCTTCACCTCCACCTTCTCCACCTTTCCCTCCATACTGTCTGATGCTCCTCCGTCACCCCTGAGCATCTTCTCCACCGGACAGATGTTTGCAGGACAGATGACCCTCAGTCCTTAAAGTCCTCCACCTTCTTCCTCTCCTCTCCAGGACATACCTCCTCCTCCTCCTCCTCCTCCATTGCAATATCATCTGCAAACATCTCAATCGGTGAAGATCCCGTCTAACTTCGCCTGTGTCCGTCCATCGCCGCAGTGAAACCTGCAGATATTGGAGTTGTGTTTCTATGTTCTCTCAGAAAGATCTGCTGATGTTGCAGGAGGTTCTGCCACGGCTTTTCACAGCAGCCCAAGCTGCTAAGGCCAGAGGGTATTTTTACCCTCTTGATCCTGGTCTGGAACTCCTTGCAGGAGCAGTGACACACTATCCACTTAGGGTGCTGTCATCCAATTAACACGCAGCGTCGCTCCGCAGCGCCGCTCCACGCTTTGCCCTCGCCGTTACTTTGAGAAGAAACGACCAACGTTGGATTCACAGGAGGTGAAAGGATGTCGGTGTGTGTTTGCAGGCCCGGTCGTGGCGGGAGTGGTGGGTCTCACCATGCCCAGGTACTGCCTGTTTGGAGACACCGTCAACACGGCGTCCAGGATGGAGTCTACGGGGTTGCGTGAGTGACTTTTGTCGCCGGTTAAAGTTCACAAATGCTGCTTTTCTCACCTTTGAGATGTTTTTTTTTTTTTCCGTCCATTGTGAGAGAGGTGGAGTGGACAGTTGGGGGGGCCTTCAGCCACGCCTCCGCAGGCTAAACAGGGCTTTGGGGGCGGAGCCCTCGCTAAGCCTTTAAGGCTATCAACAGAATTACAGGCCAATTTGAAGTTTGGATGTAAATGTGGTCAATGTGTGTGTGTGTGTGTGTGTGTGTGTGTGTGTGTGTGTGTGCGTGCGTGCTGCGGGAATCAAACACAAGCCTTAATTCGGCAAAATGAGGACCAAAGGGATCTGAGTAGAAGCTGAAGAAGGTGCACCTTAAACTTCCTGTTTATTCCCAATATGTGTGTGTGCACACGTGGACTCCACTGCCCCCTGCTGGCCCAACCAGGCCTTGCACTTTGGCGTCTCCACGTTCACAGTCCACTGCCTCTCCATGTTTCAACTGCATGTTGGTATTTACCTGAGGCGGGTGGACTGCGGCCATCTAAACCATATCAAGCCTCTGGCTAAACCTTGGTGTTCATGTGAAGGGATGAATTCTTAAGATTTGCTCTTTGCATGTGGAGTTGTCAGCGCCGCAGGACGGCTCGCTCACACTTGATTATCCACAGCCAACGCTTTCTCAGCTTCAGAAAGTATGAGTTCTCCTGAGTAAGTCATCGCGCTGACGCCGATGAGCCGCCCAACCATGATATCCGAAGCTGTATCTACTCTTGCGATGTATTTGTGAACACGCGCACGAGAACGGACCGCACTGTAACCACCGACCCGCGTTGGGAAATACGAGGCGTTAACGATGAGTAAACATGGCCACCGTGTCGCTGTCGCAGCTTACAGGATCCACGTCAACCAGAGCACGGTGGATGTCCTGAACAGCCTGAAGCTCGGATACAAAATACAAGTCAGGGGCCTGACGGAGTTGAAGGTGAGTCGGGGATCCGGGATCCGTCTCCTTTCGGTTTCTTGATTTTTAGTCGATGTCCTGCGGGCGCGACGGTGCGTCTTTTGTCTCCCGACCTCCATTGACCTCCTTTTCATCGGTTGTTCGTTGGTTCATTTCGCCCCTTGACGTCACAACTATTCCCAGAGACTCAAACTACAACGGCAGATTCATGTCAAAAAAAACATAAATATTTCGACCGGACTTTGCTCTTCATCCAGAGAGTCGTATCACGCGTTCAAATGCCGCCCTGCCGTGATGTTCACATAGTGCTGATCATACTTGCTCTTTCAGGGCAAAGGCATTGAGAACACGTATTGGTTGGTCGGGAGGGAGGACTTCAAGAAACCCCTGCCTATTCCGCCAGACCTCCAAGGGTGAGTGAACGCTTCTCCAACCCCTCGAACGAGCGCTGAGCTTTGGGGAAGTTCGACAGGAGAACGATTGCACGTCCTTCTTCTGTGAGTGTGCGGTGAAATGAAGAAATCACCCTTCAGCCGTGAGCTTAGCACGGTGAACAGCGGCTAGCGGAGTTGCTAGGCTACCTGCACCAGGAGTCATGTAGAACACATTCCAGCGAAAAGGAAAGGTTGGAGGGTTCACCTCCTCGTTCGCTCATGATGTCAGATAGAAGGCCTTGAAGGAGACAGAACAGCTGGATTGTTAAGGAGAACCATGTTAGGAGATGCTCTTGGAAAATGGGAATAAGAGTACAAGTGTATTGTCCTGTACATGTAGATGAAAGGGCTGTACAAAGCAAACTTACAATTGTAGCATCTTAAAGCACAAAGGAATATTCATTTTCAAACAAATGAATGAGCACATGAGTCTCACGTCCGTTCGACGCTTGCAAAGTTTTTCCATTTTGCCCAAACATCTTTCATTTCCTTGCTCCACGTTGTCTTTCTATTCCCTGCCGTATTTTTTCCCTGCTGAGGCGGTGTCCGCTCAAACGCCGATGCCGCGATTGAACATCAGCGTATCGTCGGCATACAGAGTGACCTTAGCGGAGGGCTGAAGTTCAGAGAGGGCGATGCTTCACTGGTGGGTGTGAGAGGCCGGGAGGCGTCTGGGCGTCCACGCCAGCACCCGCCCATGTAGAAAACATGTAGAAAAGAAGAAACAGCCACTGGTGGGAAAGCAAATGTATGGATCATCTGCTCCGATCAGGCTGAGCATGTGAGGATGTTGATGAACCTTCAGCAGATCTCAAAGTCGACTTTAATGTCAACGCTGCCGTACCTTCACACGTAGCATTCAACTAGCGTTACTCTGAGACCCGCAAAAGTACAAAACATGATAAATAATTTGTCACAACGAACAACGACGAGATCTTAAACTTTTCCTGAAGGGACAGCAGGCCACCACAGCTCGCACCCTAAACCCTCCTCCATCTTGCCGTTTCACCCGGTTACAAACCTCAAGGTCTTCAAGTGACGTGAACGAGCTCTTTATTATTCAGGCATTTTATTTCATAAAATGAGCGGCGGCGTCTCCACGGTGACCAAAACATTATTTATACCCAACCAACGGGTGGGGACGTCTTGAACTTTCCATCGTCACCTGGTCTGAGGCGCGATGAACTGCTTGAGTTTGTCCAGCTACAGGTCGTCTTCACACACACACACACACACACACACACACACACACAGTTGCAAGTGGTTTTCCAGTTTGGCGTAAAACAGCGACGATGCTTCGGGTCGGGTGGGAAACAGACCTTTATTCAGAGTGAAGGTCCTTCGGATCTGTGGAGATGAGGAGATGAGTGTCCTCTCAGAAGCAGAACCTCGGTCCCGTCCCGTGTTCACCCGCCACCGACCCAAGGCTGTGTTTCTTGTTGCAGGGGCAGCAATCACGGCATCGCTTTAGAAGAAATCCCGCCCGACAGAAGGCAGAAGTTCCTGGACCGGCAGAAGAGGATGGGCTGAGCCGAGGTCCAGGCCGATGCCCCCCCGCCCCCCGTACGGTTTATCAATTATTTAATCCGGCCGTTCCACGTCCTCCGCCCCCAACAACACGCCGGAGACCATCACCCACATCTCCAGAGGTCCCGGCACCTCCTCCATCTCCACCTCAGCGAGGCCGGGGCGACCTGAACCCCCGGGGCGCCACCAGAACCCAACTGTATTTATCCCACAGCTAGCGTCTGAATGTAGAGTGTGTTGCGTGTGCTGAGATGATGAGACAATGATCTGATCTCCAGATCCCCGTATTTAGACTTGGAAATTTTTCCTGAAGGCCCCGAGGGTGGAGGCTACCTCCAGGGAAAACCCGCTCGACGTTGAGCTCCGGAAGAGTTTACCTGAAACGGCTTCATGAGAAATCTCTATCTCTGCATCCCGGCGGAGGTTCCTGCACGCCTGGGATGGAGCTCCTCAGAGCAGCCAGGTGTTTCACGTAGCGCGTCTCCCGATCGATACCCGATAAAAAAAGCCCCGGCCAGCTCGTCTGGATTGTTTGCGTAAGACGTTTCACGACGACGCCGTTTCCATAACGAGAGCGGGGTTCTCCGGAGGAGCCTCGGGGGGTTTGTCTTCTCCAAACGGCGACCTCCAGGTTTCTCCTCCTAATGACGCTAACAATCCTCAGCATGTAGTTTTTTTTCTTCTTTTTTTTGGTTTGTTTGTTTGTTTTTTAATGACGCGCTTAGCGATTTGGACGCTACGGGGAGGAATATGCAAACCATGTGACCCATTACCCCAACATGTATGCTTGGCTGGCCGCGCTCTTTCTCTAATGGGCTTCCAGTGGGATCTGCCACGCGCAGAACATCTGCGGATCTACGCTAACGTCTCCTCCAGGAACACGCCCGTCTGCGTCAGAGACTTTTTTCTTCTCGAGCCTGATCTTCCTGTTCCAGCGAGGCCTCGGGCCGGACGTGCAGGAACTTCACCCGCTCATGAAGAGCAGGGTCCTTGTGTGTGTGTGTGTGTGTGTGTGTGTGTGTGTGTGTGTGCGCTGTAAATTTGTACGAGGTTAGCGTTGTTGGAGGTCTTCATGTCCTGCATGTTCTTGGATGAGTTCTCGTCCCTCGGCGAGCTCCGGGAAAAAAGGGGGAAAAGCAGCCATGATGGTTCTTTCTATTCGTGACCTTGAGCTGCAGGTGTCGAGGACGCTCTGCAGAAGATCCTTCCACTTCACACACACACACACACACACACACACACACACACACACACACACATTAAACACTGACATGAGGATGGACGTCCAACGGTCGGGTTTTGGTGTTTCTGGCGGGGCTTTTGTTGTTGGTGTTCTCCACCCGCACGGCGCCAACGACCACAAACAGCAACAGCGGACAAACTAAAGTCCAGCATCACTATTTTATCCCCTCACAGGTAGATCCTACTTTTTCTAGACTTTTCTTTCTTGCCAAAGCGGTAGATCGGAATGGAACGGACCCTGGTGATGTTTTCCAAGAGGACTTCCATCATGTTTATGTAAATAAATGACAGATATAGTGAAGACGCCGCTCTCCTCCGGTTATTCCTCGGCCTCACGACGAGAACTTCAGCACAGAAGTAGCAAAACATGACGAGAACACATGACGTGAATACACAGAATGGAGGTTTGTGACCTTCAGGCGACTTTACAATCAGGAATTTGCAAAAACTTGATTGTTCCATTTTCGAGTTTGTTCATCATTCCTTGGCCGAACCTCGCCTCTTCTCCTGCTGGTGACGGAGACGTCCAACCTTCACCTTCTCCTCCACACGTCAGGACAACGTAGGGGGTCCATGGACCTCGTGCATATGTTAGGAGGAACCCGGAGAACCCTGAGGAACCCCGTGCAGACACGGGGAGAACATGGAGACTCCACGCCTGTGGGGATCCAAGCAGGGACCTTCTGGCTGCGGGGAGGAGGATCATGATGGGTAGCTGTGCAGGTGCAGGTGGTGGTGTGTGTGTGTGTGTGTGTGTGTGTGTGTGTGTGTGTGTGTGTGTGTGTGTGTGTGTGTGTGTGTGTGTGTGTGTGTGTTTGTGTGTGTGTGGGGGGGGTCGGACGAAAGAAGAGCAGGTTTGTAAACGGTGAGGCTGAGTTCTCCCGGTGTGAAGCGATTTGCTGAGATGCGTCTGGAGCTGCTCAAAGGTCCAACCCCATCTTCTCGCCCCCATGTGGGTTCTCCTAACAGGCTTTGGGCTGCTGTGACTCATTTACGCTGCGGTGGAACAATCCCATTTGCATAATGCAACGTCTTTGCAACAAACCGCACGCCGGCGGAGAGGACTTCCTGTGCAGGACCGCACGCTGGAGGTCACGTCCTGAGGTTTGACGCGTGGGCTCGCTGAAGAACCGCGGCCATTATCTTGAGTCAGAGACAGGAGGAACGAGGGGGCTCTTCTCATGGTGAACCTTCATCCAACTTCTTCGATTCGTAAAGAAAAACTTCCAGGAGGAGGAAGAAGAAACCATTTATTTCCTGCTTTATGTTTGACATTCAGCGTGTCTGCAGATGAAACCGTGATCTACAGGGAGAGCAGGTGGAGGAACATCTGGAGACGTGGAGGTATGAAACCATGTGTGGATGAGAGGAACACCAGACGAGCGGTGAGGCTGCGGGGAGTGGAGAAGAAGAAGGTGGAGGAGTCACAGAGGATCCACAGAGCAACGGAGAGACTGGAGAAGAGGAGGAGAAATGAGTGAGAAGACGTTGGAACAACTGGAGAAAAGAAGCATCGGCCAGAATGGATGGAAAGGTGGAGGAGATGGAGGTGGAGTTGAGGCGACCATGTCGTGGTTTGGAGGCACTGAGGAGAAGCCGGTAGGCAGAGATGAAGATGAGACGCTTCCTGTTTGGGATTGAGGAGGATGGAGAAGATCATGGAGGCGTCCATCAGAGGGACGGTGTGTGGAAGATGATCTGGAGAGGGAGATGGTTTGGACACGGACAGAGGAGGGATGGAGAAGATCTGGGTAGAAGGAGGCTGAGGTTGGAGCCAGTTGGCAGGAGGTCTGGAGGAAGACCGGAGAGGAGCTTCATGGATGGACGAGAGGAGGGTTAGATGGAGGCAGGTCATTGGTTGTGGGTGGGATGGAGGCAGATGATTGGCTGTGAAGACCCCTGGTGGGAGCAGCAGAAAGGAGGAGAGGAAGAAGATTTGATTGGATTAAAAAAGATAAAAGACTGGAAAACAAGTGTGTGTGTGTGTGTGTGTGTGTGTGTGTGTGTGTGTGTGTGTGTGTGTGTGTGTGTGTGTGTGGTTTGAGGTGGTAAAATTCAAGAAATGTTTTTTGGTCTTTATTTATACATTTTTTTATCTATATTTGTTGTTTTTATTTTATTTTTTTCGTGATATCTATTATTAACAACTAATGTATTGTTATTATCGTTATTATTACTACTATACAACAATAATACGAGTTTTATTATTGGTAGTACTGGAATTGTTGTTGTTGTTGTCACCATTTTCCATTAGTGTAATATTGGGTGCAGTTGTGTTTTTTCCACACGCATCTTGTTATGCAGGAATGAGTTCAGGTTTTCTCGTGGATCTTCTGCTCCTCCATAGAAGCTCCATAGGTCTGCAGGTCTGCGGGTCTGCAGGTCTGCGGGTCTGCGGGTCTGCAGGTCTGCGGGTCTACAGGTCTGCGGGTCTGCAGGTCCTGTCCTCGAACCCTCAAACAAGATGTTTTTGGTTTGTGGACGATTAAAAGCAATCCTCCGCTCTGACCCCACGGAGGACCAGCTCATCCACGCCACGGCTTCCGAAGCCCCCTCCCCTTGCTTCCCCTCCCACGCCACCGAACACGGTGTTCGTGTGCGCGGCGCGTCCGCCGTGCAGCCCCGGGCTCCTGGCTGCCACCGGCTTTGGACGTGCCAGTCTCGCAGGGGCTCCGTGAAGCTGGCCGGGGAGAGGCGGGAAGCACCGGAAACTGAGGAGCTCGGCTTTTCAAAGTAAAAGCACGATGGCAAATTGCGATTATAAAAGCGACCCATCGGGCATATTTGGCTGTCATTTAAAAACAAATAGCTGGATTCTCGGTGAGCAAAGATCAACAACAACAACCACAATAATAATAATATTGATGACGACGACATCGATGATGA
Organism: Fistularia commersonii; assembly: GCF_037954325.1. NCBI lineage: Eukaryota > Metazoa > Chordata > Actinopteri > Syngnathiformes > Fistulariidae > Fistularia > Fistularia commersonii. Next base: position 543,920 of record NC_141312.1, read on the forward strand.
TGATGTTGATGATGATAACAACAACAACATTATGATGTCTCCCGTCGGCTGCTCCTTCAGGGGACATCAGCTATAAGGAAAACTGATGTAATTGAACGTTTCGTGATGTAACCATTGGTGAATTATTCTGATCATTATTCATATTTTTGTTGTTGTTGTTTATATCTTGAACCTCGTTGCACTAAAATCTATCGTGCTTGTTTTATTTTGAAAGGTTCAAACCGGATGCGGGGCTCTAAGGCGGCCGGCTTGACGCCGCTGTCGTTCGTCGGCGGGCATCCACAGACAGGTGCAGGAGCGGAGCCGTCCACGGGCGGCCGATCTGCAGCGTGTTCGGTGCGGGTTCGGGCGGGTTCGGCCGGGGCTGCGGGACGCGGGGCGCCCCCCCACCCCCCCAACCCCTCCGCTTCCCCCCCACCCACCCCCACCCCGATCCTCCTCTCCGCGGAGAAGCCGCCGGATTCTCGCCATGGACGGCGGCTCCGGAGCGCGGCTCGGCTGACTCTCCCGCCCTGCGCGGCGTGGACGCGGGCGGGACGCGGGATGCGGCCGGCCCTGGATTGATGGGGCGCACACCCGGACACGCACGCTAACCCCCCCCCCCCCCCCCTCCCGCCCCCTTCCCCCGCGCCATGGAGCCCCCCGCGGCCGAGCAGCATTACGAGGACGTGCAGAAGAGCGGCTACCTCCGCAAGCACAAGTCCATGCACCGGCGCTTCTTCGTGCTGCGGGCGGCCTCGGAGCGCGGTCCCGCACGGCTCGAGTACTACGAGAACGAGAAGAAATTCCGCAGCAAGTCTCCCGTCCCCAAGAAGGTGCTGAGCCTGGAGAGCTGCTTCAACATCAACAAGCGGGCGGATTCCAAGAACAAGCACATGATCGTGCTCTACACTCGCAGCGAGAGCTTCGCCATCGCGGCGGACAGCGAGGAGGTCCAGGGCGAGTGGTTCCAGGCGATGCTGGACCTCCAGTGCAACTGTAAGCCCGGAGCGCGCCGCCGCGGGCCGGCCTTTTTCTCTCTCCTCACGCACGTTTGCGTGTGTTTTGCGGAGCATCGCGGTTTCGCCCCCCCCCCCTTCCTCCTCCTCTTCTTCCTCCTCACCCCCAAGTGCTGCAGTGTGTGTGTGTGTGTGTGTGTGTGTGTGTCCTGTGAAGAACAAGTGCACGGGGGCACACGCACACGCCATGGGCGGCGTGCGCCGTGTTTGCGCGCTGCACATATTTGCGTGAAAGCGGCGGATGAAAAGGAAACCCGCGGCTTCGCCCCCCCCCCCCTCCCGCGGAGACGCTGCACGTTTTTCACACGACGGCGTGTTTTTCTTTTTTTTTTTTTTTTTTTTTTTTCTTGCATGGCGCAGTGGGCATATAGCAACCATCCGGGGGATGCATCATGTACGCGCAGCCTATCACCGTGCACGCCGCTGGTGCCCGTGTTTTTGTTTTTCCTGCGCGGCCGCCGCCGCCGCCGCCGCCGCCGCCGCTCGCCTAACCTACATTCGGTGTCCGCCGGAAGGAAGGCGGCGGCGGCGGCGGCGGCGGCCGGTGCGAGCCTCGCGGGGAAAACGTGTTTTCCGTCGGTTATCCTCGTGTTTACGTTGTCGGCGCCGTGCACCCCCCCGCGCACCCCCCGTGCACCCCCCGCCGCCATCCCTCGAAATCCCGCCGCCCGGCAAGGCTCGCCCGCCCCTCATGTAGATTAATGCTGCAAAAAAATACATAAATAAATAAATAAAATCGATTGATAGATGCACAGTGCGTTGGTGCACGCGCACACGCCGGTGTTGCATCACACCTGTCCACGCCGGGCGTGCACGCGGGCTGGCGAGGATGGGAGATATCAGGTGGAGGAGCAGAGGAGGGGGGGGGGCGATGTGTAGCCGTCGCAGCTGGGGGTTCCACGGTGGAGATCACCTGGACGGGAGATCTTCTGGACAGGGGATCTTCTGGACAGGAGAACACCTGGACTGGAGATCCTCCGGACAGGAGATCCTCTGAACAGGAGATCTTCTGAACAGGAGATCTTCTGGACAGGAGATCTTCTGGACAGGAGATGGCCTCCGCTCCTCGGTCCGTGTCCTGTCGGTTGGTGTCAGAGGTGGAGGTGCAGAAGCCCTGGTGTTCACCATGTTCTCTGTGCCTGCAGGTAGAACCCCGGAGGACTACGGCAGCAGCGGGGAGTGCAGCTCCCCGTCGCCCGTCCCCACCTTCAAGGAGGTGTGGCAGGTGAAGGTGTGGCCCAAAGGCCTGGGTCACGCCAGGAACCTGGTGGGCATCTACCGGCTGTGCCTCACCGACAAGACGGTCAACTTCGTCAAGCTCAACTCGGACGTGGCGGCCGTGGTGCTGCAGCTGATGAACGTCCGCAGGTGCGGCCACTCGGAGAACTTCTTCTTCATCGAGGTGGGTCGCTCCGCCGTCACCGGCCCCGGGGAGTTCTGGATGCAGGTGGACGACTCGGTGGTGGCCCAGAACATGCACGAGACCCTGCTGGAGGCCATGAAGGCCCTGAGCGAGGAGTTCCGGCAGCGCAGCAAGTCCCAGTCGGTGGGCACGTCGTGCGGCGGCGGCACGGCGTCCAACCCCATCAGCGTCCCCAGCCGCCGCCACCACCCCAACCTGCCGCCCAGCCAGGTGGGCTTCTCCAGGCGCGCGCGCACCGAGACGCCGGGCACGGGCGGCAGCAGCACCAGCACCTCGCCCACGTCGCGCCACGGGTTCCCCCGGGCCCGGACGGCCAGCATCGGGGCGCGCTCGGAGGAGGGCGGGGCCTGCGCCAAGGGGACGTGGGCCAGCTCCAGCCCCAGCCTCAACGGGTCCTGCTCCACCACGCCCACCCTGAGGCCCAAGCCCACCCGGGCCCCGACCCCCGCCAAGATCACCCTCAGCCTGGCGCGCTACACGCCCAACCCCGCCCCCTCGCCGGCGCCGAGCCTCTCGTCCAGCTCGGGTCACGGCTCCGAATGCGGCCTGGCGGGGGCGGCGGCGGGCGCCATGACGGTGTGCTCCTACTCCCGCGTCTCCCAGAGGGTCTCCGTGTCCGGCTCGCCCAGCGACTACGGCTCGTCCGACGAGTACGGCTCCAGCCCCGGCGAGCACTCCCTGCTGGCGCCCGGCCTGTCGGGCCACCACGTGCACGGAGAAGGGCCCTCTAGTTACATCGTGATGGGGCAGCGGGAGGGGCTCCTGGGCTCCCACCACCGCGCCAAAGGCCGGCGCATCCTGCGCCGCTCGTCCAGCCGCGAGTCGGAGGCCGAGCGCCGGCTGCTCAGCAAGAGGGCCTCGCTGCCTCTGGCCGCGCACGAGCGTCCGGCTCCTCCTCGGAAGGACGACGACGAAGAGGACGAGGACTACGCCGTCATGTCCCGGAGTACCAACACGGAGCGGCCGTCGCACCGCGGCGCGCCGGCGCCGGGCGCGCTGCCCGACGGCCGCAAGAGGCTGGACAAAGGCCGGAGGGACGCGGACGCTCCGCCGGACAGCGGCTACATGTCCATGCTGCCGGGAGTCACGTCCCCCGTGGCCCTCTCGCTGTCCATCGGCATGTCCGAGGCCGGCGCCAAGGCGGCGGCGGCGGCGGCGGCGGACGACGACGAGTACATGGCCATGACCCCCAACAACAGCGTGTCTCCGCCCCGGCACGTCCGGCAGCCGAGCGTGGAGGGCTACATGGTCATGTCGCCCAACAGCAGCAGCTCCACGGACCTCCACGGGCTCGGCATGTGGGACGGCCGGTCGGCCGCCGAGAGCCGGGCCGCCGGCGACTACATGAACATCTCGCCGGTCAGCAGCCGCTCGGCCTGCAGCACGCCGCCCTCCCACCCCGAGCAGCACCAGCTGCAGCCCAAGATGTTCAACTCCTACTTCTCCTTGCCCAGAGCGTATCAGCACACCCTCTACTCCCGCTTCGAGGAGGATCTGAACAAGGGCGACGGGAAGAAGGACGGCGGCGGGCACGAGGGTGCGGGGAGGGGCGGCGGCGCCGGGTACCACAAGAGGAACAAGCTGGGCGTGGGCCCGGCGGGCGGCTGCCGGCTCTCCATGTCCTCGTCCTCCTTCTCCTCCAGCTCGGCCAGCAGCGAGAGCCTGGAGGACAAGGCGGTGTCGGCGGGGAGGGGCCTCAGCCTGCCGAGGGCCGGGGCCGACTTCAAGGGCGGCAAAGACGGACGCCACCCGCAGAAACGAGGACCCGGCGGGAAAAGCCCGAAGCAGCAGCGGAGGGCCCGCCCCCTCGCCGTCTCCTCGGACGTGGCCAAGGCCAACACCCTGCCGCGGGTGAAGGAGGCGCCGCCGGGGGCCCCGAACGTCGGCGAGTACGTCAGCATCGTGTTCAAGGAGGACGGGGGGCCCGGCGGGCCGGACGGCGGCCGGCCCGTCATCCACGGGACCCTCCGGCCCTCCAACCGGCCCATCCTCACCCACGATAACCCCGCCCACCTCCCGCGCAGCTTCTCGGCGCCGCTGTCCGCACCGGCCGAGTACGTCAGCATGGACTTGGGGAAGCCGCCGGCCGCGCCGGCCCGCGTCGTCTCCACGTTCGGCGTCGCCCGGGGCCCGCCGCTCGCCGCCGCCCCCAAACCCCGGCACGAACACAGCACGTCCTCTCCTCTGGCGGCGGAGGGCGACGTCGGGTATCGCTCCAAGGGGAAGAAGGCGGCGGTCAAAGATCGTCCCGCCGCCTTCACGGACGACGGCGGCGTCCCGGCGAGGCCGTCCGTGTCCCTGGAGCAGGAGCCCGGCTCGGGCTTCTCCCCGGTCAAGTCCTTCCAGTCGCCGGAGCGCAGCGGCAGGCCGGCCCGGCGCAGCCGCCACCCGGAGGTCTTCGCCCCGCCCCCCTCCGTGCCGCGCCACCCGCCCTCTTCTACCTCCCTCTTCCCCGACGGCGGCCAGGCGGCGAGCCACCGCCGCAGCTTGGACTGCTCGCTGTGGGAGGCCGGCCAGGCGGCGAGCCTGTCGGCCACGCCTCCTCCTCAGCCCGCCGAACAAGGCCTTAACTATATTGACCTTGACTTGGCCGTGAAGGAGAGCCCTCAAGCCGGAGCCGAGCGCGCCGTCGCCACCGCCGCCTACGGCGTGGGAGGAGGAGCTGTGAGCGGCGGCCTCAACGCTTACGCCAGTATTGATTTCTGCAAATCAGAAGAACTTCGAGCACACCAGATCAGCAGGAAGGACGGTCAAGGTAAGGAGGAGCGGATCCACGTGCACGTCGGTTCGGTCGCCGTGGCGTCGGTTCGCAGCTCCGGACGGCCATGTTTGAAAGCAGAAGGCTCGGTGAGGAGGCTCCCTGAGTGGAAGTCTCCATGTTCTCCACGTGCTTGCTTGGGGTTCCTCGGGGTTCTCCGGGTTCCTCCTGCAGTCCAAAGGTGTTCCTGGAGACCCTGACGTGTCCGGAGCTGCGAACGGTCGCATGTCTCCGTTTGCGGTGCTGTTTAAGCTCCATGTGAACCCGTGAACCGGTTTCCAGAGGGACGCCGAGGAGGACGTCCGCGTTCCCCGCCGATGTTCTCCGGCCTTCCTCGCGCTGAGAGCGAGCCGCAGTCGAGCCTCGTCTGGCTCTCGGTTGCTCCCTCCCCTCCCCTCCCCTCCCCTCCCGTCCGTCGGCGGCGAGCGCGCTGGCGTCTCGCCGGCGGGCGGCGCGGCGGCGCTTCCCGGCTGCGGGTCGTCTGTAGAGTCTCTTATTATCAGGAGTGGGCGTTCAGAGAGCCCGGCCAATTGATTTGTCTGCTGGTAATGAGCCTTTTCACGCAGGCGGCGCTGCGAGGACGGCGAGCGGGGCCAGGTGTCGGCGCTCGTGTGGGTGAGCCGGCGGCTGCGGGGAGTCACGTGGCGGCTGCCGGCCCCCCCTTCCTCCCCCTGCCTCCCCTTTCCTCCTCCCGCCATGGAAATGATTTAATGTGTGTTTGGCGGACGCAGGCTGCAGCACAGCTCAGATCCTCCAGCGAAACAATAAATATAAACAACCGTTTGTTCAGTCGGCGGCCTTTTGCATCATGTGCCTCGCTAGCGGCCGCCGCTCCGTTCCCACGCCTCGGTTTGGCGCTCCTCAGGCGGTCCGTGAAGGATCAGTAGGCTTCAGGTGCAGGACACATCGGCGTCACCGGGATCACGGAGGCGGTTGGAGACGGACCGCGTTCAGGCCGATGTTGCCCGGCCTTTATTCAATCCGCTGAACGTCAACAGAGGCACGACGTCCCGCAAACTTGAAACGTCTCGTTTCCCGAATGAGCTGCTCGCACGTCTTTATCGGCCGGACGAGACAAACGTCAGGTCTCGGGGTGGCGACACGGGAGGTCTGGAGGAGAGAAACGAAAGCGGGAATTCAAAACAGTTAAGCATTTCAATCGAGAATCGGTTTAATTGATCGTCGTTTCCAAAACGAGCCAACGGACCTCAACCTCCGCAGGAAACCGTCTGAAAACCAGATGCTGTCTGAGCGCTGAGATCTTTGTGATTTGACTCCAGGCGTGTTTCCCTCTCTCCCCGTCCAGACTGCTGATCCGCGCTCGCCGCCTGGATCTGGATCTGGATCTGGATCTGGATCCTGGAGCGCGTCTCGGTGGCGCCGCAGCAGAACTTTCCTCTGGAGTCTGAACACCGGAACCCCCAGCCGGAGCCCCCGGCCCGCCCCGACCACGGCTTCCTGTCAGCCAAACATGTGCCAAACACACACACACACACACACACACACACACACACACACACACACACACATGCAAACACACACACACCAAACACAGGGTAAGGAAACGGCATTGGCCTTGGTTTGATGGAAAGTGACGTTCGGCGCAGACGGCGGCGTGCTCGGCTCGCGGGGCCGAGTCCCGATGGGAATCGGCGCCAAGCAACGGATCTCCGGCGAAGCACAGCCGTGTGGGCGGAGCCTCCACGCCGGCCAGCCGTCACGCCGTCCCATGTCCGCACGCCGGGGTGAAAGGTCGCCGACCGCCGCTTTGGTTCACGGCGGCGGGAAACAACAGCTGGGCAGGTTTTCGCTCCACACGTCACGGCGCTAGACTCACACACACACACACACACACACACACACGCTGACGCCCCAAAAGTCTTCACACCCGAGAGGCCCCTCCTTTTGCTGCTGTATGGATATATATGTGCTTCTTTTGTGTTTCTATACAAAAGAAGAGCGCGGCTGCGCGGGGTCCCACCTGGCTTACGCAACCGTCGTGAAACGCTCTCAGTCGGCCGTCGCTGCGAGATCTTCTTCCGTTTCATTTGCATTTTCACACGGAAGTCGACGTCCCCCGGCGGCGCCCGCGGGCCCCGTCGAGGGTTAGCCTTGGCTTTGGCTCCGACGGCTTCTTGCTTTGGCATGAATCCGAACCCGAACCCGGGTGCGTTCCAGCGCAGGTCTGACCTTCAAGCCGCTGCTGACAAACTTTACAAATACATAACCGGTTTCATCTTGCGTTTCTTTTGTGTGACGGCACGTCAGAATCCCGGCCGCCGCCATGGCATTTCTAAATTATTAATTTCACGCGCGTCCCTCAGGAGGGCCGGCGGTGCGAGTCCATCACGGCATGTTAGCCTGCGAGCTAGCAAATTAGCACAGCGCTTCTTGGCGTAAACGGCAATTTGGACGGCGGTTTAAGCCTCCGACGTGCGACTCGCTGGCGAGAAAGACCTGAAAGCGAGGGTCCGAGGAGGATCCCCGTCCACGGGACCTTCTCCAGCTCCGACCCCGGCGGCCCGTGGAGGCCCAGATGTTCAATAATCTCCAGGAAAAGGGTGGCGTTTGCAGCAGATTCCCGATGGCGTAACCGCCATCTTTGGGCGTGAATTAGACCCGGCGTCTTTTGTGCGGCTCTGAAACCCTCAGCCGGCAAACCGTCCCTTTCCGTCGGCCGCTGGCGAGACCTTCCAGTCAAACGTCTGGAGAGAACCAATGACGTGCAGGACGCGGCGGGACCCCGCGGCGCTCGGGAAGGACTTTGAGGGTGTCGGGACTTTTCTGGCGTCTGCTTTAAAAAAAAGTGAAAAAACAAGACAAAAAAACCTGTATATTAAACTATGGTATTTACTATAGTGTACAAGTAGAACATGGACTATAGTATATACTGTAGTACGTTTCCTCATTTCTTCTACGTTTACACAATTCTACTATAAAGCGACACATTACAATGGTATATAAGATATACAGTATACAGTATAATGATCAATACTATATAGCCTAGATATCTATATACTCTTTTATAAAGTGCCTCTTTTTTGATTGTAGCTGTTTTTACACCGGTGATCTCAAAGCGGGGGGAGGAAAGAGAAAAAACAAATTGTACTTTCTTTCCCGCCCCTAAAGTTTCTCTGGCGTTGGGAGGCGAGCCAGAATCAAACTGCCTTACTGTGTTTATCGGAAACATGTCAAAACAGAAAGATCTCTGAGGTGCCTCGCGCTTCGGCCCGGAGCCGGCCCAGAACTCTCCAGGACAAAGGATAATTCGGCGCCGGAGGTTCTTCAGGGATGTGGATCATCTCCGGTGACGTCTACCGTCCCCTGCTACTTAGCTTAGCACGATAAATGCTACGACCCGGCCCCCGACGGCGGTCGTCAAGAAGTGGGATCCCGGCGGGAGGAGCGTCCTCGCACGGATCTCCTCGTCTTTGGCGCAGAAAGAAGGAACGGAAGAAGATCCAAGTTCTCAGCAGCTGCGGGAAGTCTTCTAACCAATTACACCATAGCTCTTGGACGCCCTGCTGGAGGAAAGCTCTGCCTCCATGAAGAGTCGAGAACAGGAGGACGGAATCGCGGAGGACGGCCGGGCCTCGACCTTTGACCCCCCCAGGTCCTCTTTCAAATCCCTCCGCCGGTTTTCCGGGAAAAGTAATTCCGGCTTGTTTAGCTGGAATGAGAGCGGTGGTTCCTCGACGACTGATGGGTGACGGCTAACAAACCCATAGACCACCAGTCATTGTGCTAAGCTAACTAGCAGGAGGGTGTGGCGTACATTTTTGAACCCCCCTCCCCCAAGTCACGGTGATGTCTTGTTCTCCTCCTCGGACGTTCTGGACGTGGATTGGAACCCGAACCCAGGTCTGGACCCGGAGGTCCGGCTCGCGCCTCATCCCGCCCTCCTGCCGTCCAGGTGTCTCCCCTGCTGCTGTCCGGCAACTTACCAAAAAGAGAGTGTGACTTGGGCCGGGCTGGGGGCCGGGGGGCGGGGGCCGGGGGCCGGGGGCCGGGTCGGGGCCGGATCAGGGGCCGGATCAGGGGCCAGGGTCGGGTCGGGGGCCGGGTCTTCCCTGAGTTTTCAGGAAGGAAGAAGAATTCCAGCCAAGACGAACATTTTTTCCAAGCCGTGTTTCTGTCGGTGTTGGCCGGTGACCCGGTGACCCGGTGACCCGGTGACCCCCGGGCCGGTTCCGAGTCCAGAACCCCGGAGGAGCGTTCGGCCGGTCCGCCACCGTGCACCCAATCAGGAGGGGGCCGGGCGTCGTCGCGGAGACGAACTCAGACTCCGGCAGTGTGAATACAGGGTACGAGTCCGGAGGCTCCCAGGCTTCTCCAACGGGTCGCTTCACGGAGATGGAGGGATGATGGACGGAGAGATGGAGGGATGATGGACGGAGAGATGGAGGGATGATGGACGGAGAGATGGAGGGATGATGGACGGAGAGATGGAGGGATGATGGACGGAGAGAAAAATGGTTTCTTAGCAAATCTGTCAAAGAATGTTGTATTACGATGGGTTTCAGAACCACAGCTGGTCCTCGGCCAATCATCTGCCTCCATCCAACCCAGCACACTTCCTGTCCTCTTCCCTTCCATCCAGAATGCTCCACTCTGGTCTTCCTCCAGATCTCCTCCAACCTCAGCCTCCTTCTACCCAGATCTTCTCCATCCCTCCTCCGTCCGCGTCCAAACCATCTCCACCTCCACGTTTTCTCCAGAACATCTCCCGGGTGCCGTCCCTCTGCCGGACGCCTCCCTGATCCTCCACATCTCCACCTCTGCTGCCTCCGATCTTCTCCTCAGTGTCTCCAAACCAGACCTCCGTCTCCTCCACCTCTCCTCACCTGCCCCCCCTCCTCCGGTCCGATCCGTTCATTCCGGCTTTATTTTGAAAATCCGTCTCAGTTTTCATGGGAACCAACGGGCGAGACGATCCATTTGAAAGACTCGAAGGACTTCCAGAGAAATTGGACAAAACACACTGTTGACTCAAATCCTAGAAGAATATATATGTATATATATGTGTATATATACATATATATACGTGAATGATCTCTGTATGTATGTATCTTCTGGGGAAGTTCATGTTCCTGGTTTTGCCTCGACATTGAAACCAAACAAGCTGCTGTTTCATGACTTCTGGTGAACTTGTGTGGGGAAAAAGCGGGGGTGGGGGGTTCCTGGGGGCTCCTGGGGGCTCCTGGGGGCTCCTGGGGGGTCCTGGGGTTCCTGGGGTGGGGGTCCCCTTTTTTAATCCCATTGTTGTTGTTCCTTCCTGTAATTGGGGATTAGAGCTCCCTGAGCCGAGGAGCCCCGTAATCTGCGGGCCGGGCAGACGGGGCGGACGGTTTACGGGAGATTTGGGGGTCTGGCTCGCCGCGCTGCCGGTCTGGGGGTCCAGGGGTCCGGGGGTCTCGGGGTCGGGGGTCTCGGGGTTCGGAGGGAAAGGATACTGTGCGTACAATCAGGACCGCCGGGAGCCTTGTGTGTATTTTAAAGCTGTTGATACGACTTTGATAAAATGTAAAGTGTACAAAGACCCGGAGCTGCTGGAGCTGCTGGAGCTGCTGGAGCTGCTGGAGCTGCTGGAGCTGCTGGAGCTGCTGGAGCTGCTGGAGCTGCTGGAGCTGCTGGGCCTGGACAGGACGGCCCGTCCACGGCAGAGGATTTAAAAGCAGAATATTGATGATTCTTGTCTGTGATGTAGACAACGTCAATGTTTGTTTTTTTTTATATATAAAATGCAAAGCGATACAGAAAAGGCTGCCGTGTGTGTTACTGGTCGGCGGCGGTGACGGTCTAGACCGCCGTAAGCCGCCGCCCCCCTTCCTGAGGATAAGGGGTTTAATCCTGCGGGGGGACAGATGGCGGAGGGGTTCCTCCGGGCCCAACATCACCTCCGCCCACGCTGGAAACACGCTGGACACACGCTGGAAACATGTTTGTCCCATGATTCTGTCATTTCAAACCTGAAAACATTTATCCGGTTCTGCTCCGGGATGATTTCAGGATCATTTGGGCAGATTTTCAGCTGGTTTCTTACAGGATTTCACATGAAATCTCCATATTTAGCTGATTTCAAGCAACTTCTTGCAAAGTAGCTTTTAATTATAATCAGCTGATCTTTTCAATGAAACATTTCAATATTTTGGAGATTATTTGCAGGATTTTCATGTCAGCCTTAAAGTTCAGCTGATTTCTTAAAGGATTGCACATAAAATTTCAATATTTGCGTGATTTCCTGCAGGATTTTGGGTAAAATTCCAATATTCATTGACGTTGCGCCATTGCGAGAATGAGAAAATCATTAAAATGACATTTGTCCGTCAAACAGAGGGAACTACTCTGTAAACCGTTGTTATCTAAAAGCAGGTGAGAAGGACAAACAGAGCAGAAACTCAAAGTGTATGTGTGCGCATACGTGTGTGTGTGTGTGTGTGTGTGTGTGTGTGTGTGTGTAGAGTAAACACATTCTTATCTTTAAGTTTGGCTGAAAAGAACGGCGTCAGCATCAAGCGTCGACCTTTGCCACGTGTGTGTGGAGCCGCCGTGATGGAGGGGCGCAGGTCGTGACCTTTCACCCGCTTTTAACGGGTATGGATGTGGATGGGATTAGGCTCCGCCCCCTCCCAGCCCAAAGGTCGCCGGCTAACCGCGAGCGAGAGGACGAATGCTCGGAAGTGTCCGTACAAGTGACGGTTTGGAATGATGGAGATTGAATGAATCTGAGTGAGGAGAAGGTCTCCGTCCGATACGACCTTACGGTCGAACGTGTCGATCAAAAGATGTCGGGTGACGCTGTGACGGCGGCGGGACGTCTTCCATATTTATTGCGGGTGATTTTGTGTGATATTTGAAGTGGTTTGATGTGTTGTCACTTCTCAAAAACGGTGCTGGGTTTCTTAACAGATGCATGAGACTTGGTCATCTTTTAAAAACAAGCGAGCTGAACTGCAAACCCGGTATGGAAGTGATTCGACGGACAGGGATGTCAAGATGGATGATTTTTAGATCTGGGGTATAAAAAATAAACATTTTGATCTCTCAAAAAGGTATTCCCACATTAAATCCAGTAGACCTTATCTTCTATATTTGCTTGATATCCAGAGAGAGTCCCTGATGACTAGAGTGCAACGAAAGCCTAAAACGTGCAAAACAAAATATTTTAATATTGCAGAATGGGGTTTACTTAACCAGTATCAACAGTAGTTGCAAAAACAAAGAATGCACACAAAAACAGCTGAATAAATCACCTATTAACTGTACAAAAATATTAATTTAGCATGTGAAAATGATTCTAGTCATGAAAATAATGTTGTCTTGACTGTGAACAGTTTTATGTAACACCATTAAATGATCAGCAGGAGGCGCTAAATATTGATATTTAAAAACAAAACAAAAAAAAAAAACTACAAACCGGAAGTAGCGTGAGGGGGGGGGGGTGCGTTCACCAGAGATCTTACACAGAGAGATGAAGAGTGTGGCGTATTTTATTTTGCATTACGCAACACCCCATTGTTTCTTCGTATCCAAATCTAACAAATAGTGAACGGAGTTCTTTTAAAACCCCGAAAACATGGATCAGAATCAAAAACAAGAGTTGAGTACAAATGAGAGCCTTGCAGGAGCCACAGTCTCCTTCTCCTTTGGTCTTTCCCCTTCAGGTGTCGCCACAGCGATTCAACCTTCTCCATCTCACCCTATTCTCTGGATCCTCCTCTCTCACACCAACTACCTTCATATCTTCTCTCACGACGTCCATAAATCTTCTCTCTGGTCTTCCTCCAGACCTCTTGCCTGGCAGCTCCAATTCCAGCATCCATCAACCAATATATTCTCTATCCCTCCTCTGTCCATGACCCGACCATCTCCGTCTGGCTTCTCTGACCTTCTCTCCAAAACATCTACCATGTGCTGTTCCTCTGATGGACTCATTCCTGATCCTCTCCATCCTGGTCACTCCCAAAGAGAACCTCAACATCTTCATCTCTGCAACCTCTAGTTCTGCCTGCTGTCTTTTGGTCATTGGAACAGTTTCTAGTCCAAACATCATCTCTGGTCTCACCACTGTCTTGTACACCTTTCCTTTTATTCTGGCTGATGTTCTTCTATCTCTTGGTACCCCTGACACTTTTCTCCACCCATTCCAACCTGCTTGGACCGTCTCTTCACCTCTTTTCCACACTATCCTACGCTCTGGACTGTTGACCCCAAGTACCTGAAATCCTCCAGCTTCTTGATCTCCACTCCCTGTAGCCTCACCGCTCCACACGAGTTCCTCTCATTCACACACATATATTCTGTCTTGCTGCGACTAACGTTTATCCCTCTCCTTTCCAGAGCATACCTCCACCTCTCTAGATGTTCCTCAACCTGTTCTCTGCCCTCACTACAGATCACAATGTTGTTTGCAATCATGGTCCATGGAGATTCCTGTCTAACCTCATCTGTCAGCCTGTCCATCACCATTGCAAACAAGAAGGAGCTCAGAGCTGATCCCTGATGGAGTCCCACCTCCACCTTGAACTTCTCTGTTACCCCTGCAGCACACCGTACCAGTGTCTCACAGCGAGCATACATGTCCTGCACCAGTCTAACATACCTCTCTGCCACTCCAGACTTCCTCATACAATACCAGAGCTCCTCTCTTGGCACCCTGTCATATGCTTTTTCTAGGTCTACAAAAACACAAACCAGCTCCCTCTGGCCTTCTCTGTACTTTTCTATTAGCATTCTCAACGCAAATACTGCATCTGTAGTACTCTTTCTAGGCATGAAGCCATACTGCTGTTCACAAATGCTGACTTCTGCTCTCAGTCTAGTTTCCACTACTCTTTCCCATAACTTCATTGTATGGCTCATCAACTTTATCCCTCTATAGTTGCCACAATTCTGCACATCCCTCTAACTTCATTTTTAACAATCTCTGCTACTTTGTGGTCTACCCTTGCCTCCATTCATTTTCCACATTCATCAGCTCTCTCATCTCTGGGAATATTCTGCATCACTTCATCCAACTCATTCCAGAACTTCTCCTTCTCTTCAAACTTACATCCCACCTGTGGTTCATAGCCACTAACAACATTGAGCATCACATCTTCAATTTCCAGTTTCAGACTCATAAGTCTATCTGACATTCTTTTCACCTCCAGAACGTTCCTTACGAACTCCTCCTTCAAGATAACTCCTACTCCATTTCTCTTCTTGTCAGTACCATAATAGTACAACTTAAAGCTGCTCCTAAGCTTCTAGCCTTACTACCTTTCCACCTGGTCTCCTGGACACACAGTATCTCCACCTTCCTTCTCTGCATCATGTCCACCAACTCTCTACCTTTTCCTGTCATCGTCCTGATATTCAAAGTTCCTCCTCTCAGTCTCAGACTCTTTCCTTTCCTCTTCTCTCTCTGCTTTCAAACACACCTTCCTCCTCTTCTTCTGTGACCTACAGTAGCCCAGTTTCCATTGGTTTCCTGTAGGTCATCGGCACCGATGGCGGTGGTTGTGACCCGGGCCTCCACCGATCCGGTTTGATCTGGTTATTATGTTTGATTTGCATGTTTGACCATGTTTGACCAACCCTCTGTATTTATCCAGGCTTGGGACGGTTCAGGGAGCCGTTCAGAGGCTGGAAGCTGCATCGAGCAGGAGCCAAAATACAGAAGGAACAGGTTATCTCAATGCGGTGCAAATATGTTGTTGTTTGTTTCATTGTCTGGACCGCCGTTGCTTCCCCTTCGAGGGATGGAGTTGGAGGAGTTCCTCCTGCAGAACCCTGAGCCTCCGGCCAGAGGAACCAGACTCTGAATTCCCAACAGAGTGAGACATCTTCTTCTCGTCCCATCTCCGGAGTCACGCAACGACCTCTCTCTCCTCCTCCTCCTCCTCCTCCTCTTCCTCCTCTTTCTCCTCCTCCTCTTTCTCGTCCTCCTCCCCTCGTTATCACCGATGTCCGTCCCATCCATCGAGCCGAGCCGAGGAGCGGCCGGACAGACGCGGCGGAGGAGATAAGAGGTGCTAAACATGCGGAGCGTTAGCACGGCACGACGTTAGCCTCAAGCTAGCAGCAGCAGCAGCCGCACACAAACTGATGCTCTCCTCTTTATCTTCTTCCTCTTCTTCCTCCTCATCTGCTCCCCGAAGGTATGTGGGACCCCTGAAACCCCCTTTTCACCCCCGCAGGAATCGCTTTTCCTTTTTTTCTGCCAGAAACCGGGTACTTGTGACTTTCCCGGATGATGCTAACTGTAGCTTGCATCACCGCCGACATGTTTGTAGTTCCTTGTGGTCCCTTGTAGTCCTTTTGGACGACCTTCTCCTGCGTGTCCACCTGTCCTCTGCGAAACAACAGCTTCTTCCTGTCAGATGCAATGGATGTAAACTCAGTCAGCACGGGGAGAGTTTGAAGTTTGCTCTGCAGTTTTCAGCCTTTCAATCCCAGAATTTGAGATTCCTCCTCGTTTATTTGACAGTTTTTAAGATCTGAAAGCTGTAAATAGCTGCTGTCCCCGCGCAACGCTTTGTAATTTGTCAGTATATGTTGAACGCATCTCATGTTCTCCTCTTCAGGATTCTTGTCTTAAAAATGATACAGTTTGATTTAAAACCCTGGCGATGACCTTGTGACTTGTTTTAAAGTTTCCTCCAGGCATCGTCGACGGAGAGGAACCTGCTGAGGGCGTCCAGCCGCCATGGCTCCTCACCCGCTGGTGCAGGCCTTCATTGACCTCTCAGCCGGAGCCATAGGTAACTCATCACGCTGGAAACGGCCCAGCCGTGCACGGAAAAGCAATGTTGCGACATGCAGTGCAGTCCTTGCAAGAATAGTCGTTTATCTATTTTTCATTTCACTTTATTTTCCCGACTGGAATGGTTTTCCCCTCATCCATTGATGTTCTCTTATAACCTTTGAATTGGTTATTATTGTGTTTTCACCGAAGAAGTTACACAAACATTTTTCACCATTTGTAGTATGATTTTACCGTTGCCCTTTTTCATACAGTTTATACATGAATACATTGACATGCAAAATAATGGCGGAATTAAAAAAACTGCTTTTGTTGACTTAACTCTTATTCTGATTCAAATATTTAGAAGGAGAAAATAAATATTTATTCTTTTAAAAAGTCACGTGAGCGACGACATGGCCTGAAGACGCCCGGTTCTGTCCGACAGACTCGGTCCAGCCTTTAAGTTTGGACCGTCAAGTTCAGCAAAGAGGAATATGTTTATGAGAGATGAGAACAACTTTATTTATCCCGAAGGAAATTGTTGTGCCAGAGTTTCAAGTAAAAAAAAAACATAACAGTATGAGATAATAGTAGAAAGGAGGAAGAATAAGAAATACAATGAAATATGAATTGTCTAACTGTTAACTGTAACTACAAAGATTGAAGACTCCAGAAGAAGTAAATAGACAAATAGAAGTAGAGAATTTAGGAAAAAGAGACACTAAGGTGAAGAGAAACTCTGGCAGGCAGCCGCCCGAGACGGCGCCGGAAGTGTATGAAACGTATTAATTCGTAAGATCTCCGGAGCTCATCAGACTGGTTTTAATTTAACCGGGTCATTAACAGCTAACCGCTTCATGCATATCACTGCCGATCCACACGCAAAGCTGGGAAAGTCGGGATCCGCATACTGCATCGAATACTGGAATGAAGAACTTCAATGAATTTGCTCTAATTTTTTGTCATTAGCTGTTTGGTGGGATGAGGTTTGTCTGATTCCCGTCGCTTCGGTCCGACGGGGTCGGCGAGGTCTTCGGACGAAACACACACGCACATGCACACACACACGCGGTGTCTTGCAGATGTGTTCTTCTACGTCCTGACTCTTGACCTTTCGTCCCGCCGCTTTGGCCACGTAAACATGTTTTCTAGAGGTTTTGCAGCTGCGCCTTGCGCCTGGCGGAGGGAAGCCCCCGCCGCTCTTCATCTCCTCTTTCCCCCCGGAGGAGGTGGGACTCTGACCTCCGCCGCCGCCGCCGGGTCGATTCCTCTGCGGGGACGGCGGCGCGTTTTGCTGACCGGGGTGTTTTTCCGCCTGGTTTCCCTCTGTGTTTGCTCGCCGTTTGTTTGCTCAATTAGCGAACGCTCTGTTTCCGCCGCTAACCCCCCCCCTCTCCTCGCTCCGCCCAGGAGGGGCCGCCTGCGTCTTCAGCGGGCAGCCCTTGGACACGGCCAAGGTGAAGATGCAGACCTTCCCGACGCTCTACCGGGGCTTCATCCACTGCGTCACGTCCACCTACCGGCAGGTGGGCGTCCGCGGCCTCTACCAGGGCACCACGCCGGCGCTGATGGCCAACATCGCGGAGAACTCGGTGCTCTTCATGAGCTACGGCTTCTGCCAGCAGCTCATCCGCTTCACGGCCGGACTGCAGCGGGACGCGGCGCTGAGGTAGCGGAAGAGGTCG
This sequence comes from Fistularia commersonii, assembly GCF_037954325.1. Taxonomy (NCBI): domain Eukaryota; kingdom Metazoa; phylum Chordata; class Actinopteri; order Syngnathiformes; family Fistulariidae; genus Fistularia; species Fistularia commersonii. Next base: position 561,513 of record NC_141312.1, read on the forward strand.
TCCGAGCTTGTTTGAGCCAGATTTAGTTTCGCCATCCTGTTTTTTTTTTTTTTTTTTTAAAAACCTCATGTTTCCAAATCCCGCCCGGTTCAGCCGGAGTTCAGATGTTCCTGTGTCGGCCACCGGGGGGAGCCGCTCCGAACGGGCGCTCCCCGCCCTGAGCCGTCCTTGTTGCCATAGCAACGACAATTAGCCCGCGCCCTTTCGGGAAAAACGGGATCGAAAGCGGCCCTCTCTGTTGCTATGGTAACCAGGCGTCGCACACAAAGATCCGCCGCGAGGGAAACCTTCGGGAAAAGCCGATGCGAACGTTCATAAGAGCGGAATGAAGGTCCTGGCGTGAGATGAAGGTCTGCCGTTCCTCCTCTCCCCGCTCAGTGACGTGCAGAAGGCCTGCGCGGGCTCGGTGGCGTCCATCTTCTCCTCGCTCGTCCTCTGTCCCACCGAGCTGGTCAAGTGTCGGCTGCAGGCCATGTACGAGATGGAGGCCTCCGGAAAGATCTCCGGCGGTCAGAAGTGAGCGTCTCGCATGGTTCCCGGGGTTTTCCGGGGATCTGCCGTTTGTAACTCTGGCCGTCTGCCCGCAGCTCGGTGTGGTCGGTGGTGAGGTCCATCCTGAGGAACGAGGGGCCGCAGGGCTTCTTCCAGGGTTTGACCACCACCATCGCCAGGGAGGTCCCAGGATACTTCTGCTTCTTCGGAGCCTACGAGCTCTGCCGCAGCGCCTTCGCCGACTACATGCAGTGCGGCAAAGAACAGATCGGTAAACGTCTGCAGGCGGAGGAGCAGGAGGCCTCGGGGGTGGAAGCTCTTTAGATCTTTTCATCCGTTTCTTTCTCCAAACTTCTAGCACACGGCCTTCAGAGCACGTCCTGATCGCCACGTGTTTGGACTTCGTCTTCTTCTCCTTCCGATGGCTGCTCCCTTCAGGGGCGTCAGCCAATCATCTGCATCCATCTAACCCTCTCCTGTTTCCCTCCCTCCATCAACCTCCCCTCTGGTCTCCTTCCAGACGTCCTGCCCAGCAGCTCCAGCATCAGCATCCTTCTACCCAGATCTTCTCCATGCCTCCTCTGTCCATCTCAGTGTGTCTTTATCTCCAGAACCTGTTCCCTGATCCTCTCCGTCCTCCTCCCTCCCGTAGAGGAAGCTCTGCATCTCCACCTCTGCGTCCTGTCTTCTTCTCAGTGTCTCCAAACCAGACCTTTTAGCTGCCGTTCCCTCCACCTTCTCTACCTTTCCCTCTGGCCGATGCTCAGACGTGTTCCTCCAGCCGCTCCAACCTTCTGGCTGAGGTTGTTCCTCCTCCTGTGCGTTGCAGGCGTGGCCGCCATCGTTCTGAGCGGCGGCGTGGGCGGCGCCTGCCTGTGGCTGGTGGTCTACCCCATGGACTGCGTCAAGTCGCGGATCCAGGTGATGTCCATGACGGGGAAACAGGCCGGGTTCTTCAAGACCTTCATGACCATCGCGCGGGCCGAAGGTAGGAGGTCTGGGCTTCTTCTGCGAGGACGCCGCGGTCGTCCGTCTGACCGCGGGCTCTGCTGTCGCCTGGCGTTTAGGCGTGAGGGCGCTCTACTCGGGCCTGACCCCCACCATGGTCCGCACCTTCCCCGCCAACGGCGCGCTGTTCCTGGGCTACGAGGCCAGCCGCAAGCTGATGATGAGCCAGGTGGACGGCTGAGGAGCTCCTGCCGGGAGATCTTCACCTCGACGCTTCCGGCGAGAAGCTGCCAAACTCCAACCGATGTTTACTTTTTAATCCAGATTTATTAATTTATATTTTGTAGATGTTGCGGCACTCCAGGACGACACACACACACACACACACACACACGCACAGGTGTTGTCATGGCTACCTCAGCAAAGATGGAAAGCACACCTGAAACACTCCGGGACACTTTTTGGCCAGTCTGGCTTTCAGTCTTCTCAACCCACAAACTGATTTTTTCCCAGAAGATGTGAAGGTTTTCAAAGCGGCCGCGTCGACGGGTCTCGGGGTTCCCGTCGTCCGGACGGCAATAAACGTGACGCAGAAGCAAAGCGGTCCTTGTCTTTAATTTGAATTCTTTTACAGACTCAGATTCAAGCAAGCCAAGTATTTACAAGAGGCGGCGTGATGCGGCTCCGGCGGAATTTGAATTTGCTGATAAATTGAAAGAGGCTTCTGTGCTGTGTGAAGTCAGAGCACAAAATGCAAAGGTGGACTCTGGTGCTGCGGTGAAGCTGTCTGCACGCTGGTTTCCAGCAGAGGTGTGGACCTTCTCCCGGGACCTCACAGCACCTGCAAGCAGAAGGACCCAGATGCTCAGGGAGGATCCGGAAGGGCCGGTCTCGGCCCGGAGGTCCGACTCACCTCCTTGTTGCAGGTTCCGCACAGACAGCCGATGAAGCCGTTGATCATCTGGACGGCCAACAGAACCATCTGCAGGAAGCTGGTGAACAGCAGGATGGAGAAGAGGCTGGTGTTGAAGGCCACGATGCTCTTGGGCTCCGTGCATGTGGACCAATTGCCGGGATGCTTCAGGTATTCCCACTGACTGCGCAGACACAGCAGATACACAATATCTTCACTGCATATTTGAAAATAAACAACAAATTCCTCGTTCTTCTTGCACATATAAAGTGCTGCCCACTTGCATTGCACTCATCCTGACATCTGCACTTTGTCAGTTTCACACCAAGATGCACTCAATGTCTTATTCCACTGTTCGTATTCACATCGACCATCATATTTATAATAATGTTTACACTCTTCCTATCAGCGCTTATCCAGATGCGCTGCGGACAGCAAAGCAGTTATTTCACTGTGCAGGGAAACAGGTTTCTACACTGTACGTGTGACAATAAACACTGTTTAATCTTCAATCTTGAAGAGATGGCAGTTCAGCGTGACACAAAAAACTTGGCCTGTTCTCTCCTGGACCTGCCATGATTATTCTCTGCTTTCAAGCTCGTTTCTATTAGATTTCTCTTTAAAAACCCATTGAAGCCCCTTTTTAATGTGCATCGGTGGAAGAGATGGTTTATTTTTCTTTTTGTGGCCCTTCAGCCCCGCAGAGGGAAGGACCTGGTGATGTAATGCTCCGCTTGGCCACAGGATGGCGCCAAACACCACTGATCCACTGCTAAGAGTAAAAGTTTACTGCACTTCTTATTCCTTTGCGTGCTTCACAGGACTCCCCTTCATTAATGTTAATATTTATAACTTTTAGGATGAATTTTAACCCTAATCCAACTGATAACTGTGTTGCAGACAGCCATCCTGGACTGTCTGACCCCTCCGTCTCCCAGGGAAGGTGAGGCGTCTCCATGACGAAGGGTCACCTTTTCTCAAACGGTGTCTCCCAGATGTAGTGGTCTTTGCAGAGGGGTCCTCTCTTCAGCCCGATCGCTGCCACGAAGAAGCTGTAGAGGGCGCCGACCAGCCCCACCACTGATAGGATGATGGACAGGAACATCTGCGGAGGCGAGAGCGGCGGTCGGAGCAGGAGTTCAGCTCATGTCGACCTCCATATTCACGACGAGGAACGCGAACGTCGCCTCAGTTTGACGCCAACGGAAACAGACGCTCTTAATCCTGCACAGAAGGACTGAATCCGCAGCCCCTAAGGGTCAGGAACCGGTCCCGGTCTTGGTGCTCGTCCTGCCTCCTGGATCCGTGCACGGTCCACGGAAGACTACTTTGCAGCCATGGTTTTGAGCGAAGGCGGACACGGGACTTCACGATTCTCGTTTAAAGTGATTCTACTGGAGAAAAAAGGCTCGTTTGGAGGGGGCGTATCCAACTCACCCCGACTCGGTTGCTGCAGTGGCCGCTGGTCCCGGTCATGTGGATGTAAAGGGCTGAAACCAGAACCTGTAGGTGAAGGAGTTGGAGCTTTGGGTCCAAAAGCGTCTTAAGTTTGAGCCGCCCTTCACCCCTGAAGTCTACGCCGAACCCAGGTTTTAAAATCCAAAGCGGAGCGCGATCACGGGAGCGTGAACCGACTCACCAGCAGGCCTCCTCCGATGAGTCCTCCCAGGTACTTCACCTCGTCCGTAATGTGTCCGTCCTTGACGTACTTGACGTCGGCGGCGGGGAAGAACAGCACGGCGTTGCAGACTATGGAGACGAGGGCCAGCGCGTACAGCCCGATGGCCATGCAGCTGGAGCACTTTGCGGTGCACATGATGCCCGAATGCGCGGCTTCCTCTTTTGTCTCGGACCTGCGCCTCCGGCTCGTCACCACGGTGGAAGTGTTCTGGCCGCGGCGCCGCCAACAACACACTGGAAGTGATGCTGGCAGTGGGGGGGGCGATAACGCAGGCAAACAAACTAGAAGGGCCGAAGGGGCCGGAGGGGCGGATGCTATTTCGCTGTGACGCTGTGACGCTGTGACGCTGTGACGCATTCCACAAGAACTCAGAAAGACAAAGCCCGTGTGTGTGTGTGTGTTTATACACTGCAAAACACGCATTGTTTTAAACAATCAATCAAATACATCCTTTATTTCGGTCGTGATCGGTCACGTCGGAACAGCGTTTCCAAGTATCTCCTGGCTCGGGTTCCTCGTCCTCCTCCATTCAGGGCCCGACGTTCTCCTCCGCTCTGACACCCGTGAGGAGGCAGGAATGGCGCTCGGTCCCGCCGGTGTTTGCACTGTGAACCCTGATTAGAAGCGGCGCTGGACTTTGGCCCGGCGAGCGGCGCAAGGACGAGCCGTTATCGAGCTTCTCCCGCCTTTCGTGAGGACTCCCGCCTCCGCCGTGAACCATCCTTAGTGCTGCTGGACGAGGGTTCCACCGTTGCGCCGCGGTTCGCGATAAGGCTGAGACAGGAAGAGGATGTCGGATGTTCGCCTCGGCTACAACCGCTGCCCTCCACGTCAGATGAGAGATGCAGATCTTCTCTGCCAGGGGAAGTGGACGCGTGAAACCACAACGAAACCATCTGAAAGCTGTGAGAAAGCAGTTCTTGTCAGACGCTTCCCTGCGAGAGGCCGATGTCTCACCATCCCTCCGTCCGAAGCTCCTGCAGGGAGGAACCCTGAGGAACCCCACGCAGGAGAACATGGAGAATCCAACCCTTCTGGCGGCGAGGGGGCGGAGCTAACCTCTGCACCGCCGTGCTGCCGCCATTTGTGCGCTCGCTATATTTACAAATGCAGAAGAAACACAGAAACCACGTCCGGTTTCTTTTGTTCACCGTCTGAGGCCTTCAGCTCCATCTGAGGACGTACTGGAGCACAGCTCTGGTCCAAACCAGGTTCTCAGCATCAATAAAGACCTTTGTTTCTCAGAAAAGCGACTCCTGGTATCTCTGTGGACATTTCAAGTTCTGCTTGCTGTCCAGTTCCTCCCTGCTCTCCACGGCCACCAGGAACTCAGCGTGATGTCGCGCAACCGCAAAGATGCAAACTCATCACCTTGGTTTGAGAGCGCCAGTCGGAGAGAGGATGAGGCCTCAGAGGGAACCCAGAACCCAGAACCAAGAGCCCATCTTCTCTGGTATCTCGGGCTCCAAGTCCAACTCTTTCCGACCTGCGGGCGAAGCCGGGGTCGGTTCTGCTCCTGGACCTCAGGAGGTCCTCCGGCTCTCAGGTGACCTCGTGTCCACAACGAAGAAGACGGCTTCTTCACAAAGCCGTCGTCGATTCTCCGTCACAATGAGTTCTTTTCCTAATCGCATCCGATCGGCTGACATTCCGGACGTTGCCGCAGATTGTGGCCGTGGAACACTGAGCCTGTGTGCGAGGACGTTCTGTTGGCGGACGCGCAAACTAAAATCAGACATAAAACCTCTTCCACGTTAGAAAACCCTTGTTTTCCAACACATCGGTGCGTATCTCCTCCCTGCAGACCTGCTGCCTCCAGCATCTTCCCGCTCCGCGCTGCCCTGCAGGAACTCCAACGGCGTGGGAAAGTCTTTGCAACGCTCTTGCGTGAATAGAACCGCAGTTACGGTGCGGATCCGCGGCGGGTACCGTAAGACACCGAGCAAAGCGCGGGGCAGGTCATGTACGCGCTCAGCGCTCCCGTGGAAAAACCATGGAAACACGACATTTTCACGGATTCGTGACCCTCCGGTTCGCTTCCTCGCCCCGCCAGCACGTCTGCTCACCCCGGAGGAACCGGAAACATTTACAATGTGCATCTCATAACTGATTAAATAACAATTAAAAAAAGAGGAATTTTATCAGACGCGGTGGAAAAACATCCGGATACACCGAGTTTATTTCCGGAACGCCCGGGTTTCTGATGACAAACGTGTGTTTTTTTGTTTTTTTAAGAGACCAAATAACAGCGATTGGGTACGTGGCTGATTGTTCTACTTCCGGACTACAAAAACCTCTCGCGATCGTGTTTAAAAGTCTTGCGGGGCTCCGGGGCCCCGCCCGCCCCTCCGTCCCGCACGGCAGCCCCGCACAGCAGCCGCCATGGCCGCGCCTCCGCTGCACGAATCCCTGCTCACTCTTCTCATGCCCAAATTTTGCTACGAGGAGCTTTTCGTCAAACTCCACCTGGAAGGTGAGACCAGCACACACACACACGGCGAGTGTGTGTGTGTGTGTGTGTGTGTGTGTGTGTGCGGGGCTTGCACACACACACTCGCGAACGTCGAAAGTGTGTTTCAAAGTGCAACACACTCTTTATTTGTTAGTACTACAGTTTTCTCCCCCCCCCCCCCCCCCCCCTGCAGTGGCCTGTCTCGGTGAGGCCATCAGAAGATCTGCTGGCCTCCTGACCTTCCTGGACACCTTCCTGGGTGAGACCCGGCCTTTCCTTCTCCACGCTGGTCTTCACATCTGAACATCTGAACATCTAAACGCCGCACCAGCGCGTCCGGTAGCCGCCGATGGAAGACGTCGAGGGTCACGTTGGTCCAAACACTCCCTGCTTCCAGCACATCGCAGGAGTTCTTCTCATTGTCCAGCGCTGCGATGGCCAAACAGAAGGAGCCCGTCAATAATTAACCCGCAATGTTTTTATCACGAAGGCAAACAGAAGTTATCGATCCCTCTGTGTCCGTCCCAGGGGAGGGAGGTCACCTCAGGACGTTTAACGCCGATCCAAACGTTCCTTCCGGCGGTCCAATGCCCTCTTCTTCTTCTTCTTCTTCTCCCTGCAGCCCAGCTGCTGCAGCTGCTGAAGGTCCTGCGAGGAGGCGACGCCTCGGGCCTGAGTCCACCTGCCGTCCTGCTGCAGCTTTACTCCTCCTCGTGTGCGGTCATCTACATCGTGGCCGGAGGATTCCCCTTCCCGTAGGTGTCCGTCCACCAACACGCTTCCAGTGCGCTCGGTATGTTCGCAATGCGCGCAGGAGCTCGGCCAGAACCTTCCGGATCCTTCTGGGGTTGATCTTCTGTGGGCGGTCTTTTGCCTGGATCAGGAGAGCCAGAGGGGTGTGAGGGTGGAGAAGGACAAGGAGCTATCACCTCTAACACCAGGAGCAGGAACAGCTAGATGCAAATAGCTGAAGGGATGCAATAATAACTTGAAGTGAAGATCTGAGGTTACCATATGTTGGGGGACACTGAACCCCTAACGGCTCCCCTGGCAGCCTGCTGCTCATGGTTCATCCATGATGGGTTCAATGAACAAATTTCCCCAGGAGGGATTAATAAAGCATAAATTCTTCTTCTTTCCCTTCAGGGTCTCCACAGTTAATCCACCTTCTCCATCCAACCCAATTCTCTGGATCCTCCTCTCTCACACCAACTACTTTCATATCCTCTCTCACTACGTCCATAAACCTTCTCTTTGGTCCAGTTCCAGCATCCGTCTACCAATATATTCTCTATCCCTCCTCTGTTCATGACCATCTCAGTCTGGCTTCTCTGACCTTCTCTCCAGAACATCTAACATGTGCTGTTCCTCTGATAGACTCATTCCTGATCCTCTCCATCCTGGTCACTCCCAAAGAGAACTTTGGCATCTACATCTCTACAACCTCCACCTCTGCCTCCTGTCTTTTCTTCATTGTAAGTGTTTCTAGTCCAAACATCATCTCTGGTCTCACCACTGTCTTGTACACCTTTCCTTTCAGTATGGCAGATGTTCTTCTATCACATAGTACCCCTGACACTTTTCTCCATCCATTCCAACCTGCTTGAACCCGTCTCTTCACCTCTTTTCCACACTCTCCTACGCTCTGGACTGTTGACCCTGAGTACCTGAAATCCTCCACCTTCTTGATCTCCACTCCCTGTAGCCTCACCGTTCCACCAGAGTTCCTTTCATTCACACACATATATTCTGTCTTGCTGCAACTACCTTTCATTCCTCTCCTTTCCAGAGCATACCTCCACCTCTCTAGATGTTCCTCTACCTGTTGTCTGCGCTCACTACAGATCACAATGTCGTCTGCAAACATCATGGTTCATGGAGATTCCTGTCTAACCTCATCTGTCAGCCTGTCCATCACCACTGCAAATAAGAAGGGGCTCAGAGCTGATCCCTGATGGAGTCCCACCTCCACCTTGAACTTCTCTGTTACCCCTGCAGCACACCGTACCAGTGTCTCACAGCTAGCATACATGTCCTGCACCAGTCTAACATACCTCTCTGCCACTCCAGACTTCCTCATACAATACCAGAGCTCCTCTCTTTGCACCCTGTCATATGCTTTTTCTAGGTCTACAAAAACACAAACCAGCTCCCTCTGGCCTTCTCTGTACTTTTCTATTAGCATTCTCAACGCAAATACTGCATCTGTAGTACTCTTCCTAGGCATGAAGCCATACTGCTGTTCACAAATGCTGACCTCTGCTCTCAGTCTAGTTTCCACTACTCTTTCCCATAACTTCATTGTATGGCTCATCAACTTTATCCCTCTGTAGTTGCCACAATTCTGCACATCCCCTTTATTCTTAAAAATAGGCACCATCACACGTCGTCTCCATTCTTCAGGCATCTTCTCACTCTCTAAGATCCTGTTGAATAATCGAGTCAGAAAATCTACCGCTGCCTCTCCTAGACACTTCCACACCTCCACAGGTATATCATCAGGACCAACTGCTTTTCCACTCTTCATCCTCTTCAATGCCTTCCTCACTTCACTTTTATTAATTTTTGCTACTTTGTGGTCTACAATAATCGCCTCTTCTACCCTTGCCTCTCTTTCATTTTCCACATTCATCAGCTCTTCAAAGTACTCTTTCTATCTTCCCATCACTCTTCCAGCATCTGTCAATACATTTCCCTCTCTATCCTTAATCACCTGTTGTACATCCTTTCCATCTTTATCTCTCTGTTTCGCCAACCTGTATAGATCATTCTCACCCTCCTTACTATCCAACTGAGCATACAAGTCATCATATGTCCTTTGTTTTGCCTTTGCTACCTCTATCTTTACCATTTGCCGCATCTCCCTGAACTCCTGTCTGTTCTCTTCAGTCCTCTCAGTATCCCACTTCTTCTTCGCTAACCGCTTTCTCTGTATACACTCCTGCACTTCCTCATTCCACCACCAAGTCTCCTTATCTACTTTCCTTCCAGATGACACACCAAGTACTCTTCTACCTGTCTCCCTGATAACACTAGCTGTAGTTGTCCAATCATCTGGAAGCTCTCCCTGACCACCCAGACCCTTTCTCAACTCCTCCCTGAAAACCATGCAACACTCCTCCCTTTTCAGCTTCCACCACTTTGTCCTCTGCTCTGCCTTTGTCCTCTTCATCTTCCTTGTCACCAGAGTCATCCTACAGACCACCATCCTATGCTGTCTGGCTACACTCTCACCTACAACTACTTTGCAGTCACTGATCTCTTTCAGGTTACCTCGTCTATACAAGATGTAGTCTACCTGCGTGCTCCTACCTCCGCTCTTATAAGTTACCCTATGTTCCTGTTTTTTCTGGAAAAAGGTGTTCACTACAGCCATTTCCATCCTTTTTGCAAAATCTACCACCATCTGTCCCTCGGCATTCCTATCCTGGATACCAAATCTGCCCATCACTTCTTCATCCCCTCTATTGCCTTCACCAACATGTCCATTGAAGTCTGCACCAATGACCACTCTCTCATTTCTGGGGATATTCTGCATCACTTCATCCAACTCATTCCAGAACTTCTCCATCTCCTCTAACTCATATGTGGCATAGCCACTAACAACATTGAGCATCACACCCTCAATTTCCAGTTTCAGACTCATAAGTCTGACATTCTTTTCACCTCTAGGACGTTCCTAACAAACTCCTCCTTCAAGATAACTCCTACTCCATTTCTCTTCTTGTCAGTACCATAATAGTACAACTTAAAGCTGCTCCTAAGCTTCTAGCCTTACTACCTTTCCACCTGGTCTCCTGGACACACAGTATATCCACCTTCCTTCTCTGCTTCATGTCCACCAACTCTTTACCTTTTCTTGTCATAGTCCTGATATTCAAAGTTCCTCCTCTCAGTCCCAGACTCTTGCCTTTCCTCTTCTCTCTCTGCTTCTGAACCCACCTTCCTCCTCCTTCTTTGACCTCCAGTAGCTCAGTTTTATGCTGCAGTGGGTTTGCCGAAACACTTTCATTTGTCCACTGTGACGGTGATGGCCGACGGTAATTCCCCTATAAAACTCCGTAAATGACTCGTATCCTTGTTAAGCTAGAAGTCACAGTACCAGGCTGGGTGTGTGAGTGGTTCGGGGCGCCGATCACCCGGCCGTGGAGGCCGATCCGATGCCAGTGGTTTCAAAAATGTTCGTCAAATACGGAGCGAAAGTTGACACCTGCTGATTTTGATTGATTCACTGCAATACAAACTCGTGCGCACAACAAACAAGCGTACAAGAAAGTGGTTCGCAAAAACAGCGCATTGACAGAACTGATGTTCCGCATTATTGATATCTGTGGATGCATCGTACATTCTACTCTTTCATCACTGCCACCGTTGGATTGCAAATCAAACTGAAACGCTTCCTGCTTTCTAACTTGTCTCTTCTGTTCCGCCATGTTTGCAAACCTGTGGTTGTTTTTTTTCGTGATTTTCTTTTTTCATTGGCCGAGCAGCCTTGCTGGACAGTGGCTTCCCAAGAAGTGCAAGACAATCAGAAGGAAGTTTCAAGCACCGCCCATGTTCTATCCCATTTAGAACATTTCCTGCGGGCCAATTAAAAGTGGACTGTGGGCCACAGTTGGCCCGCGGACCGTAGTTTGGACACCCCAGTTGTAGCCGATGAATGAATGAATGAATGAATGAATGAATGAATGAATGAATGAATGTCTGCTGTGGCTCCTGCTCTGCAGAGCCTGGGCTGATCGCTTCCTCGTGCTGGTCCAGACGGCGGCCATTGTCTATCTCATCCTGCACCATCGTGGTGAATCCCTCAAAGGTCAGCGTGCACACACACACACACACACACACACACATCCGTGCACATTTAAAAACATGTTAAAAAGAATTAAAAATTAAATTAGATATTGATAAATACTAATAAAAATGTAAAGAACTTCAAAAATTAAAGAATTTCCCCAATGCAAATCAATACAGCAAATCTTATCTTAAAAACTGACAGATCATCATATGAGAGATTTTTGTTCATATTTTGAATTTTTGAAACAATAACTGACGCTATCAGCATCAGTGGCTCCAAAATTTTATATATATATATATATATATATATATATATATTTACATATGTATATTATAATTGGAAATACAGTTTCCTACTATTATTTATTATTGTTATGTTTTACTTGAAACTCTGGCACAACAATTTCCTTCGGGATAAATGAAGTCATTCTTATTCTTATTCCTAAACTGCGTAAAACAATTCAGGAATGGAAATGAAATCCTGTAAAACACACTTAATAGATCCAAAAAGTTATTTAGAAATAATATTATTCATAAATCTAAAACTGCTTGCAAACAGCGTATTGCATGCATGATTTTATTCATTTTATTCTTGATTTCAAAGGAAATGGGCTGATGTAGGCATGATAGGCCACATAAGCTGGAGTTGCAGCCGACATCTTTTCAGAGCAGATAACCATGTTTTGAGGAGTTTTAGATGAATTACCATTTATTTAAATCTTATGTGTAATAATCGTGCTGTATTTGTGCATCGTTTCAATGAACAAGTTGAGAAGACTGAAATATTCTCATTAACTCTACTTGCATTTATTTGCCCTCTCATTTCATTTGTTGCATTTCCTGATATGAATATTTTGCAAGCGCTCCGTGTCCGGGGGCGGCGGCGTTCGGCGTGCACGGAGGTTCTTCCGGTTGTGCGTCTCACCTGCTGCTGTTGTGGGTTTTGTGCGTGCAGGACTGCTGTTCCTGCTGGCCTACAGCGGCTCCATGTTCCTCCTGGGCTCCTGTGCGACCCCAGCGGTGGGCCGGGCCGTGGAGTCCTCCAGTTTACCAGCTTTAGTCGCCAGCAAGGTAGCGGCTCGCTAAGCGTCCTCTCGTGATCACTCCCTTTGCCACAGAATGGCGCCACCTACTGGACGGAATTTAGACAAGCGGCTTTTGAAGAGGTGTTGCGATGGGGATTTATGACATTGGACGGAGGTGATGAACAAATATGAATATGATAATAATTTCCAGCTTTTCGTGGCAGAATAATCATACAATGCGTGAAGAATCCTATTCAATAACTGGGATTCCTTCCCGATGTTGGTTCCCGACATATCAGGACTATAGAATCCCGTTTGAACCAAAATTATCGGATCCTTTTTCGTCCAGATCACTTTCTCCACCTGATTAGTAACATCTGGATGCAGACTCCTCCCCCGGGTCGTCCTCCACCTTCCACCTGGGTAGATTTGAACTCTGCGTTTATTTTCCGACGACCCGCTGAATGTATTTCTCGCAGGTTCTCCAGGCTGGTACCAACTTCTCCAACGGCCACACAGGCCGGCTGTCGGCGCCGTCGGTGCTCCTGTCGTGTTTGGCCTCCCTGGGACTCGCCTTTGTCTCGCTGCAGGTGAGCGAATATGCATAAATCACAAGCCAAGAGGTTCATATTTATGGTTTGTATTGATGTGCGAGGTTATTTTTGCAGGATGGGGGAGGTTCTCTTGTTCTCTTGTTCCACGTGGCGTCAGCCTTTTCCAGCTGCGTCCTCCTGGCTCAGGTCCTCTGCTACCCCAGCAGAGCCGCCGCCAAGCAGAAGAGCCAGTAGAGACGGCGGCCGGGATCCGCTCGCAATGTATTCGGGTAAGGATGCTTTATTTTAATAATGTTCCCTTTGCAGTTTTTCAAAGTGGGAGTTATGAGATGGCAGTTTATATGACAGGACCTGGGGGTGGATGTTAGTCGTGGTCCTGGTGAGAGGTCACCATGCTGACAAGTCGGGTTGGAAAGAAGAAGGGCAGAATCGGGATTAAGATGTTTTTGGAGCAGTATTTTTATGTGAGTCCGGTGGATGCTTATATCAAGAATGTTTTTACTCTATTGAGTATTTTCTCTTTTTTCTAATTCAAGCCAAAAACTAACCTGCAAAGAGAATATTCAATGTTAAATGTTAAAAAGAAAAAATGGTTTTGCTATTTGTCTCTTATTTATTTTTGGAACGTCCGAAACACTTCTTGTATTCTCATTTTTTTTTCTTATAGCCTCAAATGTTTTAGCATATCTAGGTGATATTTTTGTAATTGTAAACACTCCAACTTTCAGTAATTTTCCCACTTTTTGAACATTTAAAGGAGTCTTTCTTGCTGGCTTTACGGCAGGGGTTTCAGTTTTCTTTTCATTCTGAGCTCGGTGTCCTGGTGGTGCAGCAGTGTGTATTTTTAAACTCTTTGTCCGTCTGCAGGAAACCCAAAAGAGCACAAAAGCCGAGACTCCTTCCCCTTCACCATCTGCCGTGAAAACGCAAACGTGTGTGTTGTGATACAAACACCTGCTGCTGGCTGTTTGAGGCTCAGGTCTCCAGCTGCAGACCAGGACCCCCTGAAGCTCGAGGGTGAGCTTCATGTCCAGGGAACGACACAACACACAACTGTCATCACACATTTTTAGTCACGGAACAGCTGTTTTTTTTTTTATCACCCACACCAATTATTCATTTAAGATGGTCCTTTATTTGCAAGGGTAGAACTTAATAACAGACATAAATGCGCATGCATGTACAAACGATGTCTGTAAATATTACAACTATGCATGTGCAAAGTATTGATTACCGTGACCAAAGTATACAGGAAATGAATCTACGATATTGATTGCAGAGACTGCAATATGCAGAAGACCCTTTCATGTGTGGATGTTTATGTGCAAGAATACAGACTATATTGGTAATAAAAGCAGAATGTAATACTCTGTGTGGAAATACTGCTTTTACTTGTTACAACCCGATTAAAAAGTACTTCATTTGGAAAAACTTCATGGAGAGGTTTTGATTTGAGGAAAGTTTGTTTTCCTCTTTTTCTCCTCGGTTTCAGTTCTTTCTTCTGTCCAGTTTGTTGCACCACGAAAAACAAGTGCAGGAAATAAACCTCCAGTTACGGCAGCAGCATTGCATCTTTTTCTCCCACAATCATGGCAACTGAAAAGATACGGGTATAAACTATTATTGTATGCTTTAAAATGTATCGTTATATATCGATGGCTATTTACTGGTCGATGCAAGAATAAAAAGTATATTATGCTGTAAAATTTAAGGCACAATAAAGGCACAATATGTTGAATAAAATGTGAAAATTAAAGCATCATATACCCATGAAGTTGATCATGATTAACTGGTTGATACATATATAAACAAATATATTATGCTATAAACTTTATAGGTAATATGGTGTAAATTAAAGAAATAAAATAAAATAATATACACATTGCATCGATCATGATCGACAGGTCTGTACATATATAAAAAAAGATAATATGGTGTATAATTTAAGGCACAATATATTTAAAAAAAAAAGTAAAAGAATAGTATAATACACCCATAGGTGACAAGATCTACTGGTTGATGCATAAGTATGTCATAAAATTTAAGGCTCAATTTATATTGGAAGCAGTTTAAATATTATAGCACCATATATCCATGAAGTTGATACAAGAAAATTATAAGAAAATTATAAGAAAATTATGCCATTAAATTGAAGGCACAATATATTTGAAAAAATTAGAGCATAATATATCCATCAAGTTGATTGGGATCTACAGGTTGATACATATCTAAACAAGGACATTATATTGTAAAATTTAAGGCACAATAGAGGCCCGGAGGTCCGACTCACTTCCTTGTTGCAGGTTCCGCACAGACAGCCGATGAAGCCGTTGATCATCTGGACGGCCAACAGAACCATCTGCAGGAAGCTGGTGAACAGCAGGACGGAGAAGAGGCTGGTGTTGAAGGCCACGATGCTCTTGGGCTCCGTGCATTTGGACCACTCGTCGGGATGCTTCAGGTATTCCCACTGACTGCGCAGACACAGCAGATACACAATATCTTTACTGCATATTTGAAAATAAACAACAAACTCCTCGTTCTTCTTGCACATATAAAGTGCTGCCCACTTGCATTGCACTCATCCTGACATCTGCACTTTGTCAGTTTCACACCAAGATGCACTCAATGTCTTATTCCACTGTTCGTATTCACATCGACCATCATATTTATAATAATCTTATCCAGATGCGCTGCGGACAGCAAAGCAGTTATTTCACTGTGCAGGGAAACAGGTTTCTACACTGTACGTGTGACAATAAACACTTTTTAATCTTCAATCTTGAAGAGATGGCAGTTCAACGTGACACAAAAAACTTGGCCTGTTCTCTCCTGGAGCTGCCATGATTATTCTCTGCTTTCAAGCTCGTTTCTATTAGATTTCTCTTTAAAAACCCATTGAAGCCCCTTTTTAATGTCCATCGGTGGAAAAGATGGTTTATTTTTCTTTTTGTGGCCCTTCAGCCCCGCAGAGGGAAGGACCTGGTGATGTAATGCTCCGCTTGGCCACAGGATGGCGCCAAACACCACTGATCCACTGCTAAGATTAAAAGTTTACTGCACTTCTTATTCCTTTGCGTGCTTCACAGGACTCCCCTTCATTAATGTTAATATTTATAACTTTTAGGATGAATTTTAACCCTAATCCAACTCATAACTGTGTTGCAGACAGCCATCCTGGACTGTCTGACCCCTCCGTCTCCCAGGGAAGGTGAGGCGTCTCCATGACGAAGGGTCACCTTTTCTCAAACGGTGTCTTCCAGATGTTGAGGTCTTTGCAGAGGGGTCCTCTCTTCAGCCCGATCGCTGCCACGAAGAAGCTGTAGAGGGCGCCGACCAGCCCCACCACTGATGGATGGATGGATAGGATGATGGACAGGAACATCTGCGGAGGCGAGAGCGGCGGTCGGAGCAGGAGTTCAGCTCATGTCGACCTCCATATTCACGACGAGGAACGCGAACGTCGCCTCAGTTTGACGCCAACGGAAACAGACGCTCTTAATCCTGCACAGAAGGACTGAATCCGCAGCCCCTAAGGGTCAGGAACCGGTCCCGGTCCTGGTGCTCGTCCTGCCTCCTGGATCCGTGCACGGTCCACGGAAGACTACTTTGCATTCATGGTTTTGAGCGAAGGCGGACACGGGACTTCACGATTCTCGTTTAAAGTGATTCTACTGGAGAAAAAAGGCCCGTTTGGAGGGGGCGTATCCGACTCACCCCGATTCGGTTGCTGTAGCGGCCGCTGGTCCCGGTCATGTGGATGTAAAGGGCTGAAACCAGAACCTGTGGGCGAAGGAGTTGGAGCTTTGGGTCCAAAAGCGTCTTAAGTTTGAGCCGCCCTTCACCCCTGAAGTCTACGCCGAACCCAGGTTTTAAAATCCAAAGCGGAGCGCGATCACGGGAGCGTGAACCGACTCACCAGCAGGCCTCCTCCGATGAGTCCTCCCAGGTACTTCACCTCGTCCGTAATGTGTCCGTCCTTGACGTACTTGACGTCGGCGGCGGGGAAGAACAGCACGGCGTTGCAGACTATGGAGACGAGGGCCAGCGCGTACAGCCCGATGGCCATGCAGCTGGAGCACTTTGCGGTGCACATGATGCCCGAATGCGCGGCTTCCTCTTTTGTCTCGGACCTGCGGCTCCGGCTCGTCACCATGGTGGAAGTGTTCTGGCCGCGGCGCCGCCAACAACACACTGGAAGTGATGCTGGCAGTGGGGGGGGCGATAACGCAGGCAAACAAACTAGAAGGGCCGAAGGGGCCGGAGGGGCGGATGCTATTTCGCTGTGACGCTGTGACGCTGTGACGCATTCCACAAGAACTCAGAAAGACAAAGCCCGTGTGTGTGTGTGTGTTGATACACTGCAAAACACGCATTGTTTTAAACAATCAATCAAATACATCCTTTATTTCGGTCGTGATCGGTCACGTCGGAACAGCGTTTCCAAGTATCTCCTGGCTCGGGTTCCTCGTCCTCCTCCATTCAGGGCCCGACGTTCTCCTCCGCTCTGACACCCGTGAGGAGGCAGGAATGGCGCTCGGTCCCGCCGGTGTTTGCACTGTGAACCCTGATTAGAAGCGGCGCTGGACTTTGGCCCGGCGAGCGGCGCAAGGACGAGCCGTTATCGAGCTTCTCCCGCCTTTCGTGAGGACTCCCGCCTCCGCCGTGAACCATCCTTAGTGCTGCTGGACGAGGGTTCCACCGTTGCGCCGCGGTTCGCGATAAGGCTGAGACAGGAAGAGGATGTCGGATGTTCGCCTCGGCTACAACCGCTGCCCTCCACGTCAGATGAGAGATGCAGATCTTCTCTGCCAGGGGAAGTGGACGCGTGAAACCACAATGAAACCATCTGAAAGCTGTGAGAAAGCAGTTCTTGTCAGACGCTTCCCTGCGAGAGGCCGATATCTCACCATCCCTCCGTCCGAAGCTCCTGCAGGGAGGAACCCTGAGGAACCCCACGCAGGAGAACATGGAGAATCCGACCCTTCTGGCGGCGAGGGGGCGGAGCTAACCTCTGCACCGCCGTGCTGCCGCCATTTGTGCGCTCGCTATATTTACAAATGCAGAAGAAACACAGAAACCACGTCCGGTTTCTTGTGTTCACCGTCTGAGGCCTTCAGCTCCATCTGAGGACGTACTGGAGCACAGCTCTGGTCCAAACTAGGTTCTCAGCATCAATAAAGACCTTTGTTTCTCAGAAAAGCGACTCCTGGTATCTCTGTGGACATTTCAAGTTCTGCTTGCTGTCCAGTTCCTCCCTGCTCTCCACGGCCACCAGGAACTCAGCGTGATGTCGCGCAACCGCAAAGATGCAAACTCATCACCTCGGTTTGAGAGCGACAGTCGGAGAGAGGATGAGGCCTCAGAGGGAACCCAGAACCCAGAACCAAGAGCCCATCTTCTCTGGTATCTCGGGCTCCAAGACGAACTCTTTCCGACCTGCGGGCGAAGCCGGGGTCGGTTCTGCTCCTGGACCTCAGGAGGTCCTCCGGCTCTCAGGTGACCTCGTGTCCACAACGAAGAAGACGGCTTCTTCACAAAGCCGTCGTTGATTCTCCATCACAATGAGTTCTTTTCCTAATCGCATCCGATCGGCTGACATTCCGGACGTTGCCGCAGGTTGTGGCCGTGGAACACTGAGCCTGTGTGCGAGGACGTTCGGTTGGCGGACGCGCAAACTAAAATCAGACATAAAACCTCTTCCACGTTAGAAAACCCTTGTTTTCCAACACATCGGTGCGTATCTCCTCCCTGCAGACCTGCTGCCTCCAGCATCTTCCCGCTCCGCGCTGCCCTGCAGGAACTCCAACGGCGTGGGAAAGTCTTTGCAACGCTCTTGCGTGAATAGAACCGCAGTTACGGTGCGGATCCGCGGCGGGTACCGTAAGACACCGAGCAAAGCGCGGGGCAGGTCATGTACGCGCTCAGCGCTCCCGTGGAAAAAGCATGGAAACACGACATTTTCACGGATTCGTGACCCTCCGGTTCGCTTCCTCGCCCCGCCAGCACGTCTGCTCACCCCGGAGGAACCGGAAACATTTACAATGTGCATCTCATAACTGATTAAATAACAATTAAAAAAAGAGGAATTTTATCAGACGCGGTGGAAAAACATCCGGATACACCGAGTTTATTTCCGGAACGCCCGGGTTTCTGATGACAAACGTGTGTTTTTTTGTTTTTTTAAGAAACCAAATAACAGCGATTGGGTACGTGGCTGATTGTTCTACTTCCGGACTACAAAAACCTCTCGCGATCGTGTTTAAAAGTCTTGCGGGGCTCCGGGGCCCCGCCCGCCCCTCCGTCCCGCACGGCAGCCCCGCACAGCAGCCGCCATGGCCGCGCCTCCGCTGCACGAATCCCTGCTCACTCTTCTCATGCCCAAATTTTGCTACGAGGAGCTTTTCGTCAAACTCCACCTGGAAGGTGAGACCAGCACACACACACGGCGAGTGTGTGTGTGTGTGTGTGTGTGTGTGTGCGCGGGGCTTGCACACACACACTCGCGAACGTCGAAAGTGTGTTTCAAAGTGCAACACACTCTTTATTTGTTAGTACTACAGTTTTCTCCCCCCCCTCTGCAGTGGCCTGTCTCGGTGAGGCCATCAGAAGATCTGCTGGCCTCCTGACCTTCCTGGACACCTTCCTGGGTGAGACCCGGCCTTTCCTTCTCCACGCTGGTCTTCACATCTGAACATCTGAACATCTAAACGCCGCACCAGCGCGTCCGGTAGCCGCCGATGGAAGACGTCGAGGGTCACGTTGGTCCAAACACTCCCTGCTCCAGCACATCGCAGGAGTTCTTCTCATTGTCCAGCGCTGCGATGGCCAAACAGAAGGAGCCCGTCAATAATTAATCCGCAATGTTTTTGTCACGAAGGCAAACAGAAGTTATCGATCCCTCTGTGTCCGTCCCAGGGGAGGGAGGTCACCTCAGGACGTTTAACGCCGATCCAAACGTTCCTTCCGGCGGTCCAATGCCCTCTTCTTCTTCTTCTTCTTCTCCCTGCAGCCCAGCTGCTGCAGCTGCTGAAGGTCCTGCGAGGAGGCGACGCCTGGGGCCTGAGTCCACCTGCCGTCCTGCTGCAGCTTTACTCCTCCTCGTGTGCGGTCATCTACATCGTGGCCGGAGGATTCCCCTTCCCGTAGGTGTCCGTCCACCAACACGCTTCCAGTGCGCTCGGTATGTTCGCAATGCGCGCAGGAGCTCGGCCAGAACCTTCCGGATCCTTCTGGGGTTGATCTTCTGTGGGCGGTCTTTTGCCTGGACCAGGAGAGCCAGAGGGGTGTGAGGGTGGAGAAGGACAAGGAGCTATCACCTCTAACACCAGGAGCAGGAACAGCTAGATGCAAATAGCTGAAGGGATGCAATAATAACTTGAAGTGAAGATCTGAGGTTACCATATGTTGGGGGACACTGAACCCCTAACGGCTCCCCTGGCAGCCTGCTGCTCATGGTTCATCCATGATGGGTTCAATGAACAAATTTCCCCAGGAGGGATTAATAAAGCATAAATTCTTCTTCTTTCCCTTCAGGGTCTCCACAGTTAATCCACCTTCTCCATCCAACCCAATTCTCTGGATCCTCCTCTCTCACACCAACTACTTTCATATCCTCTCTCACTACGTCCATAAACCTTCTCTTTGGTCCAGTTCCAGCATCCGTCTACCAATATATTCTCTATCCCTCCTCTGTTCATGACCATCTCAGTCTGGCTTCTCTGACCTTCTCTCCAGAACATCTAACATGTGCTGTTCCTCTGATAGACTCATTCCTGATCCTCTCCATCCTGGTCACTCCCAAAGAGAACTTTGGCATCTACATCTCTACAACCTCCACCTCTGCCTCCTGTCTTTTCTTCATTGTAAGTGTTTCTAGTCCAAACATCATCTCTGGTCTCACCACTGTCTTGTACACCTTTCCTTTCAGTATGGCAGATGTTCTTCTATCTCTTCGTACCCCTGACACTTTTCTCCATCCATTCCAACCTGCTTGAACCCGTCTCTTCACCTCTTTTCCACACTATCCTACGCTCTGGACTGATGACCCTGAGTACCTGAAATCCTCCACCTTCTTGATCTCCACTCCCTGTAGCCTCACCGTTCCACCTGAGTTCCTCTCATTCACACACATATATTCTGTCTTGCTGCAACTACCTTTCATTCCTCTCCTTTCCAGAGCATACCTCCACCTCTCTAGATGTTCCTCTACCTGTTGTCTGCGCTCACTACAGATCACAATGTCGTCTGCAAACATCATGGTTCATGGAGATTCCTGTCTAATCTCATCTGTCAGCCTGTCCATCACCACTGCAAACAAGAGGGGGCTCAGAGCTGATCCCTGATGGAGTCCCACCTCCACCTTGAACTTCTCTGTTACCCCTGCAGCACACCGCACCAGTGTCTCACAGCGAGCATACATGTCCTGCACCAGTCTAACATACTTCTCTGCCACTCCAGACTTCCTCATACAATACCAGAGCTCCTCTCTTGGCACCCTGTCATATGCTTTTTCTAGGTCTACAAAAACACAAACCAGCTCCCTCTGGCCTTCTCTGTACTTTTCTATTAGCATTCTCAACGCAAATACTGCATCTGTAGTACTCTTCCTAGGCATGAAGCCATACTGCTGTTCACAAATGCTGACCTCTGCTCTCAGTCTAGTTTCCACTACTCTTTCCCATAACTTCATTGTATGGCTCATCAACTTTATCCCTCTATAGTTGCCACAATTCTGCACATCCCCTTTATTCTTAAAAATAGGCACCATCACACTTTGTCTCCATTCTTCAGGCATCTTCTCACTCTCTAAGATCCTGTTGAATAATCGAGTCAGAAAATCTACCGCTGCCTCTCCTAGACACTTCCACACCTCCAGAGGTATATCATCAGGACCAACTGCTTTTCCACTCTTCATTCTCTTCAATGCCTTCCTCACTTCACTTTTACTAATTTTTGCTACTTTGTGGTCTACAATAATCGCCTCTTCTACCCTTGCCTCTCTTTCATTTTCCACATTCATCAGTTCTTCAAAGTACTCTTTCCATCTTCCCATCACTCTTCTAGCATCTGTCAATACATTTCCCTCTCTGTCCTTTATCACCCGGACCTGTTGTACATCCTTTCCATCTTTATCTCTCTGTTTCGCCAACCTGTATAGATCATTCTCACCCTCCTTACTATCCAACCGAGCATACAAGTCATCATATGCCCTTTGTTTTGCCTTTGCTACCTCAATCTTTACCTTTCGCCGCATCTCCCTGAACTCCTGTCTGTTCTCTTCAGTCCTCTCAGTATCCCACTTCTTCTTCGCTAACCTCTTTCTCTGTATACACTCCTGCACTTCTTCATTCCACCACCAAGTCTCCTTATCTACTTTCCTTCCAGATGACACACCAAGTACTCTTCTACCTGTCTCCCTGATAACACTAGCTGTAGTTGTCCAATCATCTGGAAGCTCTCCCTGACCACCCAGACCCTTTCTCAGCTCCTCCCTGAAAACCATGCAACACTCCTCCCTTTTCAGCTTCCACCACTTTGTCCTCTGCTCTGCCTTTGTCCTCTTCATCTTCCTTGTCACCAGAGTCATCCTACAAACCACCATCCTATGCTGTCTGGCTACACTCTCACCTACAACTACTTTGCAGTCACTGATCTCTTTCAGGTTACCTCGTCTATACAAGATGTAGTCTACCTGCGTGCTCCTACCTCCGCTCTTATAAGTTACCCTATGTTCCTGTTTTTTCTGGAAAAAGGTATTCACTACAGCCATTTCCATCCTTTTTGCAAAATCAACCACCATCTGTCCCTCTGCATTCCTATCCTGGATACCAAATCTGCCCATCACTTCTTCATCCCCTCTATTGCCTTCACCAACATGTCCATTGAAGTCTGCACCAATGACCACTCTCTCATTTCTGGGGATATTCTGCATCACTTCATCCAACTCATTCCAGAACTTCTCCATCTCCTCTAACTCATATGTGGCATAGCCACTAACAACATTGAGCATCACACCCTCAATTTCCAGTTTCAGACTCATAAGTCTGACATTCTTTTCACCTCTAGGACGTTCCTAACTAACTCCTCCTTCAAGATAACTCCTACTCCATTTCTCTTCTTGTCAGTACCATAATAGTACAACTTAAAGCTTCTCCTAAGCTTCTAGCCTTACTACCTTTCCACCTGGTCTCCTGGACACACAGTATATCCACCTTCCTTCTCTGCTTCATGTCCACCAACTCTTTACCTTTTCTTGTCATAGTCCTGATATTCAAAGTTCCTCCTCTCAGTCCCAGACTCTTGCCTTTCCTCTTCTCTCTCTGCTTCTGAACCCACCTTCCTCCTTCTTTGACCTCCAGTAGCTCAGTTTTATGCTGCAGTGGGTTTGCCGAAACACTTTCATTTGTCCACTGTGACGGTGATGGCCGACGGTAATTCCCCTATAAAACTCCGTAAATGACTCGTATCCTTGTTAAGCTAGAAGTCACAGTACCAGGCTGGGTGTGTGAGTGGTTCGGGGCGCCGATCACCCGGCCGTGGAGGCCGATCCGATGCCAGTGGTTTCAAAAATGTTCGTCAAATACGGAGCGAAAGTTGACACCTGCTGATTTTGATTGATTCACTGCAATACAAACTCGTGCGCACAACAAACAAGCGTACAAGAAAGTGGTTCGCAAAAACAGCGCATTGACAGAACTGATGTTCCGCATTATTGATATCTGTGGATGCATCGTACATTCTACTCTTTCATCACTGCCACCGTTGGATTGCAAATCAAACTGAAACGCTTCCTGCTTTCTAACTTGTCTCTTCTGTTCCGCCATGTTTGCAAACCTGTGGTTGTTTTTTTTCGTGATTTTCTTTTTTCATTGGCCGAGCAGCCTTGCTGGACAGTGGCTTCCCAAGAAGTGCAAGACAATCAGAAGGAAGTTTCAAGCACCGCCCATGTTCTATCCCATTTAGAACATTTCCTGCGGGCCAATTAAAAGTGGACTGTGGGCCACAGTTGGCCCGCGGACCGTAGTTTGGACACCCCAGTTGTTGCCGATGAATGAATGAATGAATGAATGAATGAATGTCTGCTGTGGCTCCTGCTCTGCAGAGCCTGGGCTGATCGCTTCCTCGTGCTGGTCCAGACGGCGGCCATTGTCTATCTCATCCTGCACCATCGTGGTGAATCCCTCAAAGGTCAGCGTGCACACACACACACACACACACACACACACACACATCCGTGCACATTTAAAAACATGTGAAAAAGAATTAAAAATTAAATTAGATATTGATAAATACTAATAAAAATGTAAAGAACTTAAAAAATTAAAGAATTTCCCCAATGCAAATCAATACAGCAAATCTTATCTTAAAAACTGACAGATCATCATATGAGAGATTTTTGTTCATATTTTGAATTTTTGAAACAATAACTGACGCTATCAGCATCAGTGGCTCCAAAATTTTATATATATATATATATATATATATATATATATACATATGTATATTATAATTGGAAATACAGTTTCCAACTATTATTTATTATTGTTATGTTTTACTTGAAACTCTGGCACAACAATTTCCTTCGGGATAAATGAAGTCGTTCTTATTCTTATTCCTAAACTGCGTAAAACAATTCAGGAATGGAAATGAAATCCTGTAAAACACACTTAATAGATCCAAAAAGTTATTTAGAAATAATATTATTCATAAATCTAAAACTGCTTGCAAACAGCGTATTGCATGCATGATTTTATTCATTTTATTCTTGATTTCAAAGGAAATGGGCTGATGTAGGCATGATAGGCCACATAAGCTGGAGTTGCAGCCGACATCTTTTCAGAGCAGATAACAATGTTTTGAGGAGTTTTAGATGAATTACCATTTATTTAAATCTTATGTGTAATAATCGTGCTGTATTTGTGCACCGTTTCAATGAACAAGTTGAGAAGACTGAAATAATCTCATTAACTCTACTTGCATTTATTTGCCCTCTCATTTCATTTGTTGCATTTCCTGATATGAATATTTTGCAAGCGCTCCGTGTCCGGGGGCGGCGGCGTTCGGCGTGCACGGAGGTTCTTCCGGTTGTGCGTCTCACCTGCTGCTGTTGTGGGTTTTGTGCGTGCAGGACTGCTGTTCCTGCTGGCCTACAGCGGCTCCATGTTCCTCCTGGGCTCCTGTGCGACCCCAGCGGTGGGCCGGGCCGTGGAGTCCTCCAGTTTACCAGCTTTAGTCGCCAGCAAGGTAGCGGCTCGCTAAGCGTCCTCTCGTGATCACTCCCTTTGCTACAGAATGGCGCCACCTACTGGACGGAATTTAGACAAGCGGCTTTTGAAGAGGTGTTGCGATGGGGATTTATGACATTGGACGGAGCTGATGAACAAATATGAATATGATAATAATTTCCAGCTTTTCGTTGCAGAATAATCATACAATGCGTGAAGAATCCTATTCAATAACTGGGATTCCTTCCCGATGTTGGTTCCCGACATATCAGGACAATAGAATCCCGTTTGAACCGAAATTATCGGATCCTTTTTCGTCCAGATCACTTTCTCCACCTGATTAGTAACATCTGGATGCAGACTCCTCCCCCGGGTCGTCCTCCACCTTCCACCTGGGTAGATTTGAACTCTGCGTTTATTTTCCGACGACCCGCTGAATGTATTTCTCGCAGGTTCTCCAGGCTGGTACCAACTTCTCCAACGGCCACACAGGCCGGCTGTCGGCGCCGTCGGTGCTCCTGTCGTGTTTGGCCTCCCTGGGACTCGCCTTTGTCTCGCTGCAGGTGAGCGAATATGCATAAATCACAAGCCAAGAGGTTCATATTTATGGTTTGTATTGATGTGCGAGGTTATTTCTGCAGGATGGGGGAGGTTCTCTTGTTCTCTTGTTCCATGTGGCGTCAGCCTTTTCCAGCTGCGTCCTCCTGGCTCAGGTCCTCTGCTACCCCAGCAGAGCCGCCGCCAAGCAGAAGAGCCAGTAGAGACGGCGGCCGGGATCCGCTCGCAATGTATTCGGGTAAGGATGCTTTATTTTAATAATGTTCCCTTTGCAGTTTTTCAAAGTGGGAGTTATGAGATGGCAGTTTATATGACAGGACCTGGGGGTGGATGTTAGTCGTGGTCCTGGTGAGAGGTCACCATGCTGACGGGTCGGGTTGGAAAGAAGAAGGGCAGAATCGGGATTAAGATGTTTTTGGAGCAGTATTTTTATGAGAGTCCGGTGGATGCTTATATCAAGAATGTTTTTACTCTATTGAGTATTTTCTCTATTTTCTAATTCAAGCCAAAAACTAACCTGCAAAGAGAATATTCAATGTTAAATGTTAAAAAGAAAAAATGGTTTTGCTATTTGTCTCTTATTTATTTTTGGAACGTCCGAAACACTTCTTGTATTCTCATTTTTTTTTTCTTATAGCCTCAAATGTTTTA
Source organism: Fistularia commersonii (assembly GCF_037954325.1). Classification (NCBI taxonomy): domain Eukaryota; kingdom Metazoa; phylum Chordata; class Actinopteri; order Syngnathiformes; family Fistulariidae; genus Fistularia; species Fistularia commersonii. The sequence goes on from NC_141312.1 coordinate 587,808, forward strand.
GCATATCTAGGTGATATTTTTGTAATTGTAAACACTTTTTGAACATTTAAAGGAGTCTTTTTTGCTGGCTTTACGGCAGGGGTTTCACAGTTTTCTTTTCATTCTGAGCTCGGTGTCCTGGTGGTGCAGCAGTGTGTATTTTTAAACTCTTTGTCCGTCTGCAGGAAACCCAAAAGAGCACAAAAGCCGAGACTCCTTCCCCTTCACCATCTGCCGTGAAAACGCAAACGTGTGTGTTGTGATACAAACACCTGCTGCTGGCTGTTTGAGGCTCAGGTCTCCAGCTGCAGACCAGGACCCCCTGAAGCTCGAGGGTGAGCTTCATGTCCAGGGAACGACACAACACACAACTGTCATCACACATTTTTAGTCACGGAACAGCTGTTTTTTTTTTATCACCCACACCAATTATTCATTTCCTTTCCTTTATTTGCAAGGGTGGAACTTAATAACAGATATATATATGCATGCATGTACAAACGATGTCTGTAAATATTACAACTATGCATGTGCAAAGTATTGATTACCATGACCGGAGTATACAGGAAATGAATCTACGATATTGATTGCAGAGACTGCAATATGCAGAAGACCCTTTCATGTGTGGATGTTTATGTGCAAGAATACAGACTATATTGGTAATAAAAGCAGAATGTAATACTCTGTGTGGAAATACTGCTGTTACTTGTTACAACCCGATTAAAAAGTACCTCATTTGGAAAAACTTCATGGAGAGGTTTTGATTTGAGGAAAGTTTGTTTTCCTCTTTTTCTCCTCGGTTTCAGTTCTTTCTTCTGTCCAGTTTGTTGCACCACAAAAACAAGTGCAGGAAATAAACCTCCAGTTACGGCAGCAGCATTGCATCTTTTTCTCCCACAATCATGGCAACTGAAAAGATACGGGTATAAACTATTATTGTATGCTTTAAAATGTATCGTTATATATCGATGGCTATTTACTGGTCGATGCAAGAATAAAAAGTATATTATGCTGTAAAATTTAAGGCACGATATGTTGAATAAAATGTGAAAACTAAAGCATTATATACCCATGAAGTTGATCATGATTAACTGGTTGATACATATATAAACAAGTATATTATGCTATAAACTTTATAGGTAATATGGTGTAAATTAAAGAAATAAAATAAAATAATATACACATTGCATCGATCATGATCGACAGGTCTGTACATATATAAAAAAGGATAATATGGTGTATAATTTAAGGCACAATATATTTAAAAAAAAAAGTAAAAGAATAGTATAATATACCCATAGGTGACAAGATCTACTGGTTGATGCATAAGTATGTCATAAAATTTAAGGCTCAATTTATATTGGAAGCAGTTTAAATATTATAGCACCATATATACATGAAGTTGATACAAGAAAATTATAAGAAAATTATGCCATTAAATTGAAGGCACAATATATTTGAAAAAATTAGAGCATAATATATCCATCAAGTTGATTGGGATCTACAGGTTGACACATATATCTAAACAAGGACATTATATTGTAAAATTTAAGGCACAATACAAATATATATTAAAATTAAATTATAGCATAATACATCCACTCAATTGATCATGATCAAATGGTTTACATATATAAATAAGTATTGTTGGCTATAAAATGTATAGTGTCATGTGGTATAAAAAAAATTAATTACAATACAATATAAGCTATACTATCGAAAAGTATATTGTGTATAATTTAAGGCACAGTATATATATATATATATATATATAAAAAATTGTAAAAGAATAGCATAATTTACCCATGAAGTTGAACAGATGTACTGGTTGATACACATATAAAGTATGTTATAAAATTTAAGGCTAAATATATGTATGAAAAAAGCACAATATACCCATGACGTCAATTCTAATCATATAATACATATATAAACAAGTATACTATTCTATAAACCTCATAGAATAAATACTATAAATAAATAAAAAAAAAACATTACATTGATCGTGATCTACAGGTCGATACATATATAAACAAGTATATTTTTCTATAAACTTCATAGTGTAATATACTATAAATCTAAATAAATTACATTATAATACCCATTACATTGCTTGCGAACCACAGGTCGAATCATATATAAAAAGTATATTATGCTGTATAATTTAAGGCACAATATATAATTTTTTTTTTTAATTATAGTATAGTAAACATATTAAGTTGATCATGATCTATTGTTTGCTTCATATATAAACAATTACATTATGTTTTAAAATTTAAGGCACAAAATATATTGGAAAAAAAAGTAAGACTACAGCATAATATACCCATGACTTTGATCGTAATCAGTTGTTATACATACACATATATAAATAAGTATATTATGCTATGAATTGTGTAGCATAGTATGCTATGAATATGCTATAAACAACATAATATACCCATTACATCGATCATGACCTGCAGGTCGAGTTTCATAAAAACAAGTATATTATGCTATAAGACTCACAGCATAATATATCAAAAAAAGAGCATAACATCCCCATTACATCAAGATCTACCGTTTTGTAGCCGCTGCAGTGCATTCTTGTCTTGGCAACTGGACTTGAATCTCTTCACTTTCTAGATGAACGACACAAATATTTATTCATAAATACATTCTTTGCATTTTTATAGTGGGTACATTATTTTCACATGGTCATTATAAGGAACTCGCAAGCGGAAAAAAATGTATACACAAACAGCCTTTAAATGTTATGATTATAGCATCATATTATTTACACTATAAATCCCAATATTCAAAGCTCGTAAATAAAGATTCTACCAAGTTGTTTGTTTTTTTTTTACTTTATTGTACGTATAAAATATAAACAGACAAAACATGGCTAAATTCAATCGAACATTAATGACATAAACAGGCATGAGGAAACATAAGGACATTTATTTTACAATCAATTAACTGTAAAACGAAACACGACGAAAGGCCTGTCAGAAATGTTGAATTTTGGAAATAAGGGGAAAAAATGGCAACGGCAATGTGTATTTAGCGCAATGGATCTAGAGGAATATCAGTCATAAAACGGTATATTCTTTTAGTGTTTGGATTTTTTTTTTTTAAGTTTTAAAGATTTTCTTATGTAATTCAAAATCGTTTTTAAAGGCAGTAAAATTGTGAGAACATTTTTGCATTCTGTCTTGTAAAATAACTTTGACAGAGTTCATCTCTTTCGTTTCCTAAAAGTAAACCAAATGTTATCTCATCTCTTGAGAAAGAAACTGGTGATGATGGAAACTTTTCTTTAATCCATTTTTTTAATTTTAGCCCAGAAGCCTTGTATCTTTTTTTGCACGAGAACAATAAATGTACAAATATTATCTTCAATATCAAAGCGTAACCTCAATAATTCCTTGGATGGGTAAATGTCATGCATCATTTTAAGGTGTTTCTCTTTTTCCTCGGGGGTTAAAGGAAGAGTGAGGTACATAGTGCTCAATGCAGAAATCGATTCCTTATCGAATTGATTTCAAATATTATAGATTCAAGCAAGTTGAATAGTAGAGCACTGGTCCGTCCCCAAAATGGGTCCGACTAGAAACATCGACGTTGCGTTCCACCTCAATGCATGCTAGCATGTTTGACCATTTTAACGATCTAAAGTCAAAGCAGCTCATGATATTTAGCAAAGAAGCCAAAGTTGACGGTTCCTTGTAAAGATCTCCGTTCCTCCTCAACACATCAGGTTGCTACTAGATGTTTCAAAGAATATCGCGGACTGGATAGCGGAATCTTCTCATACCTGTGTTAGCTAGATCTGCTAGCGTGCTTTAGCTCGCAAGTATGAACTCGCTTCCGGTTAGCATGTTGATCTTCGTTAGCATGTCGATGTTTCAGTTTAACTTCAAGTAAAATATCATTCTTCATTGCAACTAAATGTCCTTTTCGTCCCGGACATGTGGTCTGTTCGCGTCCTGTCAGCAGAGGGTCAGAAATGAGTGCAAATGTCTGGTTTTCATGCTCAGAGCACCGCAGTACTTGGCACTGGTACTTGTCTCCTAACTTCTATTTATGCAACACAATTTCAGAGTCAAACTTATTTGTTTTTGTTTTAGGTTTTATGCTTTATTTATGACACATTTAAAACACATGACAGACCTGGGCATTTTATGGCCTGTTTGTTTTTTTAACTGGCCCGCCAAACTATTTTCTTTGAGTATTTTAATAAGTATTTTCAATCCGTATTGAATTTAGAAACTCTTTGTATTGTCTTTTAATTTTGTATGGATCATTACATACAAAATAATTTAGGTACATTGATATAATCGTCATTTTAAAGTTGAAATAAAAAGCCAAAACATTTCAATATTTGACTTGCAGTTTTCATTTTGTTGTACTTACATGATACCTAGTTGGCTAAGCAGCCAAAGTAACTGCCCAGCCCTGACATCAGTAGTTGACATTTGTTTAAAATGATTTTCAAACATAGAAAGAGTTTTAATAAATATATCAAATATTTGTCCTTTTTCCAAAATGACTTGGAAAAGCTATGATTTAATATTTCTTTATAGATTTTCTCTGCACTGCGGCTTCATGCTCTTTAGTTCTGTCATTCCTATTGTCACTACGTTTATTTTCCTGTCCTTATTCTGGTTGTCTGTTTTCACCATAACTGTTTGTTTTTTTCCCATTCTGTTGTCAGTTCTTATCCTTGATGTTGTTGTTCTCTCTGATGTCTATTTATTTGTGGATGTCTTTTGTTCTCTGCTAAGGGTCTATATTTATTGACACTATAACTGTTGAGCTGCTGTGACAAGAGGATTACCTCTATTTTCCCCCAATAAAGTTGGGTTAAAGTTTTGTTTTTTGGTTTATTAAGAGACTTTTTTTTTTAATGTAAAACTCAGTTTTCTATTGCTAGAGAGGAGACAGACTTTATAAATACTGACATTATAAGGCACTGGTGTGCAGGATAGCATGGTTGTGATCATCGTTTACATTTTGTTGAATGAATCTTTGACTAATGTCATTGATACACAGACTTACATTACATTAGTCATTTAGCAGACGCTTTTATCCAAAATGACTTACAAAAATTTAGTGCTGTATCAGGCTTTTCCAAAACCTGGACTGGGTAATACCCCAAATAAAAAGCGAAGTCACATCCTAGAGTACTTTCAATTCTCTAAATTCTAGTTGCAGTTACTCACAAGAAGGAAGTCCGACATTATTTACTGCAATCTGAGGGAAACGAGCCATAGGCAATGTTATGATTAAACTATAAAATGTTTACGGAAAAACATTTTAACAGTAAAAACCAATTCTGAGGAAAATATCCACAGGTTTTTCCAAACATCCAGAACAAATCACTTCCCGTCGTCGGCCCTTTCGTTCCTTCTATTTGACCTTTAGCGTGTAGCTGTTAGCACCGCTGGTATGTGTCCATGCGTCCCTCCCACCCCTCGTACCCTCCGTCTCTTAGCAAACTCCCTCTTTTCCCCTGACCGTGGAGGCAGAAGGACGCCCACATTGAGCTGGGATCTATCCAAGGCTCAGCACCTCATTTTACAACGTATGTTGTACCTTTGCACTTCACAAATAAAAATAAAGAGTGTACAAATGTATATGGTTCTAAGATGGCTATTTGGTCGCGTGGGCACTTCTGACTACTGGCACTTCAGATCTTCAATGACCGAATTGCACTTCTTGTAAGTTGCTTTGGTTAAAAGTGTCTGCCAAATGACTGGAATGTAATGTGAAAAAATCCAACTTGGCCGCCGGCGCCCTGATTGTCCGAGAACATCTGTGAGGATCCCGGAGGAAAGCATGTGTGGCTCTTTGGAAAACAAGCATCCATTTGCTTTGCACTCAAGCGCACTCACGTTCACGTCACACCAGCAGATTCTCCTGTCTCTAGGCGTTTAGTCCAAAACCATCATTTAAACTCATCTTCCAGATGACGGCGTCACCGTGAGGTCGGATGGAAGAAAAAAAAAAAAATTGTAATCATTCATGTTCCTCACATCTGCTCGGTTGGAGGACGACCCTCTCCAGAAAACACCTGAAGCACCTTTCAAATGTAATCACGAAGCCTTTATTTTAGCAGCTTTGCAGGGTTACGCCGTTGTTGCCACGGCCCTTTATTTGAGGAGTCAAACGGCAGACGGGCCGGCGGGTCTGCGTTCCAACCACACTTCAGGCAAGCACAGGCGTGAGCTGATCCGGGATCAGATCCGGGATCAGATCCGGGCTCTTCAAAGGTCTCCTTCACACCAGCGTTATCGAGCACTTCCTTTCCATCTGCTTACATCGTTACTTTTTAACTACACAATCAGAACGCTTCATTTTTATTATCTATTATCTACTGATTAAATGATTCAAAAGGATGATATGTAACACATCTAAAACACCCGTCCCCACAAAATACAGTGTTATTGATTTGATCAGCCAAAGGAAAAGCAAAAGGCTGCAACACCAGCAGCAGCAGCAGCAGCAGACGGCTGGGGAGCAGCAAGAAACTACCTGACACTGGAAGAAGGAATCTGATGGACCTCAAACTAAAAAATAAAATTCAAACCAAAAACCCAAAGCAAAATAAAGTCCAGCACCGTTAGCGACCGATCCCAAGGCCACAAGGACTTCAATGAAAGCGCGATCTGCACTTCGACGACAATCAAGACGTCGTATCGAGGCTTTCTTCTCAAAAGTGTCCGAAATGACATCATGATCCAGGTTGACCTTCTGGCCACTAAAGAACTTCTCCCAGTGGAAAAGGTCAGTGGCCTCCCTTCAACAATATTCGGCGGAGGAGTTGAAAGAGCTCCTGGAGGAGGCCCCGGGACGCAGGAGATGGACCCGCTGGAACCAGCATCCCATAATACACTGGAGGACGGAGGAGGAAAAAGACCCCCGCTTCTGATCCCTGATAATCAACCAACATATAGAAAATCCTAAAAAAGGCATGGGAGTCTGTGAAGGCATGGGTTCTCCTGGAGCGAGGAGAGCATCGGGTCTGAGCCACAAACAGGACAACCTGGATCGCGGACACATCCTGCAACGCCGTGAACACCCAGTAATGCCTTATAAGGGAAGGATTTATAAATATAGACAAATATTGAGAAGACCAGCCAATACACGGGAAACTAGTATTTTTCCAAAACCTGTCCGGTAGAGTTTGGTGACTCGAAATCCAAATAAATTAATTTCTCAACATCTTTCAATGCAAAGCGCTGGTTCATTCAGCGCTTGCAGTGCAGAATGAGCTTCCCGCCCGCGGCGGCTGCAGCTGCCAGGGGAAGTTCATCCACGCCGTCTAAATTCCGGAGATCGGGAGTGAGTTGTCTGACAGGAAAGAGGAGTGCCAGCAACCCCGCACGCTCTTAAAAGGCTTTTTGAATTTCTTCCAGAAGGAACCCGGAAGAACGTTGTGGAGATAAGTTGTTCTGGCGGAGCCACTGATTCACGTCAGAGCAGAGTTTGACTCCGCGAGCTCCAAGGACAAATCACATGCACTGCCGGGAACCTTTCCACTCCTGTGACCTCCATGATTCTTCACATTTAAAACTAATACATGCATACACATATATATATATATATATATATATATATATATATATATATATATATATATATCTGCAGATGCTCCCTTGGAACAGGAGTGAGGAAAGACTGACGGTTCAAAAACAAAATACGTCTAGATATCTTCTAGATTGATCGGAAGCACATTTCTCCTCCTCACTGGCTCCATCTCACCCAGCAGGTCCTAAAGGACACCATATCAGCCAGATTAACTGAAGCCGTCAGCTATCTGGGTTCCCGCCTCCCCCAGTAGACGTCGAATGACGAAGAGAAGGCTCACCAAGTTGTGCAAATATTGCGTGAAGTTGTTGTTTCCCTGGATTTGTGAGTCACAGCTGATGCTTTCCTCTGGCCTCCTCAAGGAGGGTTCCTTCCAACAGAAGGTAGTCAAACCTTGAAGCAGCGATGGCGGCAGGGGTTCTCGCCCGCCGCCATCCGGTGTTTACGTCACACGCGTCGACATTGTCCTGACTTGCATATTGACTGGTGAGGGTCCCGTTCGCAGAGCAGACCGAGAGCTGACCGCGCCGCCGCCGCCGCTATCTGAGCGGCGTGTAGAGTCTGCGCAGCTCGTCCCAGAAGAACAGCGACAGGATGGTGTGCGGCCCCAGGCGGAAGTAGGAAGCTCCCAGGCCCTTGTAGAGCCCCGTCACGCCCTCCCTCTTCAACGTCTTGGAGAAGCAGTCGGTGAATCCTCGATACAGCCGGCCCTGCGGGATCACAGCATCAAATGGTCTCCAGGGAGCCGGGCCTTCGCCCAAAACAGGTCATCCATTACATGGCGGAACGGCACCGACCGCCTGGGCGGAGCTGCGCGTTAAAGAACCGACTGCGGTATCGAATGATTCAGAGCGGCCCGGGTCATTCTCGGGTCATTCTCGGGTCATTCTCGGGTGAATTCTCCTCCAAATCTTCTCGTCTTGGCAACCGGACATGAATTTCTTCACCTGAAGACGTTTCACGAGCTGAATGTGGCCTCTGGGATGAGGGCTGAGACGTCCTCAAGTGAAGAAATTCAAGTCCGGTTGCCAAGACGAGAAGATTTGGACCAGGAGTTTTACTGATGACCTGCTAGTGAAGTATAAAGAGCCGCTGGAACCGGCCAAAAAGCAGCCCGAACCCCAAACGTCCTCTGCGACGTGAAGGCAAAACATGAGTAGAAATGGCGAGGGTCCTCACCTGGCCCCGGGGATCCACCGGCTGGTTGTAGAGCCGCGTGCTCACCACGTCAAACGGCGTCATGGCCAACACCACCGCCACGCTGCTGATCATGCCGGCGCTCAGCGCCACCAGCCAGCTGTCCTTTGCAAACACCTGGAGGAGAAGAAGAAGAAGAAGAAGAATTAGGAGAAGAAGAAGAAGAAGACGACACTGGGAGTCATCAGTGGTTTCTCAGGGATCCGTGAAGGTCAGGTACGAGCGAGGAGCACACACACCTTCACCCACTAATTCTAAATTTAAGTCATCCTGAAAACACACATGTGGAGCAATGAGAAACACAGCTATTATTATCTCTCTCACACACACACACACACACACACACACACACACACACACACACACACACACACACACACACACACACACACACACACACACACACACACACACACACACACACACGCATGAGAAGGCCGTTGGTGTCTTTACACAATGTGACGGCTGTTCCTGGCGGGTGCAGGCGGGGCTGAAGGAACGCCGGTCAGTGTTTGCTCACAGCAGCCGGTTTGTCTGAGCCGGGGAGGGACCACCAAGACCTCCAAGACCTACAAGACCACCAAGACCTCCGAGACCTCCGAGACCTCCGAGACCTCCGAGACCACCAATAGCGTGGTTGTGGCCCACCTTTGAATGACTCCTCTGTTTGGCAGACAATCACGAGGCTTACAAGGCCCGTTGCGGTGCGTTCAGGTCCCACCCGAGGGCCGCGGGTCCTGGGGCCGCGGCCAATCCGCCTGCTGTTTTTTTTTTTTTTTTTTTTGTTAAAAATAGCCACGGAGGCCCGTCCAGTTTCCACATGGGGTGTGTGTGTGTGTGAAAACGAAAGGGGTCGAATTTCCGTTGCGGCTCGCAGCTTTGTCTGAGCCACAATGACCCCCCCCACCCCCACCCCGCGGGCCCCCCGGGGCCCCCCCGCTCGCTACCGACCAGCGGGAGCTTCTACACAACATGCTGGATTGTTTGAAACACTGCGAAGCAGATGTTACAGTTGCGAGTCAAAGGAGCGTCCCATTATTTCACTTTGTCTCCACTCCGGGCCTTCGGTCCGGCTGTTTGTGCTACATGCTACATGCTACATGCTACTCTGGTGCCAGGTCTACTGCAGCCCTGTAACATATCCACACGTATCCGCCGCTCGGGTTTATTCTCGTGGTCACGTGAAGAAGAAGGAAACCCGCTGACGTTGAACTGACCTGGAGATCGATGACCAGCTCCTTGGCGGAGGAGAAGGTGGAGAGCTGCGTGGCCGAGCCCACGCTGACCCTGGGGACGGCGGCGCTGGAGCCCCTCCACAGGCCGAGGACGCCGTGCTGCCGGTAGATGGCCAGCAGAGCCTGGGTCATCCCCTGGGGAGCACAGGAGGACACGCCGATGTGGAAACATCTCAGAGAGGCCGGAGAGGAGAGGGACGTCCGGGTGAAAGGTCACCGCGCCACGCTGGAAGCCTTTCTGCTCCGATCAGACCCGAGCGATCGTCGGCATCTCCGGAATGTCACACAAACGTCCAGATCATTGACGGCTGTTAATGAGTTTCTAGATAAATGATGGCGGCGCGGCGGTTAGCGCCTCCACCTCCTGGCCAGAAGGTCCCCGGAAGGTGGGCTTCCCACAGGGGACCTCTCTGAGCGGAGCCTCCATGTTCTCCAAACGTCTGGGGCCGGTTCCTGATCAGCGGAGACCCTGAATTTTCCAAATTTGTGAATGGTCGGAGGGGTCTCCACGTTGCCCCGTGACGGACCCTGAAGGAACGTCTCCTCTCGGCCAATCACAGCGGAGATAGATAACGAATGAATGAACAAAATGAAATAAACGCATCGTCGTTTCTTGTGCCTTTTTTATGAAACTGTAACTGTGTTTTAGTCCCGGAAACGTCTGAGTGACGGTTAAACGTCCGTTTAATGAGTGATAGCTGTTGTTGGCCACACGAGCGTGCAAAGGTAAAGAACTGTTCCCTTCAATTCTGGGTAAAAAACACACAATTGATTGACTTCATCGCACCCCAAAACGCACCCGCATCGTTCCCAGCGAGTCCAAAATCACACGGAAAACAAGCATCGACATGAACCCCAACATTGGCCGCAAGACCTTCAGGTCAGTTGGGACGACCCAACCATCAAACCGTGTCCCGCCAAGATCTCGGCTGAGAAGAAGCTGCAGACCTTCAGGTTTTTAACAAACTTTTCTCAAGTGTCAAAGGTGATGTTACCTGGTGCCGGTGCTGGTGTCCGACCGCGATGCTGGAGGAGGCCTGGCTCTGCAGGTGAGTCTTCACCTGTCAGAAGGAGACAAAGTCAGGGATCGGCGTCTCGTCCCGGTGAGACGTGCACGTCGCGGTGTACTGACGAGGTAGACCGGGCTGCCCATCACGGCCCCGAGCACCCCCGCCGCCGCCCCCGCCACGGTGGTCTTGGCGGCGCTGACCCTGCCGTCGGTGTGGATGTAACCGGACGACTCGATGACGGCGTACGAGCCGAGGCGGACGCCGTTCATGAAGAACTGGTAGACCAGGCCGGGCACCAGGCCCTTCTGCAGGCCGGCCACGCCGTCCACTTTGCCGATGGTGTAGAAGGCGTGGAAGACGTTGCGGTAGTGGACGCGGTAGGAGCCGCGGCTCTGCAGCTCGCCCTGCAGCTGCATGCGGGTCTTCACCACCTCCAGCGGGTTGGTGAACAGGCAGGCTCCGCACGCCGCCGCCCCGCTCAGTACGAACTCCATCCCGGCGAGGGTGGAGGTCACAGCCGGGCAGAGCGGCTCCTCATCCCGGCGGCAGGGCGGGGGACGCTCCGGTACTCGCCGGTTCCCTCGGCGGTCAGCGGACGGTCGTGTGAGGCCTTCGGGGTCTCCCGCGGAGCTCGGAATTCTGAATGACACCCCAAAAACGCGACCTTTAAATCGAAACAATCGACGATTTAAAGGCTCAGAGGGACGATTGGAGAAAATACCGCTCTAGAATGTCCCTCGAACTTGTGGAAAACGCGCTGCTGTAAAGTTTAAGGGAGCTTTTCCGGTGCCGTGGCGTCATTTTAAAAAAATGGTCCGACGTTCCCTGAACATCTCAGAGGGCCAAGCGGTCGTCAGCCAATCAAATCAGCGCGTTGGGCCGGCGCTCGGCGACGTGCCCGTACGTGGAAATCCGTGCGTGTCCGCGTGAAAGCGGTAAAACGAGTCCAACTCGACTGGGATTATAACCACTTTCTCTGTAATTGTGAAAGATGTATTATTTGCTCAAGGTCGTCTGACGGGAAGAGTCACAACCGAAGCGCGACCTTCACGTTGAAGAAGGTTTCCTGTCGCTCTCGGACTTTTTGCGCTCATATTTTCAGAATTACTTCCCGCACAAATATGCCGTTTTGAAATAAACAAAAGTCCGAACATCTTTCATTAACAAACGTTATGACGACATCATGTTGAAAACTCGGTCGACTGGTGCACTTCTCCGCGCGGCCGCCAGGGGGCGCTGTGGGAGAAACCGGCACCCGTCAACAGGGAAGTCACGTGTTATCTTCGCGATGTGACGTCAGCCGTGGCGTCCATGATTAGAAAGTCAATCTTTCTTTCCATGAGAGCAGATCAACTTGCTTATTTAACGGATTTAAATGGTCGAAAGTCTGTTATGTTCCAATCGCGTTCCTCCTCTCGTCGGCTGGATCTCCACAGGAGGCCTTCTGGTGTGGAGGCTCCACGTCCTCCCCGGGTCTGCCTGGGGTTCCTCAGGGTTCTCCTGGTTCCTCCTGCAGCCCAAACACATGCAGGAGCTTCACTGGAGACCCTGAACTGTCCAGATCTGTGGATGTTGTCCATCTCCATGTGACCCTGGGATTGACCGGTCCAGGGAGACCTCCTGGGACAAGCTCCAGGACCTCCTGGGACAGGCTTTATCACCTCCAAAACCCTGACAGCGCTCTACTTCGTCTAGATCAGTGTTTCCCAACCTTTTTTGAGCCACGGTACATATTTTACTTTAGAAAAATCACACGGCACACCACCAAATAAATATGTCAAAAACATTTTTTAACGAATTAGAATGAAACCGTCGTCTCAATTTACTCAGTGTGAAATCTAATATACCTAATATCTGTAGATTTGTCAAGTTGCAATGCAAATTTCCCACTGATGTGCAACTTTTCCGGAACACTTATTTCAATGTCTGAAGACGTGTCATCAATATGTCTGGAAATGGTATTATTGGAGAGAACTGGATATTTCTTTATCAACGCCAGAGCCGAGCATTTCTTCTCCAATGATCTTGCCGGCAGGTCGTATTAATGTTTTTCTGTTTGGATTTAGAGACGAGTTCAGCAACTTTATAGCAGCTTTCACTGCTTTCTCACTCGTCTTGGTCGTTTTCAACAACGCTGCCTGTTTGTTTACGCAGATACAAGTACCGTCATTTCCAGATGAAAATCCGCAGCTTTTTTCACATAAACAACGCTGCGGCTAATATGTGGACTTCGGGAGGGAGACGCTAACGAGCTTCACGCCGCTAAAACGTTTATCCTCGTCACATCGAACCGATGAAATGACGGGAAATTATGATTCCGTTCAACTCCGACACCAAAGAAGACGACTTTGATGGTTTTAGTGCGCAGGAGGAAGACCGAGATAGCGATCGGCTAGCCGGTGCGGCTAATACTGAGGTGCGCTCAATAGTCCGGAAATGACGGTACTTTTTATTTTAAAAATGTATCACGCAAAGCGTCACCAATCACTCTGATGCACAGATGCACAGGTTCATTCACTAGCCGTTGCCATGGAATGGACACGCTGCCCACATAGACATAGGAAGACACATTATTTGCGTTGGATAAATAATTTTCGGACCAATCGGGTGAAAGTGGGCATTTTTCCACGGCGCACCTGATGATCTCTCACGGCACAGCGGTTGGGAAACACCGATCTAGATAATGGATGAAGGAATCCATGATTGCGTGCAGAAGATGTGTCTGCAAGGCTCAGCACAGGCCCAGGACATCTGGTCCACTAGGAGGAGACAAAACCCATGGCATGTTTGTTTGTTTGTTTGCAGATCGCTTCTCCCAGGGTTGTGCTGCAGCTGATTCCTTCACATGGACACTTTTCTGTGGTTGTGAGACGGATGTGTCAGGTTTGAGAGTAAACAGGAGGATTCAGCCGGTGGAAAGGCAAAGGAGAGGGAGAATGGCGAGGCAGCAAAGACATACAGAATAATTAAATGTGAAGAATAGCAAGAGCATGATAAAATATAATACATCAGGGTTTAATATTTGTGAAATATGATTGTCAATACTGCAGACGAGTCACGGACAGAGTCATAATTAGTTCAAATAAATGACGTGAACCAAAAAGTCAACAAAAGCAAATATATGAAACTTTGTCATACTCTTGTGCACGACTTATCTTTCACTTGTTACTTAAGACACTTTATAGTTTATTTGTATTTCTAATACTCCCTTTTTCTTTTTTTTCTTTTTTTTTACTGTTTATACATTTTTCTACTATTATTTATTATTGTTATATTTTCCTGTAACTGGCACAACAATTTCCTTCGGGATGAATAAAGTTGTTCTTATTCTTATTCTCACTTTAAAATCAAATATTTTAAATGAACTAAAGGCCAGGCTGGTTATCTTCTCGAAGCGTGCAGTAATGATGAGTTTGATGAATTTCAAAAAGAAGGTTGTGTGTTCTGCTCTGGCGGAGCAGCCCGTCTCAAACCAGGCTCTGAAAAGGCACTCGTTTCACCGGCCGGCCGGAAGGGGCTCTGAAGCCCTGCTCAGATGATCTCAACCAGAGCAGGACGTGAAGGGATTGAGGAATCTGAAGACACCCAGAGCTACAGAGCGACGCTGCGGCGCCACCAAAGAGGGCGGCGTGGAAAGACTCAACGAGGAACGCTGGATATTTGCATTCAACGCAATGAATGAACAGAAAGCCTGCATCGCTGATAGCGGGAGGCTTTCTGAAAAATAAAATAAACCCCCTCTCGACCCGAACGAACAAATGCGCTGACAGATCCGCCCGCCTCGCTCAAAGGAAGTCATACTTCCATGTGTCGACGGGCGATGGAGAGTGTGGAGAGGACGCCGCGGACGGCGAGATGTTCGCGTGGCGAATGTTCGCTTCGGGGAAGAGTCCCAGATCATTCGGCGCCTCGACAAATTCCGCGCAGCGGTTTTCCCGGACGTTCTGCGGCGTCTGCGAGCCGGCCTCCGTCTTTTTGCCGATCGGCGAGCCGTCATGGCGTGAGGAGCGTCCTCGGAGGACTCACTGGGTCAGCGGGGCGGCGCCGTCGGCCCCGATTAAAGATTAATGTCTTGAGTGAGAACATTAACTTCCAGTGCCGTTTTTTAACAGCATCTCCCTTTAATCAGCTGAGGAGCGGAGCACTTACCCCCGGGCGGCGCCGGGATCACGGACCGCTCGACAACCGCGACGTTTGTGCAAATGTAATGGGATTTATAACCGGCGCTGCATTAATTAAAGCACAAAAGCTTATCGGGCTAATTTGAGCAGAGCAAAATGCCAGCGATCAATTAGCCGGCGGTATAAATAGCAGCGTGACCGACTAAAACCAAATATTTGATTAAGAAGGAGCGGGAGTCAAAGGTGGCGGTCCACGTGACTCGTCCTGGACGCTCACCTTTCGACCCGGGGATGACGGCGGCGCTTAGATCGATGCGCTTTTCAGCCGCAGACTAAACTCCTGGTCTGAGCGGGCGGGTCGGTTCTCCGTCACTGAGCTGGATTAGGCCTGAAAGTAAAATCTGTTTCACCTCTACCCCTTCAAATAGGATTTGCGGACAGCCCCGGTTTGCGGCAGCGCACAGGAAATGCACTTAAAACGGGTTCAGATGGGATCACAACTGATGCTGCGGGTCAAAGTCTGTTCCTCCGGGGGAGCTGCGCTCGGACCGCTCCTCCACTCGGTGCCAAAACCATCGCATTTCCCATCGCGCTTTCACCCCAAATGGCTGCTTCTGTACACTTTTCTTCTTTTAACAGCACGTCGCGGCTTATAACTGGATATCTCGCTTTGTAATATTTGGGTCAATCTGTTTTACTTCACGGATAGTTTCCAGTACATGAGATGAGGCGTACTTTAATGATCCCGTGCTTGGGATTGTTTTGCACCTGCAGCAGCAGCAAGACATACAAGGACAAGACAAGCTGAAAATACACGTAAAGAATAAGTAAAATAAAAGAAATAAATCATATTTAAGATAAAAAAAACAAACAAACTCGCTTTTAAATGGAATATGTTCT
The DNA here is from genome assembly GCF_037954325.1 of Fistularia commersonii. Lineage (NCBI taxonomy): Eukaryota > Metazoa > Chordata > Actinopteri > Syngnathiformes > Fistulariidae > Fistularia > Fistularia commersonii. Next base: position 603,822 of record NC_141312.1, read on the forward strand.
CCCTCCTATATCTTCGTAGAATAATCATCTTCTTTTGTCGGCGCAGCAAACTCCCACGATCAATAGCGGCGAGTTAGGAAGGTGTTGACTTTGCGTGGCCTCCAGGCTGTGAAGCTCTGGGCGTTACATCATGTTTGTATTAAAAGCGCAGCGCAAATAAAGTGTGGCTGAATTTTGACTGATTGGCGTTTGACACAGTTTCAGTCTAAGTCCCTCTTTGCACAGCTAAAAAACTAAATCCTCTCACCTGAGATGTACCTGCGCCGCGCCCGTGTCCGTCCTCCGTGCACGGCGCTCACATCGGCTGCGGCCGACGATGAATCTGGAGACGGATTCGGCTGTAAAAGTTTGCCGGCTGATTCTGTGAAAAATAAAACGAGGGTTCTGTGAAACACGGCGAAATGTGCATCGAGAGCTGCAGTGCATCGACAACAAGCCCGTCCTCGCTTTTACATCTTCTGTCATAAATGTATGGGGAATAATAAGAATAAGAATAAGAACAACTTTATTTATCCCGAAGCAAATCGTTGTGCCAGAGTTTCAAGTGAAACACGACAATAATAGATAATAGTAGGAAGGAGGGAGAATAAGAAATACAATAAAATATAAAGTGTCAAAGTTAAGGCTATCAAGTGTATCAGGGAACATTCATATGTTTTTTCCAAAGGAAATTAGGATTGTGTATGTTTGATTAAACATATTCAGCTGTTATTGAGCGGACGGGATTAAATCATCGTTTACGAGTCCCTTTGTAAAGCATCGTTGGGCCTCGTCGTCCGACCAGAGTTTCTTTAATTTTGCTGAGAAAAAAAAAAAATTCCTGTCATCTCCGTGCAGAACGCGCACGTGAATGAGTGCCGGTCGCTTCTAAGTTAGTACACGATTCCCAATCAGTAATCACTCCTGCTGCTAGTTAGACTAATAGCTGCGGCCAACTTGCTCCCTCCAATAATATCAGGGTTCTAATCCGCGGCAGCTAATGAAACACCAAGTAGGATTTCAGATGCTCCTGTCTCTCCTCCACGCCGGGCTGTGTGGGCGGAGGTGTCGGCGACGTGACGGGACCGCTATGTTTTCCATTTACCCCTCTTGATTAAACAAGAAGGAGCAGAGAACTTGGGTCTGGATGCATCCTCGCCGGATTTAAATTATCGCCACTTACATCTCGTTCGACCGCGACGGTGACAGCGTTGGGTGAGTGTCGCCCGGACGAGGCCAAGCAAATTAAATCTTATATATCGAGGCAAAGCAAAAGCGATGCCTCCGAAATGTTTCGAGTGTTTTGATCATTAAGGATACGTAGGAATAAATCATCTAAAACCAATCGGCGCTTCATAGGGTACCAAAAAAAAAAAATGCTTCATTTACTTTTGGAAACACTTTGGAGTTCAGCCGCTCCAGCAGAGGCTGTGCATGCTCAAAGTATTTGAAAAGGTTTTGGAAAGTTTGTCTAAAAATGTAGGTTAATTAAGAAGGAGGTCATCTCTGAGTAAGTCTCCAGGGTATCAACAGTCAGGGTTAATTGGATTGTGTGGAATCAGGAGAGCGTCAAGCAGCCAACAGTATCACTTTCAGGACTACATGTACCAGGTCGACGCAGAGCGTGAAATATACATCGGGAAAGACTCCGGGCAGGGATTTGCTTCGCTTTTCCCGTTCTGCTGTTGTCATATTATCATATTGTCATATTTAGAAAAGATTCATATTTAAAAAGGAAGGACGGAGCAAAAAAAAAAAAAAGAAAAGCTGTGTATCGACATTATAAAGGGGAGATAATCCGCTGTGCTAGAATACCCAGATGGGAGCCGGGATGAGGAAGTGAGATCTCAGAGAGAGCTGGTGTCTCCTTACTTGGACAACGCCTCAAGTCTTTTGTGAGCCTTTCCAGCAGAAGGTGCGCCCGAGATTGATTTCCAGGGCGCAATAACCGCAGCCCGAAGCATTCTTTAGTCTTTTATTTTTCCATTTTAACAGCAGGGTGCAGCACATCACCGCATTTCCACCCTCCTGTGGTATTTCCATGGCTGTCCGTCTGAGTCGGTCAGATTTTTCAGGTGATTTGAGGGTACTTTCCATGTGACACCAAGAGGTAGCTAGCGCAGAGCACAGAAGGTATGACAGGATGTATCTGTGAATATCCAGGCTGGGCGACCTTGTGGCTCGAGTACCGGACAGAGGAAATAACGTCCTGAGAGAAGTGCACGCTGATGGTCGCAGAAGCTAAGATGACTGGACATCTGCTCGGGTGAAAGCCGGCAGCGACGACATTTACAAACGCGGGTTCATTTCCACCAAAAGGATACAGAACTTTCAGTTCCCTCTGACTTCTCCTTGAGAAGATACCAGGTTCCCGTGGCCCTCTGTGGTTTGTTCTGTTCTTCCGGGAACATACAGAGTCGCGGAAAGTAGGAGAAACAGCGCGTCACCTGCGGACCAGGAACTTTCAGGTCCGCCCGTCAGAATGACGGAGAGCTGAGTTGCACTGCTTGAACTTACATGGCAAATAGGTCCAATGGGTCCAGTGGAGTCAATGGGGTCAAAATGTATCGTGTTCTTCAAACAGGTTCTTGTTTCTGCAGAAAGGTCCTTCAGTTCAAATGCACCTCATGATAGCAGAGGGGAAAAAGGCTGAACAGTGACAGGGCTGAGGATGATAAGAAACAATGGCGAGGAGGCACGTTTGTTTTATGGGTAGGGCGCGAATCGGTTTGGGAAACATCGGCTGAGGTGGATCCGATCGGGTGCGTGAATCTTAACAGAAAGGAATGGAAAGAAAGGAACGGAATCGTCCCCTTCGCTCATTCCGATCTCAATTTGTTTGTGACAGACAAAAGGCCCGGCCATGGACATCGGTGGTTTGGAGACGGTGGTGGCCAACTCGGCCTACGTGTCGGCCCGCGGCAGCGTGGACGGAGCGGCGGCGGCCTCCATGCGCGATAAGAAGATGCGAGCGCGGCTGAAACTCCCCCATATCAGAGATTGCGAACACATGAAGACCACCGTGGACACGACCTTCGACAGCATGTGTGTCAGACAGCCCATCGGCAAGCGTCTCTTCCAGCAGTTCCTGGAGAGCGACCCGACCCACAAGAGCGCCGGCGAGCTCTGGAAAGATATTGAAGACTATGTGGTATGCCAAGAGAAGGAAAGAGTCCAGAAGGCCCAGAAAATTGTCAACAAGTACTACGAGTCGTCGTCGAAGAATTTTTGCAGCTTCTTGGAGGAGAAGGCCGTCACCCGAGTTAAAGAGGACTTCAAAAATGTCCACGGGGATTTGTTTAAGGAGAGCGAGCAACAGCTGCTCAAACACCTGGATAAGAAGGCCAGAGACGGATTCAAGAACAGCATGTACTTCCTGCGATTTGTCCAGTTCAAATGGCTGGAGAGCCAGGCTTTCGATGAGGAGTGGTTCATGGACTTCAGGGTCCTGGGCAAGGGAGGTTTCGGGGAGGTGTTCGCCTGTCAGTCCAAGGCTACGGGTAAAATGTATGCCAATAAAAAGCTGGATAAAAAGAGGCTGAAGAAGCGTAAAGGCTACCAGGTAAAGCACCGCACATGTGGCGTCACCATTACGATACCGTTGGTTCGGGCGTTTAAATTCACAAATCCGGCCCGCGATCCCGAAGGTTCAAGCCAAAAAGGTGCGTCTTAGATGACGGCGGTCGGATGTGCGGTCGGTCTAGGCTTACATCTCTTGCAGAGCACCAGATATCCACAAACACTGCACGTCCTCCTTTTCTATCTGTAAAGCTCGCATTATTTGGCTCACATTTCAAAGCAGCTCTTGAGATCCAGAGTTCTAAATTGTTGTTTTAAGACACGCTCTGAATGGCCGGGCTGTGAACCGGCGTGGACACGGTAGCCTGCTGATGTGAACGGCCCAGGAGCGTCCTAATCGGTTGCAACAACACTTTGTTCCACCGGCAGCCTCATCATGAGGGGAATGCGAGAGCGACCGCTGGGGTTTAGCTTGAACCGCAACGGATCATCCAAAGAAGCTTGTGATTCTTAAGGACCTCACAAAGCAGCTCAGAGACACACAAAGAAAAAGAAGGCAGGGGCTTCACGCCGACCGCCTCTGAAAGCATCGCTGGATAATGAACTTATCGTTTTCTGTCAGGCATCAGCGCCATGCTAGCTCCGAGCACATGCAAAACAAGGTGGTCCATCAAACAAGGCGGTCCATCAAACAAGGTGGTCCATCAGTACCGACCCCGCTGACGTGATACGATGGCAGCGGTACTTCAAATACAGTCATATTTTGGCTAACGGGGCCACGAGTTCCGAGGAGATAGCTTCAGCTGTGAAATGTACCACCGCTACATCGAGTTGCTCGGAAATCTGTGCTAACGCCTGCTTTGTGTTCAGGGAGCGATAGTGGAGAAGCGCATTCTGGCAAAAGTCCACAGTCGCTTCATCGTGACGCTGGCGTACGCCTTCCAGACCAAGACCGACCTCTGCCTGGTCATGACCATCATGAATGGTGGGGATCTCAGGTGCTCCAAAGCAACGCCAAAGACATCACACTCCCGTATCCACCATGAAAATGACACGGCTCACGATGCTGTCTGCCGTTAACACCATGGAAACACTTTTCCAACCCCCCCCCATCGCCACTAATTAACCTAAGTATAGATAAACCTCACAGCTAATATACAGACTAGGCCATCAGGTGCGTCACACCTTAAGTCAGAGAATAACTTAAGGAGCCTTTAGCTTCTCTCCCACCTTCAGAAGCTTCATGGCTACTTCACAAAGTTATTTATGGTACATTTATATTCCCGTTGCGGCGTACTGACCCGCTGCTTTTTGGAGCTTCGGAAAGCAGCTCCTGTAAAAATGAAACAGCGATCAGCTGCAAAGCGGCGACCTTTCCCCCAAACATTTTCAAGTTACTTAAAGTACCTGGGTTACAACGAGAAGTTACCCGAAAGATGAAGCCCGTATGGAGAGGAAATGTCCCAAAGTTTAACAGAACCCAACGTCAAACTAAGAGCTAAAGAAGAAAAGTAGCTTACAATTAGCAACGGGTTAGCTAAAAATATTACAAACGGTAAAAAACGGATCACTTTTTGTCAAATAACCGTCAAATAACTTGAGGCACACGGCTCGCCATGATTCTCTCAGTCGTCTTCTACTTAAGCCTCCTCAGATAGTGACTGGTATCCTCCTCCGTCTCCTCGTAGGTTTCATTTGTACAACGTGGATGAAAAAAATCCTGGTTTTGACGAGAAGAGAGCGTGTTTCTACACGGCTCAGGTGATCTGCGGCCTGGAGCACCTTCACCAGCACAGGATCATCTACAGGGATCTGAAGCCGGAGAACGTCCTGCTGGACGACGCCGGTGAGACCTTCCCTCTGCAGCGCCACATACTTCTGTGGTCCACATCTACGCCAGTTAGCTTAGCAAAGTGAATGCTAGCCTATTTCATCAGCTATTCTTCATTCGTGGACTCACTCTTCGGATCACTTCACTGCAGTTGAAGAGTGCCATGAATCGTGATTAGCATTATGCTAAGCTAATTAACACCCCCCACCCCGCAGAGAAAAGACCGGCATCGCTGTTCCCGTCTTTCCACTGTGCTGATGGCAAGCGGGCCGAAACGTTTGCTCGTCCGTTTTAATTCGGGCTTTTCCGGCCCCCTGAAGCTGACTCACCTGAGCCAGAGTTAATTAGCATGGTGACCTAGCCTGCAGCGCTAACCAGTTCTATTAGTGGATCGGGGCATTGGACCAGAGGGTGATTAGCCTACATTAACGTGATGTAAACAAGGATAAAAATATTGCCTTCTCACTGCAGAAAGCGAAGGGAATATTGTCAGGGTTCCAGCTCTTAGCGCAGATTACCTTCCGGGACTCTTTCAACAACAGGTTGAGCTACATGGCAGAAACCCAGTGGGAACAGGAAAGGCGTTCGGGGCTCCGCTTCCATTAGAGCCACAGCTGTTGTTTATACGGATTCTTTTTTTTTTTTAACTGCTTAACAATTGATCGCGTAATCTGATTTGAAAACAGTGTCGGGGAGCACAATATTTTTCGGGACGACGTTCGATTCCCGTTTGCGTCCCGGCACTGAGAGTTAGCGTGAAGCGTGATTTCCTAAACGAGGCCTCCGTCATCGGCCGAGGGTTAACCCTAACCCTAACCCTAACCCTAACCCTAACCCGCTGTGCTTTCTCACGCAGGACACGTCCGCCTGTCCGATCTGGGTCTGGCTGTCGAACTCCCGCCTGGAAAGGACACGACCACTGGATACGCGGGAACTCCGGGTGAGCGAAGCCATCCTGAACCTACGGGGCGAGGAGGGAAAAATTGGGCGTGTTTCTCTGACAACCCCACCGTACGCCGTCCCCCGATAGGTTTCATGGCTCCAGAGCTGATACAGAAGAAACAATACGACTACTCGGTGGACTACTTCACTCTGGGAGTCACCGTGTTTGAGATGATTGCAGCCAAAGGGCCTTTCAGAGTCCGAGGGGAAAAGGTAAAAGTCGAAGGAGCGTGCTGACAGTGTAGAAGGACTCTCTTCGCACCCGTCGGTCCGTCTAGCCTTCGCCTTGGCGTGTAGGTGTTAAAAACAGAAAACACCGGATTTTTCAATTACCTTTGGTCCAAGACGGAGGAGGAGAAGGATGAAATGCGGTGCAAAGCGCTGGGAATACATCCAAACTTGTACGCCTGCGGGTGTTTGATCAGTCGAAAGGTACATTTCAATCCACCGGTCCACAGGCCTGAGCACGCCAGGAGGACCTGGGTTCTGTTCCCAGCAAGATGTTTAGATGTTTAGGGCCAGGAAACATTTCCATACGTCCACTAACATCTCGATGTCCTCGGCACCGTGGATTTCATTCTTCTTCTCCAGGGGTTGCTCCCTCAGGGTCACCTTCCTCCATCTAACCTTCTCCTCTCACACCAACTCACCTCCTGTCCTCTTCCCCTCCATCCATAAACCTCCTCTCTGGTCTTCCCCGAGGCCTCCTCCAAACGCAGATCTTCACCATCCCTCCTCTGTCCATGTCCAAACCATCTCAGTGTGACTTGACGCGTATATTTCAAGATAAATGGATGTAAACCGGAGGTACCTCAGAATACCTTGTATTTCAGAGGTATATCTGTGTCGCTGTCCAAGGATTCACCAAGCTGAATGGAGATGCGTTCTCAGAGGTTCCGGTGCCTTGGTTCTGTTCAGGTGGAGAACGACGAGGTGGTCCGCAGGATCCTGAACGATGCGGTGGCCTACACGCCCGGCTTCAGCAAGGAGTCCAAGAGTTTTTGCGACGGGCTGCTGGAGAAGGACCCCGCCAAACGCCTGGGCTTCAAGAACAACGAGTGCGCCGAGCTGAAGAAGCACGCCTTCTTCAAGGAGATCAACTGGGGCCGCCTGGAAGCCGGTGAGCGACTCGGCGAGGGAGTGCACGTTATTGGAAGCCAGGCAGAAAACAACGGTACAATCATGCACGAGATGTCTGGTGCGGAAGACCTCAACGGTACTGGACCACGAAAGTCAAATTGGGAAACCGTAAGAGGTCATTTTTTGGGGGGTTTTGGCCCTAAAAAGTAAATATCCGGCTGTATCCGGGTCGTTCCACCTGGCTAGCACAAAATGAATTTTTCTCAAAGCGCGGTACCGAACGGGGTACGATGGAGGAAGGAACGCAACCACGAACTGACGGACGCTTGCTTCCTTTCATAGATTAATGCAGAAACGTGTGTTTCTTCCAAAGGCATGATGCCCCCGCCGTTCGTCCCCGACCCCAGGATGGTCTACGCCAAAGACATCGACGACGTGGGCGCTTTCAGCACCATCAAGGGCGTGGTCATGGACAACAAGGACACGGACTTCTTCACCGAGTTCGCCTCCGGCAACATCCCCATCCCCTGGCAGGAGGAGATGGTGGAGACGGGTGTGTTCGGGGAGATGAATATCTGGGGCGAGAACGGAAAGCTGCCCAACGACCTGGACCCAAATTTTGTGGAGGCCAAAGGCGGAGGCTGCGTGCTGCTCTGAGCCAGGTAGAGCGGGAGGCGGCCGTAGACATGTAAATGAGGAATAACGACCCGTGAAACATTTAGAGATTGGTATTATTCTGTAATTTGTACCACGATTTGCATCGTTGTACTCAATAAGAACTGTGAATGTACATGTACAAAGTATACCGTATCACCATTATATCTCATTATATTATATTACCGCGTTCCGTGCGATGCGTCACGTGTGGCGTATCGTGCAGAACAGGAAATATGTAAATATGTCGAAGTAGAAACGGCAGGCGTCGTTTGTATAACCTACAATGTTTGAGCCGATGAAAAACAACTGTACGCCGTATGAAGTCGTTATTCTGCATCTGTTATCAGATGAATGTAGAATAGAGGTTAAAGGGCAGATAGAACTGTTAAAAGCAACAAATAAAAATGTCGCAAAGCACCGGCGCGTGTTGAGTTTGAGGTGAAGTGAAAAGCACATGGTGAAGCTCAGGCTGGACACGCCGACGTCCCGCACTCCACTTTAGAAGACCAAACTTCAAATGTCAGCTTTGGGTTTGGAAATGAAGCTGATTTCCAACGTTCTTTCTGTCGAACGACACCTTCTCATCTCCACCGACCCGCTCCGATGACGAGCAAACACACACACACACACACACACACACACGTGCAGAAAACGTTACGCAATCCGGCTCCCTCAAGAGCCGGTCGGTCACGTTTGAGCTCAACGCTGCCTTCCGATGATGACTTTGGACTTCAGTGCTTGACGACAGAAATGCATTTGCATGAAAAAGGTGAGCGAAGCCTGGGGTTTCTGGTTGTCAGCAGAGTCCATCCACCGCAGGAATGGAGATACCAGAGCTCACCTGGAAGACGCAGCGCTCCGGGCGGCGGCGGCGGCGGCGGCGCAGGGATTAGCAGTGCACTCTCAGGGCGCTGAGGTGCACTGCAACCAAACCCTGCTCCCTCCAACGATGGATGTCTGAGCTGCATCGGTGACGGGCGCGGCTCGGCCAGCAGCTCTGAAATATCACCAAAAGATCGGGAATAAAAGATTCATTTCAGCCAGTGAGAGCTGCTTAAACATTTGCGGGCGTTAAATGTTGCAACATCTGGCGACCCTGGAAAATGTAAGAATAATTCATTTTATTTGAGGCGCCTTACTGGACACTCATGGCCGCTGTACAGAAATATATAAATACACACAAAATACAGATTCAATAAAAGTGACAAAATGGTAAAAGTACAATAAATAAACAAATGAATAAATCATTAACTTATGGCGACTTATATCTATATGTGTGTTATAGTGAAGAAAAATGACAATAATCATACAGTCATTGGTGGAATAATAATATATAATTATAAATGATAAAATATATATTTCCTGGAGGATTTAGTATAGATGCAGGAAAACAATTAATACACTGTTCAATTAGCATAACTGACAAAGAATAAATGCATTATAAACGCATTTATTAATAGTTGCGAGTTGGGTAAATAAAGTTATTTCAGAGCCCCGGGCGTCCCGGGAAATTCATTCAATGGAAAAAGTAAAAAAAAAAACAAAAACATAAAAATAAAAAATAACCACACGAAGCCGTTCAAGAGTTCTCTGAATTTGCAACGATCCATCTTCGGCCTCCGTGACGATCACCTAAATGTTTGAGCGACCCGTATTAATTGTGCATTTTTTACAAAATATGTTCACAGACTGTGACCAGCAGTAAGTGGAGTGTGTGTTCATTTGTGAACGGACAATCCCGGCCGACCGCGGGTCGGCTGCAGTCGCTCGGATCATTTCCAGAGCCTCCCTGCATGAGCGCCAAACGGAAAGAGAGCCGCCGTCTCAGTCACCGATGGTGATTTATTGTCCCGCGTACTTCACCCAAACTCCATCACATCCACAAAGAATGACTGTTCCAAGCTGTACAAACAACAGGCCGCGCTTTCTGAAGGCGCCTGGCTGAGCTCACAAATGATTCACAATCTAAATTTATTCTTGCACAAAGGACGTTTCAGCTATTACATAAATCATGAAAAAAAAAAGCAGAGCGATCAGCTCGTGAACTAATCAATATCAATAGGTCTGCGTTGCCTGATAGCGACGGGGGAAAAGATCGCATAACAATCAGAAGGTGGTCCGAGGGAGACCTTGAGGGAGAATATTACTTTGCAAGTTTCAGTTCCATCCATCGGTGCCTCTTTAACCCACAGGGCGTCTTCATGACCCCCAACACACAGAAGCAAAACATCTCCGGCAGAGCAACCTTATTTCTCACCACGGACGCAAGACGAGACGAGATGAGATGGACTTTATCGATCCCGCGATCGAGCAACAGAGCGGGAAAGTGTAGGGTAGAAAAGCCTGCAAATAGTAATAACGGGAAGAATATGCAAATAAAGGATGTAGATACAGGCAAGCGAAGTGCAATAAAATAGAAAATATAAGGTTAAATAAAAGGGAACGACAAGGAACAGTAGAAGATGTGGGTAGTAAAGAAGAAATGATCGTAAGGTGTCCCGGAGAACGTGTTAATATAATGTAAATATTGCACGGATGAAGGTGCGAGCTGGAGATGGAGGCGGCGAGGCGGCGCGATAAATGTGTTTTGTGATGCCTGTAAAATATCTGGATATTTACAGCTCCCTGTCCGGGAGCGAACGGCGGACGGGAACCGCAGAAGGCGGTCGGTCCGACGGGCCACGTCGCCTCCGGGGGGGGGAGACGGCGCTCTGCCGGGAGAGCCCGGATCCAGACCTTCATCTGGACGTAACTTGCGACCCGCGCCGCCCAGTGGCTGCTGCAGACCGGCTGCAGACCGGCTGCAGACGGGCTGCAGACCGGCTGCAGACCGGCTGCAGACGGGCTCATCGGCTGCAGACGGGCTCATCGGCTGCAGACGGGCTCATCGGCTGCAGACGGGCTCATCGGCTGCACGGCCGGCGGCGGTCAGAAGGATCAGAGGGACTTTCTATGGAAACCCTCCCGAGCGTTCACTTCTACAAGCTGACCTTCGGTCAGGAAATCAAATCTTTATGGAAAACGAAAGGCCGTGTCGGACGGAGCGGGACGTGTCTCTCCAACGCCACGGCGTGTCGGAGATGTTCAAAAAAATAAAAGCTCGACGGCGACGTGACTTTTTAAAACGTTCGGCCTTCAGTCGTCTCCCGTCTTCGCACGCCGACCGCCGTCTTCTGGCGTCCGTGCGTTGACGTGACCGCCGCTCGGCACGCCGGGGTGCCTTCTGGCGGCGGCACGTGGCACGGCTTCATCCCGGAGCGCAGCTGAAGCGAACTTTCCCTTTAAGCGGGGAGGTCAGTGCGGACACCACTTAATGAATATTTCAGGTGACTGAGGGAAGGGCGAGGAAATAAAATATTAACAGAAAAAAGATTATGATTTAAAGCCGGAATATCGGTTCAATACAGTAAGTATATGACAGAACTTTGAACCGCGCTTCTAATAACTTGTTGACCGAAGAATATTCGCGTTTGATAAGATACAGGCCTCGTCCCGGGAGGGCGAAACAAAGATCTCTGCACGTTCTCTCCCCAGCCTTTGCCCGGATGGCCGGGATGCAACGGCTCCCGGACGTAAACGCCGCTCCCGGATCCATTTTGACAGCCCTCCGTGCACTTAATGTACAGAGAGAGGCTGGAAGTGCCGTGTGTGTGTGTGTGTGTGTGTGTGTGTGTGTGAATAAGCCAGCCTTTGGCCAACTCCTTCCAGGGTCAACACGCCGTTAACAGACATCACCATTAAATCTATATGTTCCAGTAGAAAAAAAAAAAAGACTCTGAATGCAACTTTTGTCCACTTTCAAACTTGTTAATGCTTAACCGGCTTTAAAATACACTCTTTCTGCCCTCAATAAATCACCCGATAAACCTCTTTTTTTTTCTTCCCCGGGTATCTCGACGCGCCCCTCCATTTAGTGATTCCCGCGTCGGTATTTACACACCGGACTCGAAATAACCTCGGTAAAATTGCAAATTTGCAGACACGATGTGGACGCCGGGCGCCCGAGAGAGGCTTTTTTTTTGTTTGTTTTTTTAAACCCGCATTCAGGATTATCCGTCTTTTCTATCGCCGTGGGATATTGAGTGATTCTATCTAGAATAGCAATGAAAACTAAATGCAGCAATAAACGAGCCGCAGCGCAGAGTGAAAATTCCTGCGCCGGCTGAGACGCTGGTGGATGTCAAGCTGCAGTCACTGTTTTACTGTTTTATCTCCAACCCCCACAAGATCAAACGAGGGGGAGCGAGAGGAAGGGAAAGGAAAAAAAAAAAAAAAAGGCTCATTGTATACTTACATTTCTATGGTAACATGCCCGGCAAGTGAAATGTCATCAATTTTGGGCGGGAATAGCGAGACTTATAATGTAGCTACGGCCGACAAATCAATGATCAAATTAGTTGAGGTTTGAGTGCATGGGAAAAAAAATCCTGAGTCACCTCCCAAAATGTATATCAGATACAGAAGTTACGAATAGAGAACCCCGCAGAGGAAATATCTCACAGTTTTGCTAATTATTAATAGTAAATTACAGTCAGGATGAAAGATATCGTTGAGATCGTGGCACTTTTCTTTGGTTTTGGGAGCTGGATACTGATTTTCGTCTCACTGGAGGATCAGTATTGGAAAGAATCCACCACAGAGGGCAGCGTCATTACGACCTCCACAATCTATGAGAACCTGTGGATGTCCTGCGCCAGCGACTCCACGGGGATCTATAACTGCCGTGACTTTCCCTCACTTTTTGCTCTCCCCGGTAAGTAAATTCACAAGTTGCGACTGGATGTTGAGATTGCTCACCGCCGTGTCTAAAGAGGACGTCTGGGAATCGAGACCCGTTTCATCCCGACGGGGATAAAACAAATTCATCGGTGCTTTTTGATGAGAAATTTCAGCCCCATTTTTCCCTGATGATTCAGCCGGAATGCGGCTGAGTAGGCATTTTCTGATCTCCAACGTCAGCATGTGAGGGGACCTTTCTGCCGCTCACAGTAAGACCCAGACTTTCTTCTGAAAAATAATCAGATCTTTAGCCCGGGTTTCCGTGTGATTTATGGATAATTGCAAAAGCCTCGACACTGATTCCAAGCAGAAAACAAACTAATTCTTTTCCAATTGTCGTGACTAAAACGACCAAAAGAAAAATACCGGTTATAACGGGCATCCGATTTTTGCTGTCTTTTCTGTATCAATTGAATTAGTTAAACAGCGAAAGTTAAACATCTACTGTTTAATTTCCACTTGTATTTCACAAGTGCTTATTGCGCCGCGTGCGTCCACCGTGCAGATAATGGTACGATAAGCCGTCGAGGAAACGCCGGCCGCGTGCGTGCGGGCGGACCGCCGTTCCCGGTCCCCCGAGGGTCCCCGCGACCCCCGACCCCTCGCCGATTCCCGCCGCGGCGCGTGGAACCGGGGGGGGGGGGGCGGGGGCGACCCGACCCCCTCCCGCCCCGGGCGCCATCGATAACGCGGCGGCCATGTTGACTCTGTTCAAAGCAAATGTCAGGAGGTGACGAATGGCCCCCGCGGTCTCTGGGTGTTGCTGAGCAGGGTTGAAGGTTGGACTTCACCTCTGTTGTCACGTCGGTCGCGCAAACATTTGGAGGCTTTGAAAAGGTTAAATAGAGAGGGAAATCATAAGTGGCCTATTTGTAATTAATCATTGATTTGTAGTTTTCTGGAGCAGCTCAGCTCAAGGGATGCTGGGAGCGGGTCGACCACACTGAGCGAGCGGGGCTAAACAAACCCAGGCGTTTGTGCGTGGAGATAGCGAGGCGAGGCGAGGCCAGGAGACGTTCTTGCGAGCGTCCTTCTCTCTGGATAACTACGCTTTGGACGGAGATACAGGAAATATGAACGCCACGGTGGAAGCTTTTGCCTTCTTCCTGGGCTTTCTGTCTTGGCTGATGGTCGGCGTGGCCCTTCCCAATCGATACTGGAAGGTCTCCACCGTGGAGGGAAACGTTATCACCACCTCCACCATCTATGAGAACCTCTGGATGTCCTGCGCGACCGACTCGACGGGGGTTCACAACTGCCGCGACTTTCCGTCCCTGCTGGCTCTGAACGGTACGTGGCCTGCGCGACCACGGCTTCGCCGGCATCCGTGATGCGGGGCGACGGGCGCCGAGAAGACCCGCGTGTGGTCGCGGTGGCTTGCGGAGTGACTTCAAGCCAAAAATGAATTCATTAAGGGTTAAAAGGGACGGCGTGGGACGGAGACCAGGGTTAGTCCGAGGACCGGACCTGATTTATGTGGAAATATTCCCGTTTGCCTTTTGTTTTCTTCTGCCGGCTTGAACACGGCGTGATCTGAGCCGCGGCTGTAAAAACACCAGGAGCATTCATTCTCTTGGAACGCCGATAAGCCGCGATAACGGCGGCTGATACAAGATAAGAATGATGATCGGTGATAAGCGGCGATGACCACGGTGAACTCAGATCACCAATTACAGACCGATATCAGAGAGCCAATAACGTCCCCGTCGCTGCTCCCGTATTTCTTTACACGACAAACGCGTCAGATAAACGGATTATTTGCCGATAGCGTGGCAGATCGAACAAAGTGACTCATCCGTCAAAAAAAAAAAAAAAAAAAAAAGTTTTATCTGACCCCGAATGCGATTCATACTCTAAAAAAAATAGAAATTTGGATATTTGGATGAAGGCTTGAACTTTGGCTAACTTCGCAAAGAAGAATTGCTTCAAATATTCATTTGGACGATGAGCATATTTACCGAACACCTTCATCTAGGACCAGAGGCGGAGGTTCTCCGCTTCACCGCCCGGGTCTGTCAGTGAACCGTAGCCTCGGGCGATGGTTTCCGGTGGCTTCCCTGCGTGGTGAAGGCCACACGCCTCCAAGTCTGATTCATGATGCACTTCTTTATGTGTTGAGAAAAAAAGGCCCAAAAAAGCATACAAGGTAAGTGACAGCAGTCGCCCTTTCCTGCGCCGGCTGCTGTCACTTCTGACCCCTTCACCTCAAATGGGTTTTGGACATTTCTAACAGACTTGCATCCAATGCAGAATGCATCCAAGAGGGAGTCGCAATGGATTTATCAGTTCTTTAAATACTCCATTGTTTTCTACCAGAAGAACATTTTGCTTTTGGTAACCGCGATTGTGTTTCTGTTTCTGTGCAGGGTACATACAAGCTTCCCGGGCACTGATGATCGCCGCCATTGTGTTCGGCACTTTCGGGCTGGTGGCCACTCTGGTTGGGATGCAGTGTTCCAGGATAGGAGGAGACAACTTCGTCCTGAAGGGGAAGATCGCGGCCGTCGGGGGAGCGTTCTTTGTGCTGCAGGGTAAAAAAAACAAGATGACGGATTGAGTCGTCAAGTGACAAAACGAGGCCGAGTAAATGTTTGTTCGGCGCTCTGACGCTTCCTATCAACCCCAAGATGGCTTCAAAAGTCCTCGTATCGCTGCATTCCCATCTCACCTTTGCGGGGGTGAACACGTCCGCTGCTCCGGGCCGAGCCTTCAGAGGGCACGCTATCAGATAATAGCCCACCGGTTCAAAGGGTTATCTTCGCTCGCGCACAAAGGCCCGTCCTTATCCAATGTGGATGCAGATGTTTGGATTAGTCAAAGCCATTGCGACAGCGGTTTCTCCTGATGCGTCCGCCTGCAGCTCGGAGAAGCGAGGACACCAAAACCTCCGTGTATATCTCGCTCGCCACTTGGCTTTAGCCATTTTGCCCGTCACAAAATCCTTCCGGCACTCTGATTCTACACGTCGGTTCTACCGCTGACTGTCCACGTGAATACGAAACATCAAAATCCCCCCAAGTCGCGGGGCAGGATCAGGGTCGGGTGATCAGGCTGAGATCTGTCGCCGACATCACTCAAGGTCAAGGGAGGGTCATAGATGGCCGGGGCTGAGAACCGATTTTTCAAAGCTCGCGGAGGTTGGAAGAGGACCGAGTTGACGGATCGTGCAATACAATTCCAGAGGCTTTAAAAACCCAGCGACACTCTTATCTTATTTGCATCTCACTTAAACGTTGTGAAGGGCTGCTTTCCAACGGCGTCAGCTGTCATTCATCGTTGTTGACCCGATCACTGATATCCAGAAAACAGGATCTAAAACAGGATATCACCCCTGAACGATCAGCGTGTTTGGCCTGCGCGTGTCCCTTATCGCCCGCTCTGCTGTCCGACAGGGCTTTGCACCATGGTCGCCGTGTCCTGGTACGCCGCCAACATCACCCAGCAGTTCTTCGACGAGTATTTTCCGGGGACAAAGTAAGTCGGCGGCGGTAACGCCTGGCGTTCTTTTCAGCAAAAAGGCGCAGAGTAACACGGACATCTGTTGCGGCGCAGGTACGAGATCGGCGAGGGCTTGTACATCGGCTGGTCTTCGGCGGTGCTGGCCCTGAGCGGAGGCTGCTGCCTGCTGTGCGCCTGCAAGCTGCAGTCGGCCCACGAAAAAGGGTGAGCGCAGGAAAACTATTGGCTTACTGACACGAGGATTCAACTGGGATATTTGTTTCCGCGGGGTTACATTTGGTCGTTTATCCAACGTGGATCTTTTTTGTCGCTAATCGGACAGTTTTTACGTTGTATTGGGCTGAAACTCATGTTTCCTTGAATTCAAGAGGGGGGCGGTTGTTGCTGTAAATGGGACGGGGTTTGAAGCATCGGATAAACCATCTAGTCCAGGGCTCGGCAACCCGTGGGGATCTTCCATCTTTACACTGCCGCCCCGAGCGGCTTGGGAAAATAAATTATAAATATTTAATTGAAGTATATTTCATTTGTGTTCATTTGTTTTTTTAACTTTTAGTTCTGAGTTGGAAGATTATTGCGATCTTGAAATATTAAATAAAATTATATTTATTATTTTTCGCCGCTCAAAATAACGTCACACTGGCGGAAGCCGGTATACCCGCCGGCCGGTTAAGTCCCGATTTGTAGATGCTGAGAGCAGAAGTTCAGGAGCAGAAGTCCCATAAACCAGGTAAAATAGATATTTATGAAGATATTTTGCAAATATCTATTTTTTATTGTTTACCGACACAGTGATTTTTTTCCCGATTTATTTTTAAAATGAAGGTCAAGGCTCCGGGTCAAATTTCAGGTCAAGTTCATTACATAAATAAAATTTAATTTTCTCCGTAATACTTTGTGAATTTCAGAAGCAACACACTTCACACTTATTTATACAAAGTGTGAAGGTAATAAAAAGCGATTTATACAGTGGTACCTTTATTTTAGACGTCACAAAGTAATTGCGGCTCCCAGTGTTTCTTTTCCGAGGAAACCGGGTCCAAATGTCTCTTTGGGCGTTAGAGGTTGCCGACCCCTGGTCTGGGACGTCACGATGGAGATACTTTATCCTGTCCTCTGAATAAGCTGCATTCAACGTGGAACTCCGATTCCTTCAGGGTAAAAGGTTCCCGGGGCTCAGGGGGTCCTGACTGCGTCTCGCCCTTTGCGTTTCAGGCCGTATCCCTACCAGGCTTCCTCCAGGGGACGCGTGGTGTCCACGGCGGAGACGTCTCGCTCCGTCCCCAGCAACTACGGCAGGAACGCGTACGTCTGAGGGGAAACTGCGGAGGCGGAGGGGCCGGTTAGTTGAGAGGAGGTCTGAATCGTACGTGCCCGGCCTCGTGATCACTGTGCGGAAATCATCGTGGGATTTGGGGGATCTGCGGGATTTATCTGTTTTTTACATCTGGATGTATTTGCATCGGTAATTATTTATGGAGCCTTTATGGCGCGGTGTTCCAGCGCGAGGCGATGGCGTATCTGACGGGAGATAGGACGGCAAACGCGCAGTGGAACACCTCCGGGGTCCCGGGAGAATCCCAATATTTGACTATTTCTATCTCCACTCCCCAGATACGGCTTTAAATAACCAAACCTTTAATTCCCCCTTGACATTATCTGAACGATAGCGGGTAGAAGAACAAGTTAGAAGAAAAAAACGTATCTTACGCGGGGTAGGCTTTAAAAAAAACAAACTCCTTCTGCCTGTGTTTTTTTTTACCGAGTACATAAAACTGTATTTCATCTTCCGATCGCTTTTGATTGTTTTTGTAAGAATTACGGTGCGTATTATTGCTTGTAATGCGTTCCTCCTCCTGTTTCCTTCCTGACTTTGTGAGCCGGCTGTCAAGAAACCGGCGGCTCATTTGATTTCATCGACAGATCAAGACCTTTACGTAACCACAGGTTTCCAGAACTAAGGGGAACATCTCGATCAGCGCAGGAGAACTTTAAACATCATTGTGATTCTTTCTGAATGTAAGCCTTTACACTTGTTTATTTCTAAGATGTACATTTTCTTGGAGGGTGATTCCACCGCTGTATCTGTAGTTTGGGTGTTTTGTACACAATAAACACTGGAAGTCAATGAGGGATTTTCCTTGTAATAATAATTGATCCTTTATTAATCCTCATGGGGAAACTTGTGGATGAACCACGAGCTGCCGTCCGTCAGTTCGGGGTTCGGCGTCTCGCTCGATGACACTTCCACACGCTTTCCACCTTTTTTAGAAAAGGCTGTTTTTTCTAATTTGCCGTTGTGTGTTTGGTTCGGCCTCTACGTGGCGTGTGGAGACGTCACAGAAATGTGGAATACATGGAAATCCAGCCGACGAATGGATTAGCTCGTGTTTCGCTCGCTTTCAAATTCGCTACACGCCTTCAAATAGGAGCAGAAACTTGACCTCAAAGTGTTTTTTAGTGTCCATCTGATATTTGCCCTTTCAGTGCAGTCAGAGGTCAAATATATTGACACTAGCAGAGGGTTTAATCAATGACACGCTATTGATTTTTTTTCCTCCAATGGCGCCCGACCGTTGGAGATCCCGAGCTTGTTTGCAAAACACACTATTCTGCTCGGACGTGTGAGGACCTACTAACGAAATGACAAGGACGTCCGTCGACTCCTAGTGTTTCTGAGCTCCGTCGGCTAAATTGTCCAGGGACTGTCCGTCAAAGCGGATGGCGTGCCAGCCCTCGCTGACCGTGAGGTCCTGAGCTCCTCTGGCAGCGTAGAAGTCCCGAGAGCGGGTGTTCCAGTTCCGCACGGACAGCTGCAGGCGTGCACACTGCTTTTCTCTCCCAACCTGCACAAACACACAAGTGCTTTCACTAATCACACACTCTTACAGTTTATACACACACACACACAGGATATCAGCAGCCTGAGATCATCTGAGATGATGTTCTCCTAGAGCAGCGCCTTCCTGCACCTTTAAAACTCTCTTACCTCAGCGACTTTGCTCAGTAAGCTTTTTCCGATGCCGTTTCCTGTGAACAGATTGGAAAACAAATGCTATTTACTTTTCAGATGAAATATATCCTTTTCCCCTTCAGGGGTCTCCACAGCGAATCCACCTTCTCCATCTAACCCTATTCTCTGGATGCTCCTCTCTCACACCGACTACCTTCATATCTTCTCTCTCTCACTACGTCCATCAATCTTCTTGGTGTTCCTCTGGACCTTCTGCCCAGGAGCTCCAATTCCATCATCCGTCTAGCAAAATATATTCACTATCCCTCCTCTGCACACGACCCAACCATCTTAGTCTGATATAAATTAAAAAACATGCAGATATAAAATATGCAGTGCACATACAACTTCCGGCCGCCACGTAAATGAACAAAAATCGTATTTTATTTGGACTTTCCCCCGACAACGATTCACTTTACCTCTGAACTCCGGCATGACGTACAGGTCCTCCAGGTAGGCCGACCGCCCCCGCCAGGTGCTGTACGTGTAGAAGTAGAAGGCGTATCCCACTATGGTAAACCCTTCAGCCATATAAAGTCATTAAAAGGATGTTCAGAGAAACATTTATTCAGAAATGAATAATAAAAACCCAACTACTGATTTATGAGTTCGGTATTGATAGACCAATGATTTATAGGATGGTAAATAAAAGAAAAAAACCGTCATTATCTACCGACGAGTTCAAAGCGGGCG
Organism: Fistularia commersonii; assembly: GCF_037954325.1. Lineage (NCBI taxonomy): Eukaryota > Metazoa > Chordata > Actinopteri > Syngnathiformes > Fistulariidae > Fistularia > Fistularia commersonii. Next base: position 623,774 of record NC_141312.1, read on the forward strand.
AGGAAGACCGGCGATGCCCAACGTTACCGTCTTTGGATTTCTGTTGGTGCGGTACTTCTGCCACCAGGCACTGGAAGAGAGGGTTCTGGCAGAAACCGTCACGCTCCAGCTCTGAAACCAAGCAAACCGAGTTGACCCAAGTCCTATGGCTCCTTACTTTCCATTAGTGTACAGTAGAGTTACTTGCTTATCTGCAGGGAAATCACGGTAATGGTTTCAAAGTGGCTCCTGAATATCACCCTGCCGTTCCAGGTCCACATCTCCTGGCTCTTATCGCAATAAATATTTTGGTTTAGGAGATGAAAAAAAAATGAAGGGGAAAAAAAATAAAAGCACCTGAAGTGATACTGCTGTATTTATCACCCTAATAGATACCTATCAGCTGAACCGCCTGCTATAATTACATTTTGGACGAAAAGCAATTGCCCTCAATTCAGAGCTCATTGAAAAGCCATGTCTGAATCTGGCACAGCGGCATCACACAGAAACTAACCTCTGCATGCCAGACAGGTGTCTGATGGCAGCTGAAATATAGTTTTACTTTATCATACATATATGTGATTATATTTCACTGAATCCCTTCTGTCGTATTGTAACGTTTTCCTGAGCATAAAAGTGACTTGACTTGGACAACGGGGAGCTTCAAATCCATCTTTTTATCCTTCCAGCTGCTCCCTTCACCCTTCTGCCCAGAACTTCTCCATCCCTCCTCTGTCCACGTCCAAACCATCTCAGTGTGACACTATCTCCACAACATGCAGCGTGTGCTGTCCTTCTGATGGACTCCTCCATGATCTTCTCCATCCTCCTCACCCCCAAGAGGAACCTCCACATCTCCATCTCTGCCTGCTGTCTTCTCCCCAGCGTCTCCAAACCAGAACCCATGGCTACCCTCACCTTCATCTTCTCCACTTTGCCTTTCATACTAGCTGAGATCTTCTTCCAAACCTGACACGTCTCTCTATCCCTTCCAACTTGCTCGCAAACATTTCTCACCGTGAAAATCGATTCTTTTTACTGAATGGAGTTTACAGGACTGTCTCAGAGAATTAGAATATTGTGACAAAGTTCTTTATCCTCTGTAATGCGATTACAAAAACAAAAATGTCATACATTCTGGATTCATTACAAATCAACTGAAATATTGCAAGCCTTTTATTATTTTAATATTGCTGATTATGGCTTACATTTTAAGAAAACTCAAAAATCCTATCTCAAAATATTAGAATATCATGAAAAAGTATTTTTTGTTTCTTTAATTGTATCACAGAAGATAAAGAACTTGATCACAACATTCTAATTTTCTGAGACAGTTCTATGTATGAATCGCTCATCGAGGTGATTCGGATTCTTGAGTCAGTCTATTCTGAGCTACCGAGTGATTCGTTCGTTTTGTGAGAACGCCTCATTGCAGCTCTAAGTTCTTGAACCAAGAACTTTGAGCTGTCACTCCTCCCGAAGTGAACAACTTGATTTATTTGAATTTTTGGAACAGCAAAGTTCTCCAAGTAGTAGCAGGGACGAGTGAACCGATGAATCATGACTCGTGAGTCAGTGAAGTGACTCTCGAGTTTTCAACGATTCGTCCACGACTCGGGATTCACTAGCCACCTCCGTCACGCAGCGGATTCTTTGCTATGTTCCTTTCACGGTTGTTAGTATTTGTTTTGCGATGTTTTTCTCCTTCCCCACTCTAACTGGGCCAACAATTACCTTGGTGGGATATCTTCACTTGGTCCGCCATGTTTTCAAAGACAGCCAACTCCTAAAACGTGCAATTTTAGGAGTTTATTATGCGTGTTTGTGTGACGAGGAGTGACAAGTTTTACGAGGGGCTAGCCTGTTAGCTTCGGCTCCCACACTCACCAGGATCATCCTGGATATATCTCTGCAGTCTTCTCGGGTAGCGGCTCGCACGGTGAAGTCCATCCCGACAGACCTGCAGCCTGACTTTTCCGCTGAGGTTGTTGGCTGAAGAGTTTATTTTGGGTCTCGGGCGGCTGTGTTTAGAAGGCGGCCGCTAAACCGGAAGTTGAAGCTTGTCACACCGGAAGCTGTTGGGGGTGAGGGGCGCGCGCGCGGCTGCCTGAGCTTTTAAAATATTCAATAATTCAAAATATTCCCAAGGATTTCGGGGTGCAGCGTCACTGCTTTTCGACTAAATGCTCAGTCTGATACCGTTTTTCATTCAAAACTCTAACGTGGTTCAGACTTTTTAAAACTAGTGATTAGACCAAGACAGGGATAGAAAAATGAGACAAGGTGGTAAAAGGGTCCTCGGTGACACAAACATGTGCAGGCAGCAAACCGTGGAATAAAACAAATAGAAATAAATAAAGAGTCTTAAGACAAACACACACAAAACACTTCTGAGAAGTCTCGCTCAATGTCCTCTGAAAGCCATCGTTATTTACTGGGAGGTAATCTGGTTCTCCCTTCAGTGAATGCCCAGTTATGAACCAACTGAGCGAGCGTTGAAAAGCAACATTCAATTAGTTAATCTCAATTAACTAGGTTGTTACAAACAAAAAAAAAAAAGAACATAACCATCCGGATGAAAGGGCGTTCATACAAAACCTCATTTATTTTTGAGTAAAAAAAGAACATGAAATCAATCAGAATATAAGCTGAAACATGACAGATGTCACAGATTAACCCCAGTTTTCATTGGGCATTGATATATTTACAATTTTTTGTCATAGCTGTTCTTTCTCAGATGATCCCCCTTCACATCATTCCAGAGTTTATCCATTAGGTTCAGCCCAAACAAAGATGTTGTTCAGCAGCACCACGTTTTAAAAATCTCCACCGCTTAAAGGTCTCAGTGTGGCGACTGCGTGCTCACACCGGGAGACTCGGACCGGTCCATCTTCATCCCCGCTTCGAGGGGCGTCGAGGAAATCGGCGTGGGGATTACGGAGCTCTTGCTCTCTAAAGAGGACGAGGCGGATGACGGCAGGGAAACCACGATGTATTTCTGCAGAGGGCGCGGGCCGGTTATTCCAGGGCCGCCGCCGGGCTCCAGTTTGACTAGAGGCTGCAAGGTGGAGGTGGCGCTGGGAACAGTGCTGGTGACTGATGAAGCTGACTGGGAAGAGCTGATGGTGATTACCTGAAAACAAAAAGAGGACAGATAATGAAAATGAGCGTGGGTTTGCGCCTGTGACCGGGAGACCGCTGTTCTTCTAGAGGTCACCCACCATTTCTGACATGAGAAAGGGAAGATGTAAAAGCAAGAATTTTCTGAACAAATACGGTTCATTGACCTGAGCGTTACCCTTTCAAATCACTGCTTTTTTTTATTTTTCAAAACAACAAATCTGTGAGAGATTTCAGTGAGAAAGGCAGAATGTAATAATTTCACTTTTGTAGTGTTGATTGTAAAGACCATTTCAATTTTCAAGTTCACTTTGAGACATTTTTTCACCAAATTGTCTCCAATTTACTTTATCTTCAAGTCTTGTTGACATAAAAAAGGTATGGAATAATTCTCCTGGATTACAGAAGGTTTTCCAAAACTTTTGCTTGTTTTCCACGACTGTAAAATTGGTTTCCACGCTTTCTATGGGCGTGTGGAAACACAGCATAGCATGGTTCCCCTTTACTGAATTCGGCGTCGGTCAGGTTTTCTTTCTGTGTGAAATTTCACAGTATCACAGGTGACCCGTTGCTTCTGCCGAGTGCATGATGAACTATACAACGGTTCCTCCCTCACAATGATGGCAACGTAAAGTTCAGACTATCCATTGCTTGACAGTAAAGCTGCTAAAAATCAAAGTGCCTGCTGAGTTGAAGCCGCTCCTGCACTTGTTGACATAACAATGTACTTGGTGGCTGGGGGAGACGGCTGCGATGGGGTCCCCGGCCTCGGGGACATCAGGGCCAGAGAGTTTGGAACCTTGATGATGCTGGGAGTCCGAGGCCCCGTCGAGCCGCTTTGTGAGACCGAGAGTGTCGGACGAGGCTGCGGAGGAAACAAGGTTTTACTCTCGGGACGTGCAATTTGCTCCATATTTCTACGTATGTTGGAAATGGGTTTTTTTTTCTGCCACGACATCTTTCACAATATTCACAGTAGAAAAAAAAACAACCCGTTTCTAGCTGAACATCAACACACCTGTGTGATTGTTAAAGTGGTTCTGTTGACTTGCTGGGCTTGCATGGCTGCTTGGGTCCTGGCCTTCACCACGTGGGAGCAGAGCATGGGTCCGAGGTAACCGTAGTCCGTCCGATACTGCTCCACGTTGTCCGGCTGAGGTCTTATTTTGGCAATGACACTGGCACAGTGTTTCTTAGAAATAGCGACAGAAGGACAGTCGACATTTTTACACGTGAAAATAATTTCGCACGGATCCACTTTTCAAATGACAAATATGTGGAGGAGTTCCGCCTTTTTAAAACCGATAAAATCCCGTGACTTAATTCTTTACCAGTAAGAGGCTTTGAACGTGGTCCGCTCCTATTTTATCAATGTTGGAGACCAAGGGTCCTTCCAGCACAGCTTTGATGCGAGCACCCTCTACAGTAAGCCGAGGAAGGATCAGCGTCTTAATCACCTACAGATGACAAAGTGCAAGGTTAGGACAAACCCAGAGAGGGGGAGGGAGGGGAAAAAAAGAAAAGCAAACTTTGCAAACACTCACATCAGGACCGAGTTCAGCGAGTCCAGCGATGCAGCCGTAACGCGTCGTCCACTGCGTTTTGTCGTCGAGCCAACTCTGAGGAAACACGGCAGGCTTCATTGTTTCGGGAGCGTCGTCAAGAAGTCAAGAACAAGCTCTTAAGGCTCTTGCGGGCGCAAACATGTTCATGCGTTCATTGAAAATAAACCTCCAAATGACAGTAAAACTTCTCTCTTTCGGGCTTCATGCTGGTGACCCTCTGGACAATCGGTCATATTATTTGGTCCCTGTCACAGGGATGTACTGTTTAAATACCCTTCATGATTTGGATTTGTGTGATTGGACAAGATGACATAAACATTAATTAACTTGAAATCTTTGTATTGAATAAACGGTTACTATATCGCTCTACATAAAGGTAATATTTTCTAGCTGTCAGACATTTAGGATATTGTTTTCGACTATGATATTTAAACAATCCAGATATTACCCTGAAAAGAAGCAAGAAATAAATACAAGACAGAAAAATGTTGAAATAAAAGAGAAATGACCACAGATCTAAATGATAAATCAGGCGAAATTATTGGGAAATGACAGATGAACGCCAAACTAGAAAAAGGTTGCTTTTCAACACGGACCATGAATATCAGAGGGTTAGAAAAATCATTCCTTTCTCCTTGGATGGAAGTGGGCATTTAGGGGAAAGGAACTTTGGCATTTCCGTCTCGGTATTTATAATCTGACGATTCCTTCTTCCTTGTGTGGGCCGGCCGTGAGTCTCCCTACCTGGGTGAACGTTTTGGTGATGCGGGACTGGATGTTGTTGGTTGTGGTGCTGAAGGTTTTGCAGCTCTGAGCCATGAGGCGGGCGGCAAAGTCCCGTAATGCCCAGTGGTTGTCGGCATCTGGTCTCAAACACAGCTGTTTGCTCACGATACACGTCACCACCGCTGGGATGAGCTCGTGGAGCTGGGAGAAGAACGAGAAAATGGTTGTTTCACCGAATCTGAAAAACAGTGTTTTGGAGAAAATAACATGCATCCCTCAATAAAATTCAATGTCCGTACTCACATATTTTTCTAGATATAAAGTGGGGTTGTCCATCAGCGCTTTGACCATCCGCATCAGGTAAATGAGCAGGGCCAGGTTGTTTTGCACCACATTTACTCGAACCTTCCAAGAGAAAATGAGGTCAGCGCAAGCAGCGTGGACACACTTCCTGGATTTACAACAAGGGGAAAGGAAAAAAAAAGTAGTAACAATGGAAATTGGAAAAAGGTGCTCACTCCTTCAGAAATAAAGGTACTGAATCTTGGAAGCATCTGATAGAGTCCAGGGTCCGTGGCAATACTCTGCAGAGCCTCCTGGATGAGAAACAAGACCAAACATTGCGGTAATAAGTAAGGAGACATGTCTAACTCTGATAGAGTTCAGAAAAGGAGAATTCAGTCACAATGTCACGCTAGCGGCTAAGTACATAGAGCTATGAGAGATTCCCGGGCGTCTATAATCAAAATGGGTGTCAAAACACATTTGCAAAAGCACTGTATGATAACTGGTGAAAACCAGGTGAGGTACAACGCCATCCAGCAGGTAGAACTTACAGCTCTCTTGGCTTCACAGGAGCCAACGCATGCTTCAGTGATTTCCTTGTAGTAGAGCTGCTGCTCCACAGACAGCTCGTGGGTGCTGCGGGGCTTTAACCTAATCAGACCCTTCTCTTTGCCTGGAGGGAACGTGGAGATGGACAGATAAACACAGAGGAAGGATGTGATTGTGGGAAAATGAAAAGATTCATTTTAACGTAAGACCGGATGCTGAAAACATAGCTCTTCACAAAGCACTACCCTACTAATCGCACTTAGCTCCCAACCCCCTCCCGGACAAAAAAACACACCAAAAAAAAAAAAGATGAAAAGTATGTATGTATGTATGTAAATGGTTCTGAGATGGCTATTTGGTTGAGTGGTCACTTCTGACTTCCGACTGCTGGTGCTTCAGATTTTCGGTGACTGAATTGCACTTTTTGTAGGTCGCTTTGGGTAAAAGCATCTGCTGAATGACTGGAATGTAATGTAATGTGATGTAATGGATGCTGACCTTTACCGTCAGCAGCTGTTGCCCCCTGATTCTTGTTTTGAATGGCGCCGTCCTCCTCTTGACCGGGTTTGACGACTTTAAGCGGCTCTGTGGATTCAGCCTTTTGCTGCTCTTTAGGTGCTGAAAGCATAGGACACGAGACTTTAACTACGACAATGTTCACGTGACTTCCGTGGGTTTAGAAGGAGTGGCGCTTACCTGGTGGTGGGTTTTCTGGGATGGAAGGCTGAATCCCCTCAATACTTAACCAGTGGGCTGCATAAGGCGAGGGAAACGTCAGCATATGTGAGCACGTACAAACGATCGGTGTCATGATCAACGGCTCTACCTTTTAGAGACACGTCTAGGGGAACTCTGGGGAGCGGTGTGTTTATAATATCGCTAAGGTCCACTTCCTTTTCCTCGTAGAAATGAAGCTCTCTTCCGCCGCCACTTGCGAAGCGAAAAGGGATAAACTCCTGCGACTGGAAGCCATAAAGCGGCTGGAGAGAAAGACGTGGACTCAGAACGCATGATTTCAAAATCACACAGGAGATAAGTGACGCTGACACGTACCTCCACATTTTTGAGTTTCAGGGCGTTGTCAATATCACTGGTGGTTAATTTACGCCTTTTTCCATGATGCATGAATTTGAGAGCATCCTGTGTGAGGAAAAGTAGAGCTGGGATATTTCAGCAAAGAGACACTCGTGGACGCCAGAAATAGCACAGTCACCCGGCGTTAGAGGGACATGGAGAAAATATCCGAGCTATATTTCACCTGAGTTATTTCCTTTATTCTGTAGCTGACTTCTTCACTGAGAGCTACGCAACTGTCTTCCTGTAGCTGCCCCACTCCCATGGACTCGGCCATGGCCTTCATGGACTCGGTGGGAAGGATGACTGAACATTGTTTCTGCCTCCGCTCCTCCGCCATGGCTGAGGAAAGAACACGTCGCTGTGAATGTAGCAGCTCATATGGAAGCGACACAATTCAGGTTAACAGGATTACGCTCTGCTTAATCCTGAAGGCGCTGACTTCATTTGTTATTTTAACAATATGAGTTTTTCTGAAAAAAAAAAAAAAAAAGAAACTATTTAGCACATAACAATGCTTGTGTTGACCGTGTAGGAAGTAGCAACGGCCACAATGGACAGACAGTGTACTGCCGTTGGGCTCAAATGGACTAACCCACCCTTTTCTCTTAACGCCAGTTTGGTTTTTCAACAAAATAATGTCTGCATTCAGGCAGGTTGAGGATTGAAAGGCATTCAGAAGCGAAATGAATACAAGTCCACTACCAACATTTGAAATGAATCATTTTAAACAAAGTACAATTAATATGAAGCGTTTCTTCATTTTGTTTTTGTTTTTTTAAGGTGACCCCAGGAGAAGTGGTGGTAGTAAATAAAAATACACTTCCAGTGGGTCTTTTTCACACAAATAAAGTCTTGTGAGAATTCATTCAAATGGTTCATTGAGACATACATATTTGGAATTTTACTATCATAACCGAACGGTCTTATTGATTCACTGTAACAGATTAGTACAAAATTACTCATCAAATATGACACGTAGTATACGATGAGCTTTATCATTCAGATCGATATGGCAGTACCTTAAAGCTAAAAGGCTGCAAAGTGATCAAAACATATCCGAAATACACTGTGCTAATATTACATTAACATCAGTTGTGTTTCATATGAATGTGGTACTTTTCTAAGGAAGGTTCTACATTTAGGAGTCTATCAAACACATGTAGAGGCAAATCACAACACTGACAGGCTGCAGGCGTCTCGGCTATAGAAAATGAATATAACTACAAAATAACTGACTAAGAAATCCTTTTGGTTTTAGTGCAGCTTTTAAGATCCAGGACAAAAACAAATGTTACATTGGAAAAAAAAACAAAACAAACATTCAGATGCTATGAGTTTGTGCATGTTTGCAAGAAGTCATGTTGGGAAAACCAGATATGTTAACTCACACTGACAGTTAGGCATCGAGGTTTATGTTTTAATAAAAAAGGAAAATAAAACCTGAATCGTTTTCTTGTGCACAAAAATTGAAAGTCAAGTGTCTTCACATTATCATATCTATTACTTTGACAAGAATTCCATTTTGGTCAGCAATAGTTTAGAATTCACACGGGGGGGTTGTTTAATTCAATTTGGGAGTTTGGGTCTGATTCGAGATGATTGCTAATGAATCCTTTTGTTTATTCTAAAATTGCCACAGTTAGACTGAAAAAGTAATTTCACAATTTAATTCACATTTACAATGAATATATGTTTGATTGAAGGGGAACAAATAAAAGGAAAATAAAAAGCCAACATGGGAGTGAGTTAGCCTGGCTGTTCAAATCGCGCCAATGCGTTTCAACATGGATTTCAAAATAAAAGCACAGACGATATTTGACACGCTCATTGATTACAATTAATGATCTAATCAATGCATTGAGCAGGACTGATGACTTAATCGAACCACAAATAAAAGTATTATTACAGCAAATCTTGGAGCTTCGTGTTAAATCGTACTGCCGTGTTTGGAGTGGCCTGGTGAGGTTCGGGTTAGTCCGATCACTCCCGGGTATAATGCAGCACGAACTAGTACGTGTAGCCTCTTATATCTGCATAACGCACGGAAAAGTTATTAAAATAAAGCAAACAACATCTGAGTTCTTAGGCAAAGCCTGGATGCTGCAAAATCAGCGGAGTAGCCTCTTATAATACTAAGATAAGGGATGAAGATGAGGGTCCCGTATCGCTGGGGAACGCACTAGTTTGAAAAGGAACTACTTTTCATGTCACAGGGTGTTGTGTTTGTCACTGTCGCCGTGGATTATTCGGTTCACGTGAATGCAGAATTCCTTTCTGTTAAAAATACAAGAAGAAATATCCAAGTGCGGGGACTTGGGGACGTTTTTAGCAAACTCTTGGGTGTAAACAAACAGTCCCAGAGCAAGCGGGTAATGAGTCGAGCCGTGTATTATGTATACAACGCACAAACAAACCATAGATAAGTCTTTACACCGGGATGCAATAACCCGCCATTGATATATATTTTTTTCCATTTACAACAGTCCTCGTTTTTAAGTTTTACTTCAATGAATGTTAGAGTGAGTAAAATCTGAGGGATGTTAGCTTGAGCGCTAGTCATTTAGCGCTAGCATCTGCTGACATTTTTACCTGCTTGAAGTTGCTCTCTCCTTTCGCGAAGTGAAGCCGAAACTTACGGGATGAGGAACATTCACCGCTGCTATTCGCAGAGACGTTTGTTTCGCGGGGCTAGCTCTTGTCGACGAATAGCCATTTCTCGAAAATAAATAACCAAGTAATCCCACGAATTAGACAGGAACCTCCATTCGTGAATTAGCGATTGTACTCCGTCGCCATTTTGAGTCACGCTTCAGTTGCGTTATCGCGAGACTACAGTAATGCCTCTAAATACTTGTAATGAATTAGTACGTTATTGCAATGTAAATAATATAGCATTCAAGGAAAAAGACAGGAGTTGTGTAAATTATTTAAACAATTTAACTACGACGTGTATATTGTTTATGGATCTCGCCGTTCACGTCTGCTTTAACGTTGCTCGATCGGGAACCGACGTTCTTCTCGTGTTTCCGGGGGGACGTTATATCGTGTAACACCGGGTCGCGATGCTAGGAGCGTGGAAGGACGTCCTCGGAAACAATCATGTTTAGATTCGTATCCCGGGCCGTGTTAACTGCTCGAAAGTCTTCGTGTGTTCTCTGCGAGCTTCGTCTTTCACCCAGGGACGAGGCTACAGCTCAAGTTCCCCGGTGAGTATGTCACGGATGGAACGGGGACTGCACAGAGAGAGTAGCTTATGTTTGTAGTTCATTTCCGGATCCGTCAGTAAACACAACATCTGAGAAGGATGACTTCAGGTTGGGTGACAGTCCCTTACAGAATCCCTAAATGCACGCAGTCCCTTTCAAAGGAGAGCAACCTCGTGGCCCTTTCAACCTGAGGTCGTGGGGAGGGACATCTTGATGTCATGGTTCGGTGCAAATGGTTGCAACCAATACCTCCAGCAGGACAGGTCTCTTCCACGCCGGCGGCCACGGTTTCCTATTTAACTGAAACATAGCCGGCCTGCGGGCCTCTTCCAGCCGGCTCACTTTCCTGACGCAGGCTTTCACAACATGCAACGCATAGCCACCCAGTAAGACCAGGGTGAGTTCAGGTAAAATTGGACAAACCTAGATTAGCCGGTTCAATTCCCGGCCCCTCCTGTCCTCGGGCAAGGCACTGAACCCCAAGATGCTAGCGTGCTACCGCAAGTGCTTTCATCCAAACCTACCGTGCGAATTTGCTTTCACTCAAGCATTTAAAATACCCTGAATATCGAGTCTTTTTGAGTCTGTGATGGTGAACTTTGTGTCGCTCCTCATCCAGGACACCAAGCGGACCCTTCAGCTCGGGTCCAGCCAGGCTGTGCGTAAACAAAGATCGTATTTCCACCGCGACCCGAGAGGAGAAAACAAGCGGAGAAGCAGAAGAAACTGAAGCTCCACTCTTACTTGAAAAGGAAGCCCAAAATGTCACGGACGACACGAATGCGAAGGCTGAGGAGCAGGTCAAGGAGGAGGCGGCGGTGAAGACAGATGGCGGAAACGCCGCCCAGAAGACGGACGTGACAGTGGGGCAGGATGCGGAAAAGATGACGGGAGCGACGGCGGCGCCGGCCAGGACCGGAAAGGAGAGTCTCCTTGACCTTCTGGGCGCCATGAAAGTGGAAGTGACGAATAAGAGGAAGCTGAAAAAGCCGCAGGTGAAGCCGAGTTTGGGTACGCCCGTCTCCAAGCCTGCAGAGATGGAGAGCACCATCAGTATGTTCCAGAGGGCCACGGAGGAGGCTGCGTCTCACAGGTGAGGGAGGAGGGTCGGGACGGGAGGCGGCCGGTCGGATCCTCTTCATTCAGACGCGTTTTCACAGCTGCGCCCTCTAAAAAGTAGCGAGAACAAGCTGCATGACCTCGGCAGAACGGGAAGAAGAAACATCTCAGGAATCTGATAAAGAACCCGGGAAAAGCCGAAGCGACGGAGGTTCTCCTTGGGGAGGATCAGGAAGGAGTCCGTCACAGCTTAGATGTTGCAGAGATAAAATCACAGTGAGATGGTTCGAGCACGGACAGAGGAGGGATGGAGAAGATCTGGGGAGGAGGAGGTCTGGAAGCAGACCAGAGGGGAGGTTTATGGATGGAGGGAAGAGGGCAGGAAGTGAGGTGTGGCGAGACGGAGGGAGATGATTGGCTGTGGAAGCAGATGAGGTGAAAGGACCCGGGGTTTGTGTCCGCTAGAATTCATCAGAAACAGACAAAATCGAAAGCTATGATAATCGTCTGCCCGTTTCTCTTCTTCTGTCAGCCCTTCTCTGGATCCCGAGCTGGTCGCAGCCGCGTCCGCCGCCGCCTCCACGCTGCCCGACCGCAGCCAGGCCGAGTCGGAGCTGCTGATGCAGCTGAGGCGGCACGAGGCCGTCGCCGAGGCGCAGAAGAGAGCGGACGTGAGCGACCTGGGGTAGGTGGTCTCCACGCCTCCCGGGGGAACCGGGCGCCGCTTTGAGAGGTTCAACACGGCCGTGTGTTTCCAGAGTCCTCATCGCCGACATGAAGGTCGGAAAGAACCCCAACCGCCTCAGCAGCCGACCGGCCAACCAGATCCGCTTCGACGACGACGGGCGAGGGTACACCCACGACAGAGGCATCACCGGCGAGCTGGACGGCGTCCGCAGAAAGTAAAGCGATGACCGGCCCGTCCGAGCCGCTCCGCCCGGACGCACCTGACGCTTGACTTTCATTTCCAGGAGGAGCCTGTTTTCCGGGAAAAGACTGAACCTCTTCTCTGCTCCCACCCAAGAAGATGTCGCCAACGCCGCCGTCGGTAAAAACCCGTTTTCAGTTTTTCCCGCATTAAGACTTGATGGTCGCTTGTCGCCTTCCAGACGTCAGAGACGTTGGGGTCCAAACCCGCTGACGTCTCGGCGCTCCCGCTCAGCCTCTGCTCGTGTGGTTGCGTTCCAGAGCGGCCGACCCTGTGGGACTTGGACTTCGCCGATCGGCTGTCAAAGGCGGTGAGCCGGGCGCCGCGCAACGGCTTGGAGGAGATGATCCAGTGGACCAGGGAGGGGAAGCTGTGGCGGTACCCCGTCAACAATGAAGCAGGTGAGCGGCGGCTCCGGCGTCCACGCCGAAGGGGCGACCGGGAGGGTTCGCGCTGACCTCGTCCTCCTCGCCTCGCTCCCCCGCAGGCCTGGAGGAGGAGGCCGGCGTTCCCTTCCACGAGCACGTCTTCCTGGAGAAGCACCTGGAGGAGGGCTTCCCCCGCCGGGGTCCCGTGCGTCACTTCATGGAGCTGGTGGTGGCCGGCCTCTCCAAGAACCCCTACCTGACCGTCCGGCAGAAGAAGGAGCACATTTCCTGGTTCAGAGACTACTTCCATCTCAAGGAGGACGTCCTCAAGGAGGCCGAGGTTTACCTGGAATAAGCAGAGCTCTGTTTGGACCTTCAGCAGCTCCTGTGACCGCGCGGCGCAGTAGAATCTGCGTTCTGTGTTGTTGTAAATGATTAAATTAGCTTTAACATCAAATTGTTTTTGGTTTGTGATAAATAGAGGCCGGGGGGGGGGGGGGAGTCGCGGGGCGGCGAAGATCAAGATGAAATTAAGACGAAGCCGATGTTTTTAATGCTGAGAAACCGTGTTTTCTTCAGGTGAAGATCAGCGACGGGCTTTTCAACTCCATAACATTTCCGAGATCTCCGGCGCGTGACGTAGAATAACAGGGCTCGGCGGAAAAACGTATCCAGGAAATGTTTTCTATTTGTGATACCCGAGGACGACTGGCGTGCAAAGAGCGTACGGGAGAGTTTGTTTTCTTAATGGTGACCGGAGGGCCGTCCAGCGGGTGGCTGGATAAACCTCTTCATCTTTAATCTGTTCATCTGTGTTTTCCTTGGCGGGAAGCGAGGCGAGGTGGATCTGGTGCGCGGCGTCCACAACTCCGAGCTGGTTTACAGTAGGACTTCAAATGGGCCTTGAACCGCGCGGCCCCGGCCGGGGAAGTGCTTTTGGAGTTGGAAAACATTTCAACAATGAGCCGCGGCGTTTTTAAATTGGTCACACACAGTCCATCCATTGTCCGGGAAAGTGTGGAAAATGAGAGGCTGACATTTCAGAGTGGCCCATTTCCACATTTTGTTCACTTTTCCTTAAACACAGACGTGATTGGCATGATAAGGTGCTGGCAACCTGAGTGTGTGTGTGTGTGTGTGTGTGTGTGTGTGTGTGCGCACAAAGTCCGGGGGTCCGATTCTGCCTCAAAAACTTGCAGCGGAACCAGCGATGAAGACAAAGTGCTGTTTCACGCACACTCACTGCGCAGGCGCGGGCGCGTCACGGCCGTGTGCGCGGAGCAGCGCTGATCCAGGGCTGATCCACGCGTGATGAGTGGATACTGGAGCAGGAAGGTGCGGGGCGTCACTCCCGCTTTTATTTCAGAAACACCCACGTCGGTGTGATGGTCTCCACATCCCACGCTCCACTGCGGGACCTTCACGCACGCGTCTGTCCGTGGGAAATCCTCCGTGGGCCTCGTTTGCAGGCCCGCGGCTTGTCCACTAGATGGCGCCGTTCACGCCTTAATCCTGGTTTATCGCACTTTAGTCCAGGACAGATGGAAGTTTGGGACTCCAGTTTGCAGAGAATTGTCCTTTTTTAAAATAATTCCATCAAAATATGAAGGTTACAACGAAGGACCAGAGTTTGGATGAAAACACGAAACTTCTCCAAACGGCCTCCATACGAACACACGTCTGGCGGCCAGTCCTCCCACGGAAACACGCAGGATGTGGTCAGAATATATTAGAAATAAAGTGTTTTCCCGTCAATTCACCGGCGGCAGAAGGTCCCCTTCCATTCACGGTGCGTTCAAGTGCGCTTGGAATTAAAAGACGCACGCTAGAAGTCATGATGGACGGGTTTGAGCAGGTCGCTGACCCCTTCACTGACCCACGGACACGAGACACCGTTAAACTTGAATGTCTTTACGCAAAATTGGATTTAAAGTCGATTCAAGGCCCCTCTAGCTTGTGAAGTCCCTTAAATGTTTTTTTTTTAATTCTTTAATTCCGATCAGTTGTGTTAATTGATTCCCCGGTGTGACGTCACCCCCCCCCCACACACACACACACTCCTCGCTCCGGACCAGGTCTTCCCCCTTTCTCTCCCACGTCTCGTCTGTGGAAGCCTTTTACGCGCAGCCTGTGGGTGGTCCCTGAAGGCAGCACGGAGCCCAGAGAGCGTGTGTGCGTGTGCGTGTGTGCGCGGCAGTGTGGTGCGTCGCAGCGCGTCGGTGCGGGATGGTGTGAAGTTCACCGGAGACCCCGGAGCTGCGTTTCACCCTGCGGTTTCTTCTCCGGCGTGAAGGCGACATCCGCGTCCTCGGGCCCCCCCCGGGGCCTCCAGGACCCGCCATGGCCGAGGCGCCGCCACCGGCGCACCCGGTGGAGATCGACCCGGACTTCGAGCCGCTCGCCCGGCCGCGCTCCTGCACCTGGCCGCTGCCGCGCCCGGAGCTCGCCGAGCCCGCCGGCTCCAGCGCGTCCTCCCCGGCGGCGCCCGCGGCGGCGGCGGCCGCGGCGGCGGCGGCGGAGTTCGTCTCCAGCCTGGGCTTGCTGGAGGAGGACTGCGGGGAGTACGCGGAGCGCCGGCCGCACGGCCAGGACTTCCTCCGCGGGGATGGAAACTGCGCGCGTCCGCATCCCCTCCAGCGCCAGCAGCACCGCCTCCCCCCGCAGCCCCCGCAGCCCCCGCAGCCCCCGCAGCCGCCGCCGCCGCCGCTGCAGCAACAGGTGCCCCCGCCCGGCGCCGCCGCCTCCGCCGCCGCCGCCGGCCAGAGGAAGAGCAGCTCCTCCCGACGCAACGCCTGGGGCAACCTGTCGTACGCGGACCTCATCACCAAGGCCATCGACAGCGCGCCGGAGAAGCGGCTGACCCTGTCCCAGATCTACGACTGGATGGTGAAGAGCGTGCCGTACTTCAAGGACAAGGGGGACAGCAACAGCTCCGCGGGCTGGAAGGTGAGCCGCTCTTCAGCTCTTCATGTGGAGGGGAGGGGGCGCCGCGGAGGTGCTTTCAACGGCGTCCTCCAGGGTGGCGAAGGGCCTCCTCGACCCCTCGGGGTCAAACCCGGGGTCGGCCCCGCTCGCGCCGAGACGCGGGCGCGGGGTTGACCGACGGCGTGGGATCGGAGGCTCCGAAACCGTCCCGGCACGTGTGTCCTCCTCCAACCGCGTCACGGCGTCGCTTCGCTCTTCCCTTCCTGTTATTGTGCGGCGCCGGAATGGCGGCCTTCCTTTGGCGGGACGCCGGCATGCGATGTTATGTCAAAACCAAAGGCCGTCCTCCGGATGGACGGAAGACGCCGTGCACCTCCGACAACATCGGCACCTGGACGGATGCGACGTTAACGTCCCCCGCCGCTGCCCGGTGAAGCGCCGTCTTCCAAAACGAGCTTTTAGGGGCGTTTTCTGTTGTTTTCTAGACTTGAGGTGTGTGTTTGTGCATATTTAAGGTGGGATACGGCAACCGGGACGCTGAGCTCATGAATTTGCCTTAACGTATGATAATAATAATAAGAAGAAAATGAAAATAGGTGTTGGGCCACTCTTTACAATGTACTACAGGTTAACAGAATATTAAGTAAATGAATGAAATAAGCTAAAATAAAAGTAATGAATCAAATCATGAGATTAAATCAGATTGAACACCATCATGTGATTAATTGAACTGAAATGAAAAAAAAAAAAAATGTGATTAATCACATTGAAATGACATCAAATTAAATGAGATTAAAGTGAATTAAAATAAACAAGATAGGTAAATAAAAAGAAGCAGAAAGGAGCGGCGGAGCCGAGCGAGCCGGCGTGCACAGGTGGGCTTTGAATAGTGATTTAAAGGTGGGGTTTGAGCCGCCGTGGTGGATTTGTGCTCGGCGGCGGAGAAGGTCAGTGAGGTGGGAGGTCATTGAGGGCTTCGCAGGTGAGGAGGAGTTTGTGCTGCGGGTGATGACGGACGTGGGGGGGGGGCACGGCCTCTGGAGGTGTCGGGTCTGCTGTGCGGATCGCGTGTGGACGCACCATTATCGTGCACGTGATGCAACTTAACTAACTCCCCCCAGTCGCGGCTGCGTCTTGTTTATCTCCTGCCATCTTCTTCCTCAAATACACTGGGTTGTGGAAAGTCAGGGCTGAAAGTGTTGTGTTGTTGTCGCTCCTCCTCCTGCTCCTCCTCCTCCTCCGGGGAGGTGGAGTTGCATGGCTTTGCGGTGTGATGGAGGCCAAAGGCTTATAGAAGACGGCTACTTTTTCCAGGTGCGTCGGCACCTTTGGCCGGGTGTCTCCGTGGACGCGGTGCAGAAGCAGGGGGTCGTCCCGCAGACCCCCGCAGACCCCCGCAGACCCCCGACCCCTGCGTCCAGAGCACCCGGTGCCAAATCCGGCGCCAGAAGTGCATTTGCATTGGCGTGTATTTGTAAATAACGGAGAGGTTTAGCATGAAGATCTGGCACCTCCAGCCCGGTAATGTGCTTCTTTCCTATGGAGAACAGTATATCCAGTGTTGGTTTATTCAGCGTTTCCACGGCGCTGGAAAACCCGGCTCGGCTGTGGAATTTAAAAGCCGGGAAACGCGTCGGAAAACGTCGAGCTCCGGATGAGCTGGAAAAGCGGGGGGAAGGGGGTGGGAAGGGAAGGGGGGGGGGATTGTTGCACAAACATCTTCGCCCGTGACTGTTTTCTCCCGCCAGGTGAACGAAGGGTGGCCGGGCTGGGGGGGGGGGGGCGGGGGGGTCCAAAGGGCATTTAAAAAAAAAAGGTGGAGGCGTTATCTGCGCTGCAGCCCTGCCGCCCTTCCCATAACCCCCGCCGTCCAGAGCTTTGGAGCAATGTCAGGAAATGCCTGCGTGAACCTCAATCAAATATAGTTGTTTAACACGCTTGACAAAACACGCATTCTGAGGCCGAGAGGCCGGGAGGCCTCCCCTTCCTGCCGGCCGGAGCTCGCCGCCGCCGCCGCCGCGCAAGGGAAAGATGCTCAGAGGCCGCGGCGACAATAACAGGAGCGGACGCAAACAGCTCAATCAGTGTTCGCGAGTGTGTCGGAGGAGGAGGAGGAGGAGGAACCACGTCAGACATCCTCCATTCCTGAGCTGTGCGCTCATATCTCTGTGTCCCGGTCTTCTAGAGTTTCCTCAGCGGATGCTGCGGCTCGGAGAAAAGGGACGGCCTCTCTTTATCCCGTCGCCCTCCACAGTCTGTGGAAGGTTCAGGGGAAAAGTCGGGATTTGAACCCGCGCCGGGTTTCAGATGCTTCAGTGGCACCTCCTCCTCCGGGTTCCTCCCGCCGTCCACACACACGTGCAGGAGGTTCATGGAGACGCCGCATTGTTCAGGGTGATTGATTTTAAATCTACACTTGAGCGGGTGAATGATGGACCCGGAGGAGCCTCCATCCGCGCTGGAGACCAGGAGGAACCAACAAATGAGTTTCAACGTGGAAATGTTGAAGAATGAAAAGCGAGTGCGTCTCAGGCGGTTCACTGACAGCCGGGATTGGAGTTCCCTCTCCGTTCACCGCCTCCCGCCTCCCGCCTCCCGCACACTGAAATATCAAACGTCCTTTCTGTCAACAACACCTTCAGATCCGTCCTTTAGCGTTCCTCCGTCGACCGTCGAACCGCCGGCTAATGGTTATTTTTACACTTTCCTGTAAAAAAAACACGTCGCCCCCCCGCCCGCCCCCTCCACAATGAGCTGTGATGCATTTCCTGCCGAGCGGATGGAAAACAGTGCCATGTGTTCACATCCCCGCCCGGCCGCACGCCGGGGTCAGGCCTGGAAAAAGAGGAGGCTCGGGGGGGCGGCGGCACCTATGGACGCCGTTTGTTTACGGAATGGCAGCCGGTTTCTTATTATTCCACCGCCACGCTCAACAGAGCAACCGCTCTTTGGGGCGTCTGTCGCTGGTCACGTGCACCATCGCGGCGGCGGATAGAAGGCGGGCGGAGGGCGCCGGGTTCGAACCTCTGCCATTAAACGGCTCCACCCAGAAAACTGAAGGTGGGTGGAGGGCGCCGCCGCCGCCCCCCGCTTCACTGACACTCATTTCCCCTCAAACCGTCTCTGCCCTTATTGTGAGGGAGTCACAGTGTGTGTGTGTGTGTGTGTGTGTGTGTGTGCACGAGCACGGCCATTGTTTCCCTCTGTGAACCCTGACCTGACATAACGGAGCAGGAAGCGGCGTCTCGGCGCTGGAGCGGGAGGTTGGAGGAGGCCGAGGTTCAAAGCGGCGCAAGAATGTGTCGTTAGGGCGCATGAGTGGCCGGAGGGTATTTATCCGAAGGTTACTTGCACCGTGCACTAAATGACTGACATTTACGCACGCAAGGACGCAGATGCGCTTCGCCACCGCGCCGTGGTTGCACGCTAATGACAGGATTCCTTCGGCGAGGCCGTGCAAAAGGTCCCTGTTCTTTCAAAGCGGTGGCTTTCAGCCGCAGCCGAGCATCTGCCGCGTCGGCTCCGTCACGCAGACGCATTTTATTATTAGAAGTTACTTCTCGAAACACGCTTGTCAAACCCCCGCGATAACAGAACTCTCGCGAAAGGGCCTCGACAAGTTAGCACGCGGTTTGATCTGCGTTAATCCCGATTAATCTCGTTCGGTCGGCTTGGCGCGATTCGACGGAAACTCTGTTTTTTATCGTCGTGACGACTGCAGGGGAGGGCGAGCGCAGCGCTTGCAGAGATTGCAGCTCAGAAAGGACAAGCCACTTCCTGGAGGCGCCTTCCTGTGCACCCCCTCCGAGCCGCCACCTACGCTCCCCTGACCCAGGAAGCAGAAGCGCGGCGGAGCGCGAGGCTCGGCCTCCTCTCGCCGGCGCCGAGCGCGGCGTGGGCGGCTCGGCGTGCTGCGAGCGTGGAAGCGAGCGACCTACTTCCACACGCGCAGCCGGGGCCCGATGACAGCGGCGTCCTCACGTGGGGCGGCTCTCCGTCGAAAAAAAAGAAAGAAGAAAATCGGAATCTGGGCCTAATCTGGAGATCGACTCGCATTCCTGACGCACTTTGCAGTTTAAAAGGTCCGAGCAGCTCCTGGTGGGATCGCTCACGAATCTCAATTACTTTTGATCCGGGCTCCTCTTTCTTCACGCCGCCGGCAATTTCTTGCCGTCGCCCCTTCCCTCCCCGCCCCCCGGCACTCGTGCCCCCCTTTTTTTTTTTGTTTTGTCTTGCATAATGGCTTTGAGGCCGGGTTCTTTCTGCGAACATAATATAGAGGGGGGGGATTATTATCCCGCGGGCCGGAGGACAAAGCCGTGGCCGACATGCCGCGGATTCCACAGACTCACACATGTATAGACAGCAGACTGTACGCCGCCCACAGGCAGCCAGTCAGCTGACGGCGCCCCTCCTTCCCTCCAGCCTCCGTGGCTGAAAAAGCCCCCGCCCTGAGCCTCCCTTTCTTCACGGGGTTACTTAAAACTCTCGGCGGGCCTCTTGAGTTCCCGGGCGAGCCTCCCCCGTTTAACCTTGCGAGCCGCAGACAAGCAGTCAACAGGTTTTTCCTTTTCCTCCTCCCGGGAGCCGCCGTCGTGCGCCAGCCGCGACCCGCAGACACAAAATCGGGACCGTTTTACGTTCCGTATTTACGTAAACAAGATTGAAATGAGCCGGACACGACCCGGGAGTTATCACGAAGCCGGCGTGAAACGAGCGTGAAATGACCTAAAAGGCCGGTAACGGCATAAAGCGGCTGTCGGCGCGTTGAGAAAAAACAAGAAACGACCGGAAAATTACCGGCGAGCGATCGGAGAAGGAGGCAGGAAATACCTCGCGTTTTAAGGAAGATGGTGGAATTCCTCAAAAGCGGAACGGCGTGGCGGGCGTGGCGTCGAACCCGCCGGAGGAGCTTCCCGGCGGTAACATCGCCGGTATCCGTGAGAGGAGCCGGAAGGAATGATCGCGATTTGGGACGCAGAGCCCCCTCCCTCCCAGAGCTGCACAGTCAGGGCGCCCGGCGGGGGTTCGCTGTCCGACGTGACTCCGCCGACCGCCTCGGCTTCTTCTTCTAAGACCGCTGAGAAGCGGAGGCCACCGAGGTGGCGGGAAAGGACGAGCGCGGCGTTCGGACACGGGACCAGAATCCGCCTGACGTTTGTCAGAAGACGTGAGCAGGGAAGAAGCGAATCCGAGAAAAGGTGTCGGACATGTGGACGGAACCGAGCAAGGCTCCTGGACTCTCCGTCCTCCTCCATCCTCCTCCGTCCTCCTCCGTCCTCCTCCGTCCTCCTCCACGCCGCCGACCCGAACGCGTGACGCTCGTTTCCCTTTTCTGACGCGGGCGCGGTTGCGTGCGCGGCGGCAGCTGTGCGAGCCTCGGGGTCCCCGGGGTCTCCTGGTGCCTCCGTGGTTCACGCCGTTGCCGCGCATTTTAAAAACAAAACCCGTTTTCCGGCCGGATCGCACGCCGGGCTGCACCTGTTTGTTTACGGCCCGGGCGACCGTTACGGCGAGCTTCGCGCTCGGCTGCACCGAGGGCGGCAGCTGTGGAGGGGGAGGAGGTTCTGGTGTGCGGAAGGAGGAGCCCGGAGATGTTTTCTGAAGACGATTCACTCGCGGCAATTACCATTCATCGACGGGCCGGTCCTTCACGCTCGCTTCCTCCACCGACGTCACCTTCTGCTTTCTCTAAGTGTTATCAAGCACAGGGAGGTCTGCAGGTGGATTCTGCGTGGAGCCTCTTCAGGGCCTCCAGGTTCCTCCCGCTCTTCCAAATGATGCGGGAGGTTCATCGGAGACCCTGCGTCGCCGGGTGTGCGGAGGAGCGACTGAATGGATTGACGTTCGAATCGTATATCTGTATATCTGTATATCTGGGGTCTGAGGTGAACCTCCTGCGTGTCTGGGAGGAACTAGAGAACCCCGAGGAACCCCACGCTGACACTTCCTGTGGGAATTGCGAGCGTGGGCCTCCTGCTGCCTCCTGAGGCCAGGCCGGGCGCCAAACCTCCCGCAAGAACACGCTGCTCTCAGAGGAAGCGGCGGGAGCTCGCAGAAAGGTGCCATCAGACGTGGAAAACAGAAATAGAAGTGGAAGACGGGCCAGATTCCTGGCAGCCCCGTCCCCTGGTCTGCCCTGAGAACCTCCCAGAAGATCCCTCAGGTGCATGCAAAATGCTTCAGTCCTTGGAGTGTGTGAGTGTGAGTGTGTGAGTGTGTGTGTGTGTGTGTGTGTGAGGAGCCGCAGGGCCTCCCCTTTCACACCAATGATATGCAAAAGGGGCGCCTCCTGAGTCAGTGAGGCGCTGGGGTTCTTTGTCCTCTCCTGGCCGAGGTGAGGAGAGGTGAGGTCCGTCTCAGGCCAGGTTTGAGGAGATACGCCGTCAGGGTCGCTCGCGGCTTCAAAGCAAACACACACACACACACACACACACACACACACACACACAAAACACACAAAGCCTTCGCGGACGGGAAACAACACGTGCCCTCGTGGGAACAAGATAGCAGAAGTTGTTCCCAGCAGATACAAAACAGGGACAGCAAGAGGACAGAAAGGGTTCGATGCATCAAGAACACATCTCATCATCTACTAATGCTACTACTATTACTACTGCTACTACTACTACTACCGCTATTATTACTACTACTACTACTGCTGTTATTACTACTACTACTACTGCTATTATTACTACTACTACTACCGCTATTATTACTACTACTACTGCTGTTATTACTACTACTACTACTATTATTACTACTACTACTACTATTATTACTACTACTACTGCTATCATTACTACTACTACTACTGCTGCTGCTACTGCTATTACATTACATTACATTACATTACATTACATTTGGCAGACACTTTTATCCAAAGCGACTAACAATAGAGGACATAAGGACTGCAAATTATTACTACTACTACTACTACTACTACTACTACTACTACTGCTGCTACTGCTGCTACTGCTACTGCTACTAGTACACACACATGCTGATGTAGTACTAGTACCAGGAGAGTACTTGCACAGGGTACTTATAAGTACTTAAAGGACATAGACGGGCCCCCCGGCCCCCCAGAGCCCTGCAGGATATCCTTCACAGGAAGGCTCGTGTGTGTGTGTGTGTGTGTGTGTGTGTGTGTGTGTCGGGGGGGGTCGGGTTCGGTGAGTCAGCGGCCCGCCGGCCCGACCGAACGTCGTCACACACGTTAATCTTTCTTTTCTCCTCCTCCTCCTCTTCTTCTTGGTCGTCCTCCACAACCTGTTTGCACGGATCCGTCAGCGCCCGCAATGAACTCATTGACCTCCCAACCCCCCTGCATGAACTCCCTAACCTCCTCCTCCTCCTCCTCCTCCTCCTCCTCCTCCTCTCTCTTTCTCTTTCTCTTTCTCTTTATCTCTCCCTCTGTTTTTCCCTCTCTATCTGTCTTGGTCTCTCTACCCCTCTTCATCGCCCTGCCGTGCATCTGATTTCCCAGCCGACCATCAAATCTTCTTCTTCTTCTTCTTCTTCTTTCGGCTTTCCCCTTCAGGTGTCGCCACAGCGAGTCCACTTCCTCCATCTAACCCTATTCTCTGGATCCTCCTCTCTCACACCAACTACCTTCATATCTTCTCTCACGACGTCCATAAATCTTCTCTTTGGTCTTCCTCCAGACCTCTTGCCTGGCAGCTCCAATTCCAGCGTCCGTCTACCAATATATTCTCTATCCCTCCTCTGTCCATGACCCAACCATCTCCGTCTGGCTTCTCTGACCTTCTCTCCAAAACATCTAACATGTCCTGTTCCTTTGATGGACTCATTCCTGATCCTCTCCATCCTGGTCACTCCCAAAGAGAACCTCAACATCTTCATCTCTGCAACCTCTCGTTGTTACTCCTGTCTTTTGGTCATTGGAACAGTTTCTAGTCCAAACATCATCGCTGGTCTCACCACTGTCTTGTACACCTTTCCTTTTATTCTGGCTGATGTTCTTCTATCTCTTGGTACCCCTGACACTTTTCTCCACCCATTCCAACCTGGTAGAACCGTCTCTTCACCTCTTTTCCACACTCTCCTACGCTCTGGACTGTTGACCCCAAGCACCTGAAATCCTCCAGCTTCTTGATCTCCACCAAATAATGGTAAATAATGTGATAGTAGTTTGAGGAGCCGCTCGTCTTCCCGCCTCCGTCCGCCGCACGTGATCGTGTGAATCAGGAACGCGGCGACGCTTCGCTCGAAGGCCGAACGGGATCCAGACCGCGGGCCGGGAGGCGCCCAGACAGGACGGCTATTGTTGCAGATGTGCGGGTCTTTATCTGCCGTCAGCCTCTGCGGTCGGGGACATCTGGCTTCCACCGCCTTCGCGTCCACCGGGGGAAATTCCCCGCTGGCGCGTCTGGAGCTCGCGGCCCTCTTCGCCGTCCCCGGGATCCGGCGCCACCTTTCCAAAGACGCCTTTGCGGAGACGCCGAACCGCACGGTCCGCCTTTTTGCTGAGCGGCGGCCATCTTTGTTTGTCCTCAGGAGGCGTCCCTTTGTGGGCAGTAGGTGTGTGTGTGTGTGTGTGTGTGTGTGTGTGTGTGTGTGTGTGGTGGTTCAAGGACGCAACTTGCCACAGTTTAAAAACAAAATATGGACCGGGCGTGGAAGCCGTCTCGTTCTAAATGCGCCGACGTCCAAAACGAAGGCGTGGGATCCTCCCAGCTCGGGTCTAATTCTGCACCGCACGCTGGTAGAATATGTGCAATCAGCTGGAAGCGGCGCCCCACTGTTTGCTCCGAGGTGCTTTCCAGCCCCGGCTGTTTTGCCGCCGGCCGACGGGCGGGAAAAAGATGTACGGATAAATGTAGGCCGGCGTCGCAGGAAACACACCATTACGGCCCACTTTTTAGGAGGGAGGAGACTCACAAGCATAACACAGCCGGGACAAAAGGTAGCGGCGAGGCCGTCGGGGGTGTTATTACAGACGGCCGGGAAACACTGGAAACACCAGGAAGACAAACACCGCACTTTGATTGGCTTACAGTCGGGGAGCGACACTCAAGTACGGGAGTGCGCGTGGAAATACCGCGATCTTTGAAGGACACAGCTACTACCAGCACCATGAAAGGGAAAACAGGAAGCGTTACTGGGACCACATTTTCATCTCCAACAAGCCCAGCGAGCAGCCGACTCTCTCGCTTTACTCAGCCGGAGTTAATTAGTTAGATAGCACGTTTCCTACAGAGAGCGTTCATTTCATCATTCATTATCTGGACCGCTTATCCCGCTGTCCGGGGGGGTGGGGGGGCAACCCAGCCGTCCCTCGTCCACACCTCATACAGGGACATACGACCTTTCACTCACTCCTTTACAGGCGATGTAAGCATACAACTCTTGCCCCTCATTCTGACGTCACATAGAGACACCCGGCACAACCAGTCACTCTCGTGTTCATGCCATCATTCACCCCCTCAATCGCACATCGGACAATCTCGGGTGTCCGATGGACCTCCTGCATGTGAGAGGAACCCGGAGAACCCGGACAACCCTCGGACTTGATTTCACCCGCTCCTCGGAAAGCGAGGGTTCTTTTTGACTATTCGTACCAAAGGTCTAACGCGAAAAGGCCTCGGCTAATTTCGGCGGTCAGCCTGCTTTCTTGTCTCGGCGAAGGCGTGATCTCAACCATTGTCTCCTCCTCTTCCCACCCAGAACTCCATCAGACACAACCTCTCCCTGCACAGCCGCTTCGTGCGCATCCAGAACGAGGGCACGGGGAAGAGCTCGTGGTGGATGCTGAACCCGGAGGGGGGGAAGAGCGGGAAGTCGCCCCGGCGCAGGGCCGTCTCCATGGACAACAACAGCAAGTTCACCAAGAGCAGAGGAAGGGCCACGAAGAAGAAGGTATGCCCGTCACTCCACCCGTGAAACACCTCCGCTTGCGTCCGGGTCAGTAACGCTCGTTCTCCCGCCGTTCTCCAGACGGCTCTGCAGGAAGGCGCCGAGGGAAGCGCCGGCAGTCCCGGTTCGCAGTACTCCAACTGGCTGGGGAGTCCAAACTCCCACAGCAACGAGGACTTCGACGCCTGGAGCTCCATCAGAACGCGCACCAACTCGGACGCCAGCACCCTGAGCGGCCGCCGGTCCCCGTTCCCCTCGGAGCAGGACGACCCCGGGGAGCCCGAAGGACACCTGATGTATCCCGGAAGCGGCGGCGGCAAGATAACGACCCCCCTGCCCAGCCTGTCGGAGGTGACCGGATCCATGAGCGGCTCCCAGATCGTCATGGAGACCCTTCTGGACAACCTGAACCTGCTGTACCCGAACAACCCCGAGCTGGCTTCAGATTCCTCGCGTCCTTCGAATGCTCCCATGCTCCAGGGCGGCCCTTACGGCTCCCCCGGCTTGACCCCGCACCCGCAGCAGGATTACCGTAAATGCATGTACGGCCCGGTGAGGATGAACTCCATGTCCCCGGCCCCCATGCGGCCGCTCCCGGAGAGCAAGCGGGGCTACGGGGCTTACGAGAGCCAGTACGCCTGCCCCGCCGGCCTCCTCAAGGAGCTGCTGACCTCCGAGGCGGACGCCGGCGACATGATTCCCTTCAAGGATACCCAGGTGACTCCGGCGGCGAGGGGCCCGGCGCCCGCCTACTCCGGTCACGGCCAGTTGCAGGGGCACAACGGGGTAAAAATGATCACCCGCCCCCAGAGTCAGCCCGTTCCCCGCGCAAATCCGCAAGCTATACATAACCAGGGGTTTTCAACCTCACGAGACCTGAATAGCTGCAACATGATCCCTTTGACCAGCCTGACTAGTCCTTCGGGGGCCCCTCCTCGGATGACGAGCCGGAGGACATACATGCAACTGTCCCGGGGGCCTCCGGCTCACGCCGCCGACCTCGCGCCGGGTTACGGCGGCGGCAACGGTTACGCGGAACTCGCCTCGCTCCGCCCGCACGTCCATTACCACCAGGAGCGGCTGCCCAGCGACCTGGACAACATGTCCATCGAGAGGTTCGAGTGCGACATGGAGTCGGTCCTTCACGACACCCTCATGGACGGCGACGGCCTGGACTTCAACTTCGACTCCGGCGCCGGTCCGCAAGGATTTCCCCAGAGGGCGAAGACCACCACGCACAGCTGGGTGTCGGGCTAGGAGGCGGCCGGATCCGTGCTCGGAGGGGGAAAGGTCGAAGGAACGTGAAGAAAAAGCGGTTGACCTCAAACGTTCTCCTTCCTCCCACGAGGGAATTTCTCAGCGTCTCACCGAGGCTCGTCTTCACTCAGAGACAAAAGATACGAATCCAAAGAAGCTCCAGAAAGAGCGGCAGAAGGTGAAGAGGACGATTGTATTTTGCAAAAAGGTTATCATTTACTCAGTAGATACTGTAGCTCCACTATAAGCAAATATATATATTTATACATATAAGAAGGTTTTATTTTTTTGCAACGGCTTGTCAAAAACTGGAACGTTTAATTCATAGCGCGGTGTTTATTCTGTACACGACCTCCTGTCGGGACCCGATGTTGACGGCGCCTCGACATGTTCCCGATGTTCCCGATGTTGCCCCGTTGCCCCGTCACCTTGTTGCCCTCCCATCGTCGCCAACGTTGCCCCGCCTCTGCCGTGACGGCTCCCGACCGTTGTCCTAGCGACGCGTGACCTCGTCTTATCTTGCCCCCCCCGAAGGTCGCCTCTTGTATTGTCTCGGAGTTGACGTAACATTGATTCGACAGCGTCCTCAGGATGTCGCCCTCACGTTGCCTCCGTGTCACACTGTCGTCCTCATGGTCTGGTGTGTGTGTGTGTGTGTGTGTGTGTGTGTGTGTCGCCCCAAAGTCGCCTTGACGTTGAGCAGGCGCTCCCTCGACGTCCCGTCTCTTAACACGAGGACGGGCGTCGATAAAGAAAGAAAAGACAAACAAGAGAGAGGGCTAGAATAAAGTTCTTTGTGGCCTGGCGGAGACTTCTCTGCGTATTTTACCGACTCTTCAGGGACAAAAAAAAAAATCCAATGACAAGCTGGAGGTAAAACCCTCGCTTCCTAAGGGACGCGCTTCGCGTTTTCTGCAAAGTCGATCGAAAGGTAAAGTAGCGTATCGTCCGCAAAGAGATGAGGTCGCGCAAAATGACTCGATGAAACTGGATCTGTTAAAGAAAAAGGAAAAACCCTTCTTGCGAAAGAGGATGACTCAGGTCGTGCAGAGGAGTTTAGATGTGCGGCGAGATGTGGAGGCGCTGGGCGGACCGCCGCTCAAATGTCGCCCGAACGTGGGTCGTATCTCCCGCTCGGAGGCCGTGAGCGTTCTGAGCCTCGCCGCGGCGAGGAGGCGTTCGGCCTCCGGACCTTGTAAATATAGCATGTTGACATATCGTCATTTCTGTCACTCAAACTACCATCGATCGAGGACTTTAGCTTCCGGAAGGTGTTTCCGTGTCAAAACACGCACGTTTTTTTTCCCCCCCCGATCGGCAAATATGAGCCCGGTCGGTTTTTTTCGGGCCTTTCGTGATTGCGAGTGCGCAAGAGAAGTGCAGGAAGTGCTCACGTCCTGTTCTCTCGCCTACGTGATCTTCCTGCCTGAAACCCGACACCTATTGGTTAAACGTCACTTTGTTTTGTTTCCAGGGTTTCTGTGATGGCATTCGAACCCCTGCGGTAGAAGATGACACCGCTCTACATTTATTTTCTATCATACGCATCTTCTAATTTCACTTTCGATTTCTTCGCGAGACCCAATTTTTTCTGCTCCACGTGCAGACCTTCTTCTCCCGCCGTCGGCTCGTGAAACCCGACCACGCGGAAGGTGTTGCCAAACTGCGAGGTTCATTTTGGTCCAGACCAGAACCTTCAGGCCTCCTCTGGTCTGGATTGTGGTTTGAAGAACCTTCCGCACTTTCTATTTTAGCGCAGACCATAAAATATTGTAGTCATAAGAAAAGCAGAAGGCAGTTCCAAATGCAGGGTTGAACCAGAGTTCCTCAGATCAAACACACACACACACACACACACGCACACACACTTGGTGAAGTGACAGCAGAGGGCCAGCCTCCCCTTCAGGAGGCCTACCTCGTCCTGCTAGCTCACATCACATCTCCATGTCGTTCCCATCAGGGACGACCGAAGGGTGTTTCACGCCGACACGGCGAGCCGGTGTCGTTTGAATGCGGCACGACGCCGCCGTAGACCAGAACCTCCGTCGCGTCGGAGGAGCGCAGAAGACCACCGTCTGGCCGGAGGCGCTACTCTCCGATGCTAGCTGTTTCTTAGCCGCCGTGCTCGACAAACCCCGATTTGGATTTCGCTCAAGTTTGAACAACCAGACCAAAGGTCAGGTGTTGACCAGGTGGTGGAGCGGCAGAAAAGGCACCTTCTGCAAGTGATGGTCCTGCACGCGGCGGGGGAAAGCTCTGCGGCCGCCCGCCGCCGCTCCACTCGCTGGAAACAGGAAGCAGTCACATGGCGGCGCCTCGTCGGCGTGCGCCAAATCGGGTTTCAGAACACGCCTCGCGCTGCTTGCCGCTGACTTATCATCAGGAAAAGAGAAAAAGAAGAAAAACGGGGGTTTCCGGGGCCTTCTCTGAGATCTCTGTCGATCTCTGTCGGCAGAAAATCCCCCGACGGAAATGATTTTACTGCTTTTAGTGCAGAGTTGCTCCGTCGGCGCTCGCAGACGTCCGTCCGACGGGACGAAGCGTCCGAGGCTCGTCGCGTCTTTTCGGGTGTAAAAATAAAACGTCTCGGATGAAGGTTTGTCGGATTCTAAAAGGCCTGTTTACTGTTTAGTCCAAACTCCACCCGTGTGAACTCGTACCTCAAAATGTTTTTTACCTCTGAAGTGGAAGGATTTTGAACTTCTCTTTTTTTTTTTTTTTTTAACCAATTTCACCTGAAATCCAGTGGAGAAAAAGGTTTCTCTCCTCCGGCTCCTGTACATACCTTGGATTTTAGTTTGCCGTTTGAATGGCGGGTCTGTTTATCTTAATGTTTTAACTCGCGCTTGAGGATTATAGCCATTAGTCTCCAGAAATTACCTCTGCGGCAGCGTTGTAAATACTTTGAAATCAGACGTGAAGTTGCGCAATGATGATTATGGAGGGAAACGTAGAAAGAATTCAAAGTGCTACTATATTTCTAGAAGTATAGATTGTATATCTGGCACACACCCTTCAGGATCCACCTCCTCTTAGAACAACTCACTCCTGAATGTCGAAGCTGGACTTTTTATTTTTTTTTTACTGTTTTTTTTTTTTTTGTCCTTGATTTCCACCTGCCTGTGTTTTTCGGAGAACGCGGATGTCTTCTTCTGCAGTGTAACCGACGCAAATAAAGAAATTGTGAAGTTGCCATTAAAAGGAAAAAAGATGTGGGAAAGATTTGGTGTCTTTTGTTTCAGGAAAAGGAAACATCTGATGACGGCTGATTGAAATGAACCTGCAGCCAAACATCTGCCTCCATCTAACCCGCTCCTCTTCCGGTCTTCTGGCCCTCCATCCATGAACCTCCTCTCCTGACCTCTTTTCCTCTTGACCCCAGATCTTCTCCATCCCTCCTCCGTCCAGGTCCGAACATCTCAGTGTGACTTTATCTCCAGAACATCTGAGCCGTGCCGTCCCTCTGATGGCCTCCTCCCTGATCCTCGCTCCCAAAGAGGAACCTCCGCATCTTCAGCTCTTCCTCCTGTCTTCTCCCCAGGGTCTCCAAACCAGACACCACGGCTTCTCTCACCTCCATCATCTCTCCAACCCAGATGGACTTGTTTCTCCGGCCTCTCCACAGCTCTGGTACTTGAACTCCTCCACCTTCTTGATCTCCAGCCCCTGAAGCCTCACCGTTCCGCCCGGTTCTCGTCATTCACACTCATGTACTGCAGCAGCTTCAGCCTCTCCTTTGCGGGACAAACCTCCACCTCTCCAGACGTTCCTCACCACACATCACAATGTCATCTGCAAACATCATGGTCCACGGAGGTTCTTGTGGAGCTCATCTGCCAAACGACAAGGGGTTCAGAGTCGACCGCCTCCGACATGATCTCCTTTATGAATCAGTACAAATAATAGATTTTATTCGTATCGTCATCAATATTCAAATGTACTGGCTTCTTTTCAAGAGTCTGCCTGAGCCGATGATCTGACCCGTAGTGGAATAAAACCAAAAAAGAAATAAAAATCACAACATAAAACCGCATCTAAATGTTATCACAACCCAGATCATTTGAAAAGCAGAGCCGTAGTGCACGGAGGCTCAGGGAAGGCGCCCATCTGCGCACCATCTCGTGCAGAATGTCGTGAGATTTCAGCTTTGGCGGTGACGGGAGGAGCCCTGGGCGCTCGTCCTCAGATACCTTCAGAAACCAGCGTCCGACAGGAGATCCGTCTCGCCGCCGTGCATCATTTAAGGTATGTTTTGACCCGTTAGCTTTGCTGGTTTTACTAGCTTTAAGCTGCGAGTGGTCGCTCCTGCATCTGACTTTACTCCGAGGAGGTGCCATAGATGAGAACATCGGGACTGGGATTAAGAATCCTACTTCGGAGAGCGTTTGTCCAAACGCAGAAAATATAACAAGGCAAACAATCACAGATCAGCGAAGCCAATGAAGAAGGGCCGTGAGAAGAAGCGGCGAAGGTTCCTGTCTCAGCTGCTCAAGACCAGGTTTCATATTTAGGATGTGCACACTGACAGAAGGTGGTGGTTTCCTCAAACATCTTCACGATCGGCGTCTGACTGCGATGAGGGCCTTCCGGCAGGCGCGACCTTTAACTCCTTGGCAGTCGGTTGTCGGAGACTGGACTGCCTCTTCAACGCCCCCTCGCTCTTTGATGGAATCGAGAATAAAAAAAGATCTGACTTGGTTCCTACCAGAAGAGAGGGGAAGTTGTCCCTCCGGACACAGATCTGTTGTTGTGCGGAGGCGCTATTTTGGACGGCGCTCGGTGTTAAGATGGGCCGCGGCGTAGAAAGCCTTCTTTCATCCGAGCGCCAGCGCAGAGGCAGTGACATCATCTGCGAGGAATGATAGGAAGACCTGGTTATCATCAGCATAGAAACAATACCGGGGTAACAAAGGCATCCAAAGAGGTCGTCAGTACGAAACTTTGTGGGCCGAGCATCGGTTCTCGTGGGACTTCTGTGCCAACTCCAAAAAATAGACATCTGTACGGAAAAGACGGCGAGATCCAGGAGGCCGGTGTGATTCCACGGATGACAAGGACACCGCAAACAAGGGGGCGCATCTTCAGCACCCCTGGATCCCGATGGGAGCCGTTCCCAACAGCTTCGTCCACCTTTCTCAGGTCACAACAGTCGCCTGAAGACGCTTTCCATGTCGAGCAGGTCTGGATCACTATCCTTTCTGCAGAAGGTCTCCAGAATCCCACCCAAGGCAAGCGTTTTGCACTTCCAGAACCCTTGGACAACTTCATCCTAGCTTAACCTGGGCGGCATTCTGCCTCGACTGGTTGGGGTAGAAAGAGAACGAAGGGGGGACAGAGAAAGAGATCTTCTCTGCTGATCTTCCTGTGGAGATTAAGTGAAGATGGAGGAGAAGGTGGATGGTTGGATGTCTCTAGACGTAGCATCTGCTCATCGTGGAAACTATTTGAAACGTCTTAAAATGTTTTTAAATCTTCATGTTCCTTTTTACCGTCTCTTTCTAACGCTCTTTGGGAAACGAGCGAGGGGAGCCGGTGGGCCGAGGTCACCACCAGCGCTGTCATCCAAGAGGGTTTCCGTGCTTTCCTTCCGAACCAATGTTTTGGAAGCCTGGCTGAACATCGACAACACGCTTCACACACACAATTAAGCGCACAATGGCAGCCACTTAACGGGCCGCGGAGATATCCCCTCGCCACATGTTTTCAGCGGGACGTCAGGTCACCTCTCCTGCCTGAACGGTCAATAAGAAGGCGCTGGGTGGGTGGCGAGGGGGTCAAAGGGACGCCCGCCGCCACTTCATTGTTGGTCCGGACTCATCCTGTCAATCTCATTGGTTAAAAACAGGCCCTCCTGTCGTGCCGGCGTCGCCGACCGTATTTGTTGGTGGTCGATCTACAGCGAGCATGCTCGCCTTCTCATTTATGAGCGCGGCTGCCTTATTTGTACACGCTAATTGTTATTTATTCATCTGGGCATTAGTTTAACGAATGCAGCTTATAGCTAGTATGCTAATCATACTAGTATTAGTAGGCATCAACATAGTGAATGGAGCTCATAGCTAGTATGCTAATCATACTTGCATTCATATAATGAATGCAGCTAATAGCTAGTATGCTAATCATACTATCATTAGTAGGCATTAATATAGTGAATGCAGCCAATAGCTAGTATGCTAATCATAGCAGCATTAGTATAATGAATGCAGCTAATAGCTAGTCTGTCAATCATACTAGCATTAGAAGGCATTAATACAGTGAATGCAGCTTATAGCTCGTATGCTAATCATACTAGCCTTAGTAGGCATTAGTAGAATAAATGCGGCTAATAGCTAGTATTCTAATCTTACTAGTTTTAGTAGGCAGTAATGTAATGAATGCAGCTGTAGCTACTATGCTAATCATACTGGTATTTATAGAATGAATGCCGCTGATAGTTAGTATGCTAATCTCACTAGCATTAGTAGGCATTAATATAGTGAATGCAGCTTATAGCTAGTATGCTAATCATACTGGCATTCATATAATGAATGCAGCTCATAGCTGGTATGTTAAACATACCAGCATTAGTATAATGAATGCAGCTAATAGCTAGTCTGTTCATCATACTCGCATTAGAAGGCATTAATACAGTGAATGCAGCTTATAGCTCGTATGCTAATCATACTAGTCTTAGCAGGCATCAGTGGAATAAATGCGGCTAATAGCTAGTATTCTAATCTTACTAGTATTAGTAGGCATTAATGTAATGAATGCAGCTAAAGCTACTATGCTAATCATACTGGCATTTATAGAATGAATGCGGCTAATAGCTAGTATGCTAATCATACTAGCATTAGTAGGCATTAATATAGTGAATGCACCTTATAGCTAGTATGCTAATCATACTAGCATTCATTTATTGAATGCAGCTATTAGCTAGTATG
This sequence comes from Fistularia commersonii, assembly GCF_037954325.1. Taxonomy (NCBI): domain Eukaryota; kingdom Metazoa; phylum Chordata; class Actinopteri; order Syngnathiformes; family Fistulariidae; genus Fistularia; species Fistularia commersonii. The sequence continues at coordinate 657,620 of NC_141312.1, forward strand.
CTAGTTAAAGCCATGTTTGATAAGGTACCAGGATATATGGTGCTCTTTATGGCTTTTCTAGCTATCAATAGTCATCTGCTGATTTTCTGAGTTCCATCAAAAACGGTTGACATTGAAGGGGTGCCGGACGACGGTTCGGGAAACTCTCGCACGTTTCGGCCAATTCCTCTCGGCAGCATCTGTTTGGAGACGTGCAGTGATGAAGACCAAACAACGGGAAGATGATCCAGCCGTAATCAAGCTGATCATAGAGAAACATGAACCGCTGCGATGTCTGGAGTTTGAAGTTGCTACCGAAGCTGCTTAATGCTCTTAATTGCCAAGCGCGGAGAAAAGCTGCAGATCCTTCATTGTGGTTGGCGGGAGGTGCAGGCTGGGTTAATGCCACCCAGCGTTAATGGAGATCGCCCCACCGGGCTCGCATCAATAAGCTGGACTCATCTGGTCCCAGAGGGGGGCGACGGCCCCGAGGAGCCGCAGCCCGGCTAATTTATCGGCGCGGCCTCGGCACAAGGCGGAGAAATTAGGCGCTTCGAGCCGGCGAGCTTCGCTAATGTCGGCGCGACATGCGGAGGCACATCCGGCGTCGGCCTCAAGTGCACCTCTGTCTTCAGCTCCTTGATCGCAGCTTGTTTTTACACAGAAACTCCAGACGATGTGAAACCTTGACGAATCTCAGCGAGACATTTTCACGTTAGCTTTCTTCACCGTCGTGCGCAGAGCGACCATAGCCTCTCCAAAAGGGTAACAAACGGGACGAGACCTTCAACCGAAGGACCTCATGTACGCGTGTTGAAAATATGAAAACGTTTTCCGAAATAACATCCAGAAATATAACTAGGAAATGTTCAGGTTGTTTGTGTTGATTAAGCGAATGGCCCAGTTTCGCCTCCAGCCGTCACAGGGAGACTGTTTATGTTGTCCTTTAGTTTTGATGATCCTCTGTTGTCTACTTACTTGTACTTTTGCTATTTTCTAATTGTCTCTGTATTTATATTTATTGACACTATAAGTGTTTACGCTGCTGTGACAAAAGAATTTCCATCTGGGGATCATTGAGTTCATCGTACGGGTGGCTGATGGGACGACACCAGTGCGGGACCGTCATACCAAAAATAACAATATCCAATAGACTAGTGTGATTGTTGACAAGAAAACGCATGAAAATACACACTCTTCTGCCCACGAGTTTGGAATAGCATTTATAAACAAATATGTTTGAGCCGGAAGTGAGGAGGAGCCGCAGCAGCAACGATTATCGTCCGAATGCTGCCATCTAGTGGCCAGAAGAGGCATCACAGCCTGACCAACGCCAAACGACTGTCAAATATTTGACCGGTTTTATGTCTCAGCTGAAGAACTCGGTTTTGGTCTGATCCATCCTCTTCCGTTTATCCTGCTACAGGGTCGCGGGGGTTGCTGGAGGCGAAAGGCGAGGTTCACCCTGGACAGCTCGCCAGTCAGTCTCAGGGCCGCATTTGTAGGCAAAACAACCAATCACTCACACATTCATTCATTCATTCAGGGCAATTTTCCTCCAACTAACCTGCATGTTTTTGGACCTGAGAAACAGCAGACGCGGGGAGAACATGCAAGCTCCACACAGAAAGGACCCCCTGCCAGAATCGAACCAGGGTCCTTCATGGTTAGCGCCGGAATGCTAACTATGAAGGACCCTTCATGTTTAGCGCCGGAGCGCTAACCACCGCGCCACCAACATGGAGGACGCTTCAATGTTCTAAATCCTCTCTACGTTAGGCTGTGAAACAGATTATTTCTTGGATTACTAAAGTATAACGTGCACAACCATTTGAAATGGGTTTAGGATTAAGGTTTGGAAGACTGAAAGGTGGAGACGATGGAGATGACGGAGATAAGAAGGAGAGCTGGAGATGTGGAGGTTCCTCTGTGGGAGTGAGGAGAATGGAGAGGATCAGGAAGGAGTCCATCAGAAGGACAGCATGTGGGAGATGTTCTGGAGATAAACTCCCACCGAGATAGTTTGGACCTGGACAGAGGAGGGTGGAAAAGATCTGGGTAGAAGGCGGGAGGAAGATTGATGGATGGAGGGAAAGACAGGAAGTCAGTTGGTGAGAAGATGAGAAGATGATCAGATGGAGGCAGGTGACTGGCTGAAGGGAAGTGGCAGGAGAAGAAAGGTGGATCAGAGTAATCTGGGGGATTAGATGGAGACCCCTTTCCATATTTCTGGGTCTGTTACAGGTCACAGCAGGTCAATCTGACAAGCCAGAGGACAAAACATTTTCCTGTAAGTGAAGCAGGATTTACAGCTGTCAAAACAATCATCCATTACCTTGGTTTTTCTTTCCCTCTGCAGAAACCTGCACCTTCTCCGCTCCTTCAGCCGGAGGGAGGCGAGCAGAAAAGGCACAGCTGCATCTGAGGCTCTGCACCACACCTGCGTCGCGTAAGAACCGTCAGCCGGTGTCAGAAGGAGCAGCGAGCTTTACCCGCATCGCATTATTGCGCCGGCCGCGTGTCAGGAACAGTCTGGAAAACTGGCCGAGCCACTTCTCAAGATCAAATCTGGAGCGATGCGTGAAAAAATATCATTTTATACACAGTATGCACAGCGACACGGATGTATCTGTACACAGACATGGCACATTCTCCTCACGAGTCAGCGGAAAAGACGAGCGGCGTATCTGTGAGGTTTGTCCGCAGGTGTGTGTTTGGGGGCGGCCATCTTGGAATGCCGACCACGTCACCGCGGAAACCAGAACGTGAAAACCCCAGATCTCTCCACGAATAGTGACGGCGCGGCGGCGTTCCACGCGTGACCACGTCCGTCCCGCAGCTCCGGCCAGAACCTCCGGCCTCGTGCAACTCGTCAGCTTCTACTCACCTTCCCTGGCGTTCTTGTTTCCTGCGCTCGGACACCGAGGCTCGGGTTCCTCGGGTTCCTCGGGTTCCTCGGGTTCCTCCAGGACCGGACCCGCAGGTCTCGGCGACCGTTTCGAATAAAGGCGGTGCTTTCGGCACGTTATCAGTCATTTTGTGATATTACGGAGGACCGGGACGTACAAATGAAAGGGCTCACACGGAAATGTTGGAGAAGCACGGCGGCTCTGGTCTCCTCTCACAAGCGTCTCTCAAGAAAATAAAGGGTTACTTGGATTGAGATGTTTATTTGTGGAGCCCTTACAAAGAACCCCTGAGGTACCCTTTCTCTTCCAGCAGGGTTGCTTTCAGGAGGGACTCCGGGTCACACCGGCCTGTTTGCAAGCGTCGGGCGTGAACATCCGGCTCCGGACACCTCGTGGCGTTCAGAGCTTGGCGCCCGAGGAGAGCTGAGGCTGGGTCGCGGTCACGTCTCCGTCCGGCTTTTTCTTGCGCCCCGATTTCCTCCTCCCGGCGGGAGGATTGGGGAACACCGGGTAGACGGGCCAGATAGTCTGAGCGGTGCTGCAGGGGTGATACTGGTTGCTCCTGGCGACGGGAGGATGAGGGAGGACCTGGTAGACGGGGTGGACCGTCTGACTGCCGCCGAGGTTGTGGCCGCCCCTGGCTACGGGAGGATGAGGAAGGACCTGCCCGGCAGGATGGACGGCCTGGCCGGCGGCGGCGGCGTGGAACTGGCCGCTCCTCGCCACGGGAGCATGAGGGATGACCTGATACACCGGCTGGACAGTCTGGGCGCAGCTGAGGGCGTGAAACTGGCTGCTCCTGGCGGCGGGAGGGTGAGGAAGGACCTGGTAGACGGGATGGGTGGCTTGGCCCATCGTCGCGTCGCCGTCCGCCTTCCTTTTCCGTTTTCTCCGCGGAGGATGAGGAAAGACCGGGAAGACGGGCACGATAGTCTGGGCGCTGCCGTAAGGGCGATCCTGGCCGCCCGGCTCCGGAGGGGGAAGCGGACACTCCTGGAGGACGGGGCGGACGGGCTGAGCGGAGCCGTCCTGGACGCCGCTCTCAGGACATATCTTGTGGGCGGGCTGGACCGGCGGCCCGCCGGCGGAGGGAAGGTCCTGGCCGCTCGGGTCCACGGCGGGGCGACCGCAGACCTGCTGCACGGAGCGGACGGCCTGGCCGCCCACGTAGCCGTGATTCTGGCCGCTCGCATCGGGAGGGTGAGAATACTCGTTTTGGACGGCGAGGAGAGCCTGGCAGCCGCCGGGGGACGGGAACTGAGCACTTCTGCCGACCGGGGGCTGATGAGGGATCTGGTAGATGGGCTGGACCGTTTGACCGCAGCCGAGGGGATGGTAGTGGCCGGTCCTTGCGGAGGGGGGGTTGGGACAGATCTGGTAGACCGGCTGGACCGGCTGACCGACGGCCACGTCGCCGGCAGCCTTCCTCTTTCGCCCAGACCTGGTTCTCCTGGGAGGCTGCGGAAAGACGGGGTACACCGGCCACATCGTTTGCCCGCTGCCGAAGGGGTGTTCCTGGCCGCCGGGCTCGGCGGGGGCGTGAGGAAAGACGGGATAGACCGGCCAGATCGTCCGTCCGCCGCCGTAAGGATGGGCCTGGCCGCTCTGCTCCGCGGCCGGATTGGGAAGGGCCTTCTGTCCACCGTGGAGCGTGAAGTCACGGCCGCTCGTCTCCGCCGGGAGGCCCGGGCAGGCGGCCTGGATGGGCTGCGGGGTCTGGCCGCCGCTGTGGCCGGTCTCACCGGGACGAGGACAGGCCTTCTGGACGGGGTGGAGGCTTTGGCCACTCGTGCAGGGTTGATCCCGGACGCCGGGATAGGGATCATCGCCGGGCACGGGGCGGACGGCCTCGGCGCTGCTCGGGCGACGGTTCCGGGCGTCCGTTTCGGTCGGAGGACCGGGACAGACCTTGTGTGCGGGTCGGACGGTCTCGCTGCCGCTGTCCGGACCGTCCTCGCCGATCGTCTCATTCACGGGACACTTCCGGAGGACGGGGTTGGCGGCCTGACTCCTCCTGAAAGGCTGGGCCTGGCCGCTCGGCCCCGCCGGAGAAAGAGGACGGGCCTTCTGGAAGGCCTTGTGGCCGCCGCCTGGATGGCTCTGGCGGCTCCTTTTAGCGGGAGGACGATGGCAGTCCTTCGAGACGGGGCCGCTCGGCTGACCCCTGCCGGCCGGAGGGTCCTGGCAGCTCCTCTTGGCCGGCGGACAAGGACAGACCTTATGAACGGGCCGGGAGGTCCTGCAAGAAAGTATAGGCTATTTCACCAATTGCCGGAGAACGAAACCCGTCCGACTTCTCGACCTCCGTTCCTACGACGACGCGTTTGAGCAAGATGTTCCAGACGGGCAAGAAGAACGCGCTTCATCGGGCGATGGACTTACTTGGTGTTGGAGGAGTACGACCACTTGGACTGGCACAGGCTGCTGAAGTGATGCTCCAGCACCTGGCGAGGCGTGATGCGTTTGGACGCGTCCAGCTGGAGCATACCCTTCAGCACGTCCACAAAGGTCCGCAGGTCCGCCGGCCCGGCGCCTTTGTCCGCCGAGTGTCTGAAAACTCCGGCGCTGAACTTGAGAAAGAACAGCCGGGGTCAGAGGGATCGATCGATCACCGTCGGTCCTCTCGGTGATCGATCGATCTCTCGGACCCCGGCCGTGTCGGGTATGTTCGAGTGTTTTCCGGGCGTCCACCTACACGCAGGAGATCGTCCAGGGAGCCCAGGGCGAAGCGCCTCGTCTCCCTCGACTCGATCCCCGTTTCTCTGCGATACTGCGCCTGCGACTGGAGAAAACACGGATTCGGTCGTGGTCGCCTGCAGCCGGCAAGTACGCCGAGCGTCGACCCTTCGGCCGAAACTCACCTTGAGTTTCCAGATGCTGGTCGAGCGGCTGTAAAACTTCTGGAAGAAACACTGCGTCTTCTGGCCGGAGTTGAGGAGGCTCTCCGGAGGCTGACCGTGGGTCTCCACGATGTATCTCATCTGAGGACGTAACAGAGTCGGCGCCACAGGAAGGACGAGCGATGATTCTCGTCCAATGCCTTCCGCGACAAATGACCGAGGAGCGGGTTTCCGCGTTCGCTAGTTCCCCTTCAATTGCTAGCTAGATTTCCCCCGCGTTTGGAAAGCTCCACGGCACTCTCAGCGTGGGATTACCATATCGTATTCGCTCGCGCCGGGGTAGAGGAAATCCCCGAGGAAGAGACCCGCGGCCATGCAGCCCAGCGACCACATATCTATGGCCTCGGTGAACGGGAGCCCCAGGAGGATCTCCGGAGACCTGCAAGAACACAACGCCCGGGGTCACGTTAACCACGAAAGAGACTTGCGCCATTTCGATGTGCTTTGGCACGATTGCTATTTCAGCGCAGACCCTTAGCACACCCGGGCGAGGGGCCGCCGCGAATGTTCTCGGTTCACCGAAGCAGACAAAGCAGAGAAGCGCCATCCCCGTTTGCTCACCGGTATGGACGGGACTGAATGTATAAGCCCCGCCTGGCAGCAGACACCTCACAAGCCAGGCCAAAGTCAATAACTTTGACTCTGTAGGGCTCTTGCGAGTGATTGACCAGCATGACATTCTCAAGCTTTAGATCGCCATGTATGATGCCTGCAGTCTTCAGGTGGTCAAGTGCGTTGGCGAGCTGAAGGTTGTTAAAGTTGCAGACAATGTCAACAATAGCCCATGATTTGAGTGCTTGGTAGTGCAGAGAGGAACGAAGCGGGTCCTACCTGCTTCACGACGGGGCTTATCTCCTTCAGGTGGAGAGGCTTGAAGTGCCTCTCTTTCATGAAATCATAAAGGCTTCTGTCCAGGTGTTCAAACTCAAGACAAATGTATCCTTTGTACACAAAGGAGTCGTTCCACTGAACGATATTGCACTTCTCGGAGTCCAGGCTTTTGATTTTGTGCAAGGCTGCAATCTGAAGGCGGATGAACATTGACATCGGCCTTGTCGGAGGGACGGCTATGAGAAGGCAAAATATTGTCACGGACGAAGGCTCTTTACCTCTTCTCTGGCTTGTTCCTTACAGCGACCTTGGTTTTTAATCATTTTCACAGCTACCGTCTTCCTCTTGTCCGCCCTCGTGCATTTCACAACTTGCGCAGAGGCGCCCTGCCCCAGCAAAGATAGGACCTGGTAGCTGGTGGTACCGGAGCGGAGGCAGCCTTTCGCGGACGACTGTTCACAACTTGCGCGGTACGACGAGGACATCTATGAACACATCGGAGGAAGCTGGCGGGATCTCAAACCTGGAGGACACACCAGAGGACGGGGTGAAGGTGACACTCCAAGTTGCACCGCGGACCAAAGCGACTCGTTCTGCCTGGTGGCACGGCCACAGGCCTCACTCTGCGAGCACAACGTGGACTACAGATGGAGAGCGGCAGCGGCGCGATGGACCACGACACCGGCGGTTCCCTGCGATCGGACCAAACCCGAATGGAAACATTATGCGGCCGTCATTTGGACGACCCGGTTCCCGCAGCCGCCGCTTGTCCGACTCATCTGAGATGGAACGCTAGGAACTTTGATGGTTGGCATCGATCGGCGCTGCCGTTCCGCTCCGCTCCGCGCCCGGTGACGCGTCGCCTTCGAGTGCAAGTAATTGCGTTGTCGGTCAGATTTACAGAAACTTCTCGCCCCACGAGAAGTTTGAAGGGCTTCCCCTCGGGTCTGTGAAAAAGGCAAGCTGTGATGACACAAAGGGAGGACCGCTGCTTGTGATGTTGCTGTGAACAGGCACTGCGGTATTCGGGAAGCTAAAAACACAGAAATGTCCGACACGCTATGAAACCGAAGCGCGGGCCGAGCGAACGGTGGCAACGCTGCTTGTACCCAAGGGAACGCTCCAACGGACGCACGACATTCATGATCGACAAGCCCTTAAAATGGCGCGCAAGATCGGGCACTCGTTCTTTGGACAAAAAACAAGAGTCTCTGAAAGTTGGTGATTTCTGTAGACGGCTGGACTTCCTGTCCGGTGCAGACGTGCACTTCCCCTGTGAGACATGACAGCCAGAACCTCCGTGAGGAGACAACCTTGACCCACAATGCATTGCGGATTTATACCTTGCCTGGAGCAAGGTAGTCCACCTTGTGACATCATAGTGGCTACGTGGCTTCGACCTCCCCCAAAGCTTCCGCCTCCCCATATATGCGATGTCGGTGTCACGCGTTCCCCGCACCATGACGGCAGAAGCTATGCTGCCGTACGGTCGCCACATTCAAGACGGGGCCTGAAAACAACGGTTGCCGGCTGACCTCGGGTCCACCGTCACGTCCCAGAATAGTGTCTTAAGGCCCGTACTCACCGATAGCAGCAGTTCCCTTGGAGTTTCCACAGCGGAGAAGAGACGCGGCGAAAGTTAGGGATCAACAGTCCCGAGTGTCCGGTTCCCGCCGTGGTGACGAAATATCAGGACGTCCGGACAACGACCGTGAAGCTCAAACTTTTCCCAAAAGTCAACAAAAGTGTCCGGCCAGTGATTTATACACACTAGTCCACCGCCCAATCACAGTGGCCGCCGGGCCTTGTGACATCACAGCGTCCTGTGTGCGCCCCCCCCGTGTGACTTGACAGCTCCTCCGTATGACATCACAACCTCCGCCGGCGCCCCGACTTCCTGTGAGCCGCCGGACATCCCGAGTCGCATCACAGCTTCCACGGCGTCCTGTCAAGGAAGGTCACGTGATGTTCCTGGGTTCGCCTGGAAGCTGGTGGTGCTTCCTGCCCAGGCTTGGGGTTCACGCTCCTGGCCGAGGAACCAACGGGCGGAGGCGAAAGCGTCTCGTCCTGCCGATCTTCTTCACCTGAAGACGTTCACCTCATCCTCGAGGCTTCTTCAGAACCGGAGAAATCCAAGTCCAGTTGCCACGACAAAGGGAATAGTGTTAGGAGAACATTCATTTATTCAATGTCTGCACCTCTGGGTCGCAGAGGTTCTGGAAGGCGCCGGTCCATCACAGGGACACACATGGAGACGCACAACCACACACTCATTCATTGTCTCCAATGAAGCTCCTGCACGTGGAGAAGCCGGAGAACCTCGAGGAACCCCATGCAGACACAGGAGAACATGGAGGCTCCACGCAGGAAGGCGTCCTGGGGAAGCAAACCAGGGACCTTCTGGATGCGAGGGGGCGGAGCTAAGCACTGCCGCAACACGCTGCCTATAAAATAAATACTTCACATAAAATCCTGACTTGAAGTTCCTTATGTTTAGTTAGCACACACTTACACACTCACACACACACTCGGGAGACAGAAGGAGCAGGAAAGCAGCACCAAACATGAGTGTGTGTGTGTGTGTATTCATAGCTTTATTGTTATAGCTTTGTTTAGAGCAGTCGATACACTTTGAGGGGTTCGGGGGTTCTACCATACAAAAACAAGGCTATTCTGTTTGCAAAATATAACCACGTCTTGATTAAGAGTGCAAATAATAAGAATCCACTAGGCAGCGACGTACGAGAGTGACGCAGCGTGGAGGCGAGCGCCCCCTGCCGCGCACGTGCTCCGAGAGGGGGGTGCAAGAAAGTTTGTTAAAAACACCCCGGGGTGGTAGTTTGATGCTTTTCTTCGCCAATAAAATCCCCATTTCCGTCTTTTGCTTTCAGCCTGTTTATGGTTTTCAATCAAAACACATTCAAGGCAAATTTAGAAGGGCTTACAGCGTTATCGCTCTCCCAGCGCTCCTGCTGCCGCCGGAGGTCTGGTTTCGGCGTTTGGACGCCAGCGGGACGGCAGTGACTCAGCAGACGCTGCAGATCTCGGAGAACGTGATGGTCAAAGGGAGACTCCTCGCCGAAAAGGTGAACGTATGAATTGAGCTCCTCAGAGCGACGCCGGCTGCCGGACATTAAGTTGAGTGTTATTATTATTTTTCCCGTCGAGGGAAGCGTCCCGGATCAGCTCATCTGGTTTGTGAGAAGGAAAAGTTTTTAGTATTGTTTGAACACGAGTGTTAGTATGTCATCGTCTAAATGAGGTGTTAGATATTCTCTCAGATTATTAAGTGGATTAAATCCTAGAGAAATGTAAAAATAAAACAAAGGAACAGATTTTTTTACATGTATTAAATTCTCCAATTTGAATTTATGATCTATAGCGCTTATCTGGGGGCGGCTATCCCCGCTGTGATTGGAGGAGAGGAGGGTCCCCCTGGACCAATCACAGCGTGGGGATGTTTGCACAGGCGGGAATCACCTGTGAGGGGGCGGAGCCTCCCAGTTTATCATCTCAGAGAATTTGTGTGTTTATTTCTTGCAAGTGACTTCCAACATATAAAGTGTGAGTGAAATGGGAGAAGATCCTCGGCTTCCTCAGGAAGGAACGCGGCCGCCATGTTTTCCACATTGGGTTTCACCGGAGGGGTTTTAACCCCCCGACGAAAAGCAAAGACGTGAAGAATCCAGACCCTCTGGTACCGAGTTCCACGCCGCCGGAGCGAGCGGAAAGTGTCCTTCCGGCTCCTGGACCATCACGGGCTCAGGAGACCCACGGCCGCAGGAAGTGACATCAGCAGCGCCGGCAGCCACGGTGCAGATTTAGCCATGACGCTGATGGCGGAGCAGACGGGCAGGATCCCTGCGGGAGGAGAGCGGAGCGCCGGGTCAGGCGGACCTCCTCGGCGGCGGAGGTCGGGTCGAGATCACTCACTGTGATGGACCGCCATGCTGTTCTCCTTCCACTCCGTCCCCTGGTAGACCCTGCAGGTGTAGGTGTAGGGCTTCTCGTCCGTCATGGGCGCCCAGGTGAGGCGGCACAGCGAGGGCCCCACCAGGCTCACGTTGCTCCGCCGCCGGTCCTCGGTGGACACGTAGGTGACGGCGTTGGGGTAGGTGCTCCCCACCAGCCGGCTGTCCTGCCGGTACTCGCAGTAAGGACCCGGGATCTGGTAGGTGGGCGGGAACTCGCAGTCGATGCGAACGTTGCGCTCCATGTAGGTCACACACGGGAACATCTGAGGGCCTCGCGGCGTGAACAGGTAGGAGTACCAGGTGTTCACTGGAAGGGACGCAGGGCGGACGTTACCCGAAGGAGAGCCTCGAAAGCGGCGAAGGCCCCGCCTGAGAAGACACCTGGAACTACATCTGAGACGCCGTCATGGATACCGAATCGATTTCTACGTGGTTGGAGATCTTCTCCGCCCGTGCAAAGACACCGTAACGACGCAAACATCACGTCCACAAGGCGGAGGAGCTCGGCGGCTCCTCCGGGAACATGTGGATCCCTTCGTCGCACCGCCGTCCAGAAGGAACATCCACCCCGACCACCTCCCACGGTGAAGGGTCTGGATGCTGTCCTGGAGAAGACCTCTGGAGAAGACCTCTGGAGAGGACGCGCACTTACTGTGGCTGTACTGCGCCGCCGCCAGCCGCTGCAGCAGGAGGAGGCAGGCCGAGAGGAGCAGAGGCGGCCCGCCGGGCATCTCTGCGACTCGGGTGGGGAAGCTTCACCGCGCCTGCAGGAGGTCAACACGGGACATCACGAGCGGGTTCGGACACGCAGCCCACGGAGGACTGGATGACGATGCGTTTTTGTTGTTTTTTTTCTCCGGTTCCCCTGCAGCGCCGGACGGGACTACGCCCCTGCAGTGACTTTTCACTGCACCAAAAACTAACACGCACGTCCGTGTCACCCCCCCACCCCCGCGTGGAGAGGGGCGGGGGAGGAGGAGGAGGAGGACGGGGTGCAGCTGCAGACCTCCTGGAGAACAACGCGATCCCGAAACGGTCCTACCTGGTCCCGCCGCTCAGGGTCCCGCACCGCGCCGCGCCGCCGTGCTGCAGGACGCTCTGCAGAGAGAGAGGGGGGGGGGGCGACGACGCTCTGACGCGCACAAGAACACGCACGGACGATGACGACGATGCCCGAGTTGGTCGACGAGTCCGGATGATGGAGTTCTTGCATTAAAAAAATTGAAAAAGTTGAACTTTTCGGGGGTTTTTAGTCGCGTCTATTCCACGCCTTCCGCCAGCTGGCCTCCATCCGCGGCCGCCGAGAACACCCACGGACACCCACTGACGTGGGGCGTCTGGAGGCGGCGGGGCGGCAGCGCCCTCTGCAGGACACACGCAGGAAGCACCGTCACAATGCACCGACACACACACACACACACACACATACACATATAAGAATGCATGCACAAATACCCATATATAAACACATGCATACACAGACAACAACAATACACACACACAAGGAGACTTCCAGTGCACACACACACACACGGGGTGTCACCTGACGCCGGTCAGATCCTGGTTCCCCGGGCCGTTCACCCGTGCTGCGTCCAGGAGGGGCTCACACTGCTAACGTTAGCATGCGTGTCCCTGTTAGCTGTGACAGGGCCGCGTCCTTCTCCAGTCAACTCAGTCATCTGAAACCATTTGCCTCGATGTTGTGATGGTTTTCAGACCGGATGGAGATTGGCCGAGGGCTGGGTGGAGGCAGGTGATTGGCTGTGGCGGCGGCGAGCAATAACAAAGTAACTTGCACAGGATCCAAGGACATAAAGAGGGGAAACGAGACTTATTTCTGCATCTGAATGGGGTCTTGCTATGATTAGCACAAAAATAAAGATGTTGCTTCGAAGGTCACAACAACCTTTCCCTCTTTCCACTCGGTCGAGATACGACGAGAGGTCGCGGTAACCTTGACCTTCGGCCTCGGGGCCGTGCACGCATGCGGCCGGTTCGGGGGAGATGCACTCAAGGTGGTTTTTGTCATTTGTATAAACACTGAACGTGGCCTTGTGTCTCTGCACGAGGCCCCGTGACGGTCCGGGTGCGAGATAAGAAGATGGACGGTGACGGGACGATGATCGCAACACGAACCGGACGTCTGTGGTGAAAAGGTTTCTAAAGGTGGCCAGACGTGGACGTGAAGCTCATCTCCTCCGCCGGAGCTTTCCACCTCCCGACGGCTGTCGGCGGCCTGCAGCTGATGTCTCCAGAGCTCCTCTGGATCCCGCAGCTTCCCGTCCTCTCGGCTCGCCGTCACGAGCCGCCTCTGCGTTACAGAAGCGAACAAACCGTCAATCTTCACACCGAAAGCACGCCTGACAAAGACGAGGCATCGTTGTGTGTATTCACTGATAGCTTAGCGTCACACAGCGGCAGAGTTCTGGGAGCGAGGGCGGGCAGAGGCGACCGCTCTGACTTTCCTCCGCAGTGTGTCGGCGGGAGCATCGAGCGGCGGCGATGCAGGGATCGCCGTCAGCAGCAGAATTCCTAATGAACGTCCTCGGGTGAGCTCCCGGTCGGCGGGAAGTTAAGACGCGAAGCGCCTTCGCTGTTTGCTGTGCTCGGCATCTTTCGGAGCTCCAGGGAGACCATGAGAAGGACAGGAGACCAGGGAGAAAAGGCTGCGCTGTACAGAGGTTACAGCGAGGTTATCCAGCCATCCATCCATCCATCCATCCATCCATCTATATATATGATAAGATAAACTTTATTGATCCCCATAGGGGAAATTCCTTTGTCACAGCAGTGTAACAGTTATAATGTCAAAAAAACGAAATAAATATGTGTATAAATATAAATAGAAAGACAGACGATGGCAAGACAAAAAAATGAATACACAGCAGATCCATCCCTCCATCCATAGATGTACAGTACATGTCTTTGACATGCAGTAAAAGTAAAAGAACAGGTCTGCACTAAACATGAATTCAACCTAATTGATCAATATCAATCAAATCAATTGATAATGGGAGTGTGTGTGTGTGTGTGTGTGTGTGTGTGCGTGTGTGTGTGTGTCTTTAAACCATCATAATGTCAATGATTTTTCATGTTGACACAATTATACATGAGAGTGGATCTCTTGTTTGGAGTGACATTGGTATGCTACTTAGCTTAGCTTAGCACAGAAACCCGGGTACCAAAGCGGCGTACCCGTACATTTAGCCTCGTCACCAGCATGCTGTTTATCATGTGCTGGGGATACATTTGGGATATCATTGTACCCACTGGAGGCGTGCGCTCGCAGCCTAACTCGAGACATCATCATCATCATCATCATCTTCATCAGAATCTGTCCAGAAAAGGTCTGGTTTGTGATTCGGCCGAAGTCCGGACACGTTTCGTTTTCCCCGTCTCTCAGCGGTCCGGCTCTGTGGACGGACACCGGATCCTCCGTCCCGCGCTCCGAATCAATGGAGATCCTGACACGATATCGAAGACCGTCCCCAAAGAGCGGCGTTTCCTCTCCCCCCTCCTCCCTCCGCCGCCGTCCACCCCCTCCCTCCCTCCATCGCTCTCTCCCTCTCTTTCTCCCTCTCCCTCTTCATTTCTTCTACAAGTCGACCTCTACTGTATCTCCCTGGCATCGCGCTGCAGACACCGAGGGAGGCTGCAACCGCATCTGACAAGGTGAGAGCGTTTCATTCGGTGTCGGTGGATGCGGGAAAAAATCATACACGGGACGGTGTTTTCACAAGACGTGCGTTTCTGCGTCACTTCTTTTTCTTTTTTACTCGGCGTGTCGTCCGGTTGGGTCGGCATTTAAACGACAATGAAAGCAAACGCCAGTCACCGTCACACCGGCTGCAGATAAAATGCTTTATCTGATATTAGTGAAGAGAAACAAGGCGAATAATCAACTTGCACCCCCGCTCCTCCTCCTGTGAGGCTCAGCAAAGAAAGGCGAACATAAGTTTGCAATCCCATCATAGTTGACAGAGTGTTTTACCAGGCTGTTTCTGACACTATTCCTCTTGTTTTTGTCTTTTCTCGCTCAGCTCTGCATGTAAATGGCTCATTGGCTCATCCTCGCCTTCTTTAACCCCACCTCCCTTTTTTCCCCCAGGAAAGTTGTGAGAATGTTCCTGCTCGTCGCTGCGTTTCTCTTCGGTAAGGTCATTTGCGCCAAAGCGCGAAACCGCGGCGGCCGTCTGGCGGTAACTCGGTTTCCCCTGTGAATCCTCCCAGGCTTGGCTTCGGCTCAGAAGGTGGTTCAGCTCCAGTACTGCTCCCTGGGGGAGGCCCACCTCAGGATGGACTGCAGGTACGTGCTGCCGGCCGAGTCGCCGGAACCCTTTTGCAAGTTCACGCAGGGCGAGAGACTCCTGGACACCACCGACCCGGAGGAGGAGCAGCACGCCCCCTTCAAGAACCGGGCCAAAGCGCGCATGTTCCCCGGCAACATCTGCCGCCTGCTCTTCAAGAACCTGCCCAGCGGCAAGTCCAACTTCACCTGCAATATCAGACTCCCGGACTCCGCGACCACAGCCACCAGAACCTCGGTGGTCGACAAAAGTACGTTGTTTGTTCTTTTTTCCCCCGCAGGCTGCCCGATGAAAAAAAAAAAGAAAACAAAAAAAAAAAGCTGCGTTACTTGATGTTTTTTTCCTTCACGCAGTGCTCCTCCTCCCCTGCTCTGCTTGGAGCGTCTCCTTTCCGAGCTGCAGCGGCCCGCTGGTGACCTTGCTGACACTTCCCTCGCTGCTGACGGCCCACTGGCTGTAAACCAGATGCAAACGGCGCCGCGAAACCTGCCGCCGGACGCAGCGGAGGCTGCGGGTTGACTGAAACGCCAACACAGTATACTGTATATTTAGTAGCCAAGTAGTCACATGCTTGCGGGCTTCCGCTGCATCATGCAATCACTACCGAGAACACATACTACTACTGTACACACATTATACTACTGTGTACTGCTGGTTACGACCGGCGCAATGCACGGCAGAGGTCTGCTGCGACGCCACAGAGTCACTAGATCTGCGCGGTAATGACACCATTTAGACGTGCACGAGGGGAAGCCAGAGGGCCGATGAGCTGACGAAATACTATTAAATATATACATATATATACATCTATTAAAAAAAGCACTTCACGCGAGTCGTAATTGTTGCAAAGTTCTCGAGCCAAGAAAGTATTCAACCGGCCATCGTGAGCGAGTGAGAGAGCGAGAGGTGTGACGGCTTTTCTAGGAGATGCGTCACGGAGGTGATTTTACTTATTTATTCAAAGGTCTCCGAAGTGGGCACCGTGGGGGGGGTCTGCATGACTCAGATGGTCAGGCGATGATATCTAATGTTCAAAATGATGTATAGGATAGCCATACGTACATTTGAAAATGGATTCAGCCGTAAATGAACTCAATGCTAACGTGAAAATTCAAATTTTTTTGCCTCAATGTGAGTGAATTTGACAGACGGCTGGTGCGGCGGACTTGCCGGTCTGGAATGGTTTAAAAGCAGAGGTTTCGGGGAGCCGTGCACGCTGGCGTGCCGCATCGGACGGTGCGAACGCCGTGTTCGCTTTGGCCGACGTTCGCCCCCTGGGCGCGGCTGCGGCCACGCCGTGACGAGCCCCATCCTGTTTGCGTTTTATCTTTACGAGCCGGCGCCGCCGAGTTCGGACGGCGGGGAAGCAATATCTTAGCTGGCAGCCGATCGGTGCATGAGCAATACGGTGCGTATTCTTATCAGACACCTGCTGTACCTAAATATTCGTATACCTCTGAAAACGAGCAGTTTATTCAGATCCACGTGGATGCCTCTATTTATAAATATAAATCAACTATGCTCTTTATGGTGTGGTATTTTCTGTGGTACTATTTTTACTAACGGCTGAGTAGATATGTAGGCAAAGCACAATCATTTAATTCTACTATATAGTGTGTATTGTCCTGTTTTGGCACTGAACAATATAAACTAAGCTGCGTGACACACAGAAATTAGAGGAGGTTATGCATGAAATCTGGGGATAATCCTGAAGTGTATCAGCGTAGAAAATAAGAAAATGCCAGCTGGAGTGACAGCCATGAGGATATACCAAAGTTTACGTATATGCAAAGAACTCCTGTATCCTGTCTTATCAGCTGGTTCAGCATTTACCGAGAGGAAAAAAATAACAACAAGAGTCCAAACCTTTGCTCATACCGGTATTAATCCGAGCAATAAGTGTGTGTGTGTTTCTCCAGAGCCCGACGAGGAACTCATTTCACCGACGCATGACCGGCCAGTGTTTGGCCTAAATGTGTTGTGGAACTGTGTTGCGTACCGGTGGAGTGATAAATCATCCTGTCTGTTTTTAAAGTCTTTTTCCCGGGAAAAGAAATCTCAATTTACCATAATTATGAATTAGCCACCCATGAGATGCACCGTATCAATAAAGGTTGATGTTTGACTGGTTTTCATACACCTGTCTTGCAAAAGTCTGTGTCATTTATCTGCACATCCTTGATGTGCTTTCTGTTCCTCTTTTTCAAAAGATTGTTTGGCTTTAAGACAAAACGCATGTTCTTTCAAACCACTTTCAGTGGCAAGAAAACACACGCAATGTGTGTCTGATGTCTGAAAGCGTATCCATCAATCTACGAATATCAAGACTCGACCGAAATCCAATAGTAGCGGCTATGATTATCAATGAAACATTGTGTGTATTACAATTAGCATCCAAACACAATCACACACATAAAAAGCTCTATCCATCTGCCTTAACACAGCCAACGGGAGAAGTGCGCTACTATACTCGGATTGGCGACTGAAAACTACCCGTAATAATAAAAATAAGAGGATTAAAGAACACCGGGAGAAGGGCAGAGGAGGTGAACTGAAGTTAAAACTAAATCATTCTTGAACAGGGACATAGAGGGAAACAGGGAACGATGTTAAAGGCGAGTAATTAAACAAAGAAAGGTAATTAAAAGCAAAGGAGAAGGGGGTTTTGGTCTCCCGAGTTCCTCGGCTCCTTCACACAGACAGCAGACGACACACTGCGGTTTTTCAGTCGCTGAGTGTCAGTGTTTTTGTTTACCCAGGAGGAACATCACTGAGGGTCAACCCACCGAAACCCAGCGCGCTGAACCATTGCCATGACGACCTGCAGCTCATTTACACACACAAAACACACAGCCAGGCTATTGTTGTGTCACAGACACGGAAGGGCTATTTTATATTTGTTAAAACTGCAAGGTTTTTGGATATTTAAAACTAATAATGATACAACTGGCCCACTTTGGGTCATTTTATGCTTTGATATTTTTATAACAAAACCTCTCTCTCTCTCACACACACACACACACACACACACACACACACACACACACACACATTGTAACATTTTAATCCGGGAAACACCCGAATGACGGTCAAACATCTGTTTATTGAGCAATAGCTGTTGTTGGCCGCAGCGACAGGCGCGCAGACCGGAAGTCCAGCGTCGCCGTTTCCGGGTGACGTCACCGTCCGACCTGTTTTTCCACCTCGAGCACCTGCGGAGGTCCTCTTACCGGAAGTGACGACACACAGGTGTAGCCTGGCCCCTCGGCGAGCTGAAGCCAAACCCGCCCCGATATTGGCAGGATTTTAAAAAGCGCTTTCGTTCTTAACGGATATTGTGATTTTTATTTTCATTTACATCTCATTTGCGGTGTTTTGTTCCTTCTTTTTTTTACCTGTTTGTATTTCGGGCTGAACATCCGGGGCCTTGAGATGTTGGCCAGCCTGCTGGTTTCGGTGGCTTTGTTTGGAGTGACAGGTGAGTCCAACCCGACAACGAAAGCAACGGCCGTTTCAAATACTCACATCAAATTTAAGGGCTTTTAATACTCCCAAAATAAAATACTAGAGCTTTCGCGATGTGAAATTCGACACTTCAATCCCCGGTGAAGGTAGTTTCGACCGAACGGAAGCGCTCGACGTCGGCCTGTACCAACTCAGGTACAGGGGTCGGTGCTAGCTTCGGGTGTTTATTTAACATCTACCTCCGTTAAAAATAGTGGAATATAGAGAAGTTTGACATTCTCTTATTTATTACGGAGAGTTAAAAACTTTAACGGAAGCTTATTTAAAGTTACACCTGTTACGGCAAGAATGAGGCGGAGCCTCCCCTCCCTATCGCAACTTGTTTCGACCGGGCTTCGGCCCTTCGTCGCCCGGCCTTGCGACCCGGGATCAGACTAACACCTGGAACCTCAACGCATTTCCTTGCACTTTGCTGCATTTCATGTAGATTTTGCACACTTTTGCACAACCGGGCTGCAACAGCGGGCCAAGTGAGATTGTGCGTGTGTGTGTGAACGTGTGAGCTGTGGGCGGATGTGCGACAGTTTCACCCGAAGTGTTTTGTGGGCCCAGACAGGAATGAGGAGAGGCTTCTTTTTTTGTCAGTGTGTCAAGTTTCACTTAAGTCACTTTGAGGTCTAATTTGAACACACACACACACACACACACACACACACACACACACACACACACACACACACACATCTGTGGTGATGTGATCCTATGTTGATTGGTAGTGATGTATTGCGACGGCATCTTCAGAGGCCAGATCGAATCAGGTTGTCCTGAAATGGAAGTAAACCTGTTCGGGTCGAGAAGCTGCCGATCTGCATTCTTCATCCTGTGACCTGAACATCGTCATGCAGTTGACTTGACCTCTAATCCTCCTTCCATTTAAAGCTCGTTATGAGTCAGTCAAAGAAGTTGTGTGTAGTCAGACGGTGACCGAAACTAAGCCTTGACATCATCATGTTGAATTCTTTGGCGTCTGTGACACATTTGGGCCCTCAGAGAGCTGAGGCTTTCAGTCTTAGTCTTTATACTGATTAGTAAATTTTTTGCTTCAACAAAGTTAATTAACTCCAAGGAGTCTGTTGTAAACGGTAACCTTTACCCACACATCACATAATCACTTAATATTTGTGAGATTTGAATCAAAACAATCCATTATGTGAGCCCAGGTTTGGATCTTGTACTGGCTGTCAGTGTGCGTCCCAAACAAGGAACCAATATTTTAATTTAGGATGTCTTGTTTGGTGTGTGTGTGTGTGTGTAAAGAATTGCTGTAGTTCAGCTGCACCCACACACTGGTTTAAATCCACGTGGGCAGCGGAGCGCGGTAGCACTCAGGCTGACACTGTCATCTCAAACATATCACCAATGGAATATATTGCAATATTAAAGTAATCAACATGATATGGATGTGGCTCCACACACCCCGCATCCCAGGAGCTTCTTGTATTCAAACTTAATTACTGCAACACGAGCCGCTCATCCTGGGCTGAGCTTTGAGTCACAGCTCAAACATATAAGCCTTAAAACTCACTTTGAACCTCTGGATATCCTGGTCGGCGGCTTTTTCTTCACTTTCTGGTTTTGTTTTCAAGCCTATTACATCATGTCTTAGTTTCTGCTCACCGTTGCCTGCTGGGGAAATTGTTTAAAGAAAGTGACTTCCTGTAAAGATCTGATATTACATTAACAATTTAGATCACATAGCTAACTTTTTATATGCCTCATTTTCCTTTATATTCTGCGTAGGCAAGTACACAACTACAATATACTGCTGTGACTGTGTGTCGTACATCCCATTGTGTAACTGTGGTGTGTGTTTGTGTGTCCAGGTGTGAGTGGCTTCACCGTCTCCACCGCCAATAAAGATATTCGGGTGAAAGAGAATGAAGGTGAGTCCTGGAGTCAAGAATTTGAATGTTTTTTTTATCAGTTTTTTATCAGCTTTTTATCAGCGATCTGACGGTGTGAACGTGCAGTGTTTATCTTAAATGTGCGTTATCATAATAAACACATTCTGATTCCCAGCGTCGGCTTTTCCTCAGTCGGGCGAGGAATTCGGGGGTCATTGATCTGGCGTTGTAAACCCCTCCCTGGTTTCCTGTGTCCGTCCTGCGCGTCAGCGGACGCTTCTCTCTTTGGGTTTTTGTGGCTTGTCGAAGGATGAGGAGGCACTTAGAGAGACTGAGAAGGTGGCTGATTGCAGGGCCTGCAGTATTTCTTTGTAGACCACAAACATGGATTTATTAGACTCTTGTTTTCCTTCGAGGTCACCACAGTGAATCATCTCCTCCATCTATCATCTTCTCTCACACCACCTCACATCTTTGCCTCTTTCACTCTTTCCTCTTGACCTCCTACCTGGCAGTTCCAACCCCGGCATCCTTCTAGCAATATCCTCACCATCCCTCCTCTGTGCATGACCCAACCATCTTAGCCTGGCTTCTCTGACCTTCTCTCCAGATCGTCTAACATGTGTCGTCCCTCTGATGGTCTCATTCCTGATCCTCTCCATCCTGGTCACTCCAAAAGAGAACCTCAACATCTTCATCTCTGTGACCTCCAGCTCCGCCTCCTGTCTTTTTCTGTATGAGACTGGGAAAGGGAATTAATGTCCCCTTTTATACCCTTCTTGAGTGAACACACAAACTGTTATCTGTTCGTCTGATTTGAGTTTGTCTTTGGATAAGAGCCGTGTCTGTGGCATAAGTAGCTTTTCATGGGACAGAGATATGATTGTCAAAACATTCATACTATGCCACGTCGACTCTTTGAGTGAGAGAATTACAGTCAGGTTGTATTTATTATGATTTCCAGACTATAAGCCGCTATTTTTTTTTCCACACGCTTTGAACACTGCGCTTGAACGATGCAGCAAATCGATGGATTTTTTTGGGGGGCAGTTGAGCTTCACGCCGCCAAAATATTGAGCCTCGTCACGTCGGACAGATGAAATGAGTGTGAAATTCTGAGGCCGTTCAATTCCGACAGCCAAGAAGACGACTTTAATGGTTTTAGTGCGCGGGAGGAAGACCAAGATAGACATCAGCTGGAGGAGGACAAAGAAAATGGATGGATGGACTTTTCCTTGACTTATTTATTATTCATCTTTTTCATCGGCTGCATTACAGCCACTGTTTGGAAAAAAGCATTTCCAGTATGTATTTGTGGATGTTTCTGTGTAAATATCTCATGTTACAATGTGGACACCTGCGGCTTATAGACAAGTGTGGCCTAAATATGTACACATACATTTATTTTAGCAGTGCGGCTAATATTCAGGTGCGCTCAATAGTCGGAAAATACTGCATATGGCAGTTGTCTTATGACACTCCATGTAGAGCAGGTCTTGAGCACTCTCTTTAAGATGATCCACAGACAATAAACTGTCCTCCAGAAGTGAATGTTCGGCGACAGGGGCGAGGAAACGCTGACTTTTTACCAGAACCCAGCTCAATGTGCCGCTTCATAGGACGGTTGAAGTTGGGAAATGGCTCATATTGGTTGTAGCCACGCAGAAATGAACCGTCCTTGTATCTCCATCATTTGTTGGCCTTCTTGCGAAGAAAGACGAAGCTGATTGTACTTTCTAACGAAGTACAATAGAAATGGTGTGTTTTGAAATGACTGTAGTTTGGAATCGTGTCTGCAGCGCAGCCGGTGGATTTATGCTAAAGCCTGTTCACTTTGTGACGATCAAGTCGGAGCTGTGTTTCTGTTCTTATTCTCCTTCTGTTTGTCTGTTTTGTTTTCTTCTCCAGGTGTTGACCTCACCTGCTCCTACTCGGCCGACTACGGTAACGACGTCAGAGTTGAGTGGAAATTCAGCGACCTAAAGGGCTCACAGAAATATGTGTTCTACGACGGGAAACCCACAGGTCGGCTTCTGATTCACGTATTTTCACATTGTTGTTGTGACTGCTCGTGCATGTTAGCGTCCTGATCTCTATCTCACCCTCATCAAATTCACGCTATCTTTTCCTTATTCTAGTCCCCGCGGTCCGATCCAAATCTGCTGAAACACAGCAGATTTATTCCGAACTCTAGCTCGCCATGAAACCCTTTTTTTACTGTTTGGTTTGTGTCTGGTATGTCACAACAGAGTGGGAGTTTCCTTTCTTCTTTCCTCTCTTATTAACATAAGCAAACGCCAATTTTAGTTGAGAAACATCCTCTTTGTGTTTAAATATGCATTTCCACATGTGCCGGCTGCAGCTCAGTCTGTAGAACCGCCGTCCCTCTCACGGGAAGGTTGGCGGTTCAACCCCCAGCTCCTTTAGTTTGCACGCCGGCGTCCTCGTGAAGACGCTCCCGCTGGCTTGGTGACGGCCTGCATGCTGCCGTGTGGATGGACCTTGCAATATTCTGTCCACTAGCAAAATACATTTTTATTTGAACATGTTTCCCTGGTGGATAGTGATGCGGGATGAGGAGGAGGTGCTGAGCGAGCTCACGTATGGACTGACTGTCCAACAAAGTGTGTGCAGCTGATGATCAGCAGAGGGAGACAAAGGTTTCTCTGAGGGAGCTTTGACATCAACTCCAGACCCTCGCGGTCGACGAGAAGGTGCTCGGTTTCTCACCGTGACGCTGCGACTCTCTCTCAGTGTCCTACTCCAACCGGGTGGTGATGTACAACAACAACCTGAGGTTCTCCAAAGTGACGCGCTCGGATAACGGCATCTACACCTGCGAGGTGTCGTCAGCCAACCGGCCCTTTGGGGAGGTGGACGTGAAGCTGACTGTTCTGGGTGAGGACCAACGTGCACGCACCTCTTCGGTTCACTCGTCCTCCTGGTTTGGAACATAATCAAGTGTTACATGAACTCAGTCGCTCGTGTAAAAATATCTATGAACCCGCCTGATTTGAAGACCCTCTAAAATAACCCGATTATGATGTCGGGTTAAAATAAAAGATGATTAATGTGTGCATGATTACTTAATATGAGAGATGAGAACAACTTTATTTATCCCGAAGGATTGTTGTGCCAAAGTTTCAAGCAAAAATATAACAGTAATGGATAATAGTAGGAAGGAGGGAGAATAAGAAATACAATAAAATATAAATTGTCAAGGTTAAGGCTATCAAGTGTTTTAAGGTCTTAAGTACAAAGATTTGAAGATTCCCTGGGGCTGAGGGAAGAAATATCTAATAAATGATATCAGACCTTTATAGAAATGCAATCTGGAAAGTGAGCTTCGAACCCTGAAACTGATTTTGGTCTTAAGTTCATAGCAGGCTTTGTGTAACAACATGAAGGTTGTGTCCCGCAGTGCCGCCATCTGTCCCCGTGTGTGACATTCCCACCTCGGTGACCACGGGCCGCAACGCCCGGCTGTCGTGCTCCGACCGCGACGGCTCCCCTGCTCCTCAATACCGCTGGTATAAGGACAACGTTCTGCTGCCTCCTGAACCGCAAAAGATCGCCGGCTTCCAAAATTCCACCTATAAGCTCAATGCTACAAGCGGCGTCCTGGTGAGTGACGTCTATACACACACATGCACACACACTCTTATTCTGCACTGCGGAAGCTGTGATGATGCTTTGAATCCATCTTTTTTTCCCATGGGCTTTCGTTTGGCCGCTCAGGAGTTTCTGAATGCCGGGAAGAGCGACACGGCACATTACTACTGTGAGGCCTTCAACGTCGCCGGTCCTCCTCAGCGCTGTCGGGTCGCAAGGATGGAAGTCCGTGAGTGAGCCTCCGCTTCCTTAACACATTTCACCCTTCAGTGTTTTTCCAGAATGAGGTCATCAGGTGGCGCCGGGTGATACGAGAAACACTACGGTCCTGATTGTCACACAGCTTCCAGATTCTCTCAGGCTACTCTCTCGCTTGTATTTGAAAATGAGCCTGTCATTTAGAATCTACAATCTGATATTCAACCTAAAAATCCGTAATGACATATTGCAAATCGGCATTGTGTCTTAAGTTTTCGCAGACTCTTTAAAGTGTGTCAGCTGATGGCGTGGGGCTGATATGGAGCTCAAATAACATTGTTCCATCAGTCAAAAGTTGTACTTTTTGAGACGTTTTAAAAGATTGCTCTTTGACGATGCGGTGGACGGGCCTCAGTGTGTATCCGTGTGTCCCTCAAGGTGACATTAACACCGGAGGCATCGTCGCCGGGGTCATCGTGGCTCTCCTGCTGCTGGTCCTTCTGGGAGTGGGACTTTGGTATGCCAACAAGAAAGGATACCTGCCCAGTGAGTGAACGCCTGTATTTCATCGCCGCCCGCTCGCAGATTTACACTTTTCATCATTTAGAAATCGTGAATGCATCCCCAGCCGGTCCACCCCGGTGGACAGATTAATGACCGCGCTATTACAAAGTACAGAGGAGGGAAATAAACCGTGGGCTGTTAAGGAAGATGAATACAAAAGTCAAAAGAGATTTTAGTTTCCCCCTATTGTAACAAGTTCCCATAACCTGCTCACTGTTTTCCAGCTACTGACTCTGTTTTCTTTCTTCCCTCCACAGAGAAGAGTGAAAGGTAAAAAAAAAAATCCTCTTTTCTTATTAATGCTCCTTGTTGGAGTTTATCAGATAATCCAAAGCCTACTTGGTACTCCAGATGGTACTTACTAAATACCCAAAGATACACAGATTTCCCTCCGAGTACCTTTGTAACGTGCTCTGCTTTCTGACTCTGCAGCAAACCCAGACCCAACGTGGTGTACCAGCCCCAGTCACTGTACGGCGGCGAGGAGGAAGACGTACGTATCGTCCCGCGCCTCTCCAAGACTCACTCGCTCACTCACTCACCTCAGATTTTTACTGGGACGACTCTACGCTGTCGTAACAAGATGTTTGTCTCTGCGTCTCAGGGGGAGTTCAAGCAGAAGTCGTCGTTTGTGGTGTAGTCTGCAGGCGGCGTGTCTGAACGGAGGGCACGGCGGCGTTCGTCTCAGCGTGTGCTCTGCCTCTTTTCGCCAGGAGATTGTTTTATCGATCTAACTCGCTCCCGTGTTCCTTTTGAATCGAGGTGGACTGTCGTTTCAAATCCATCAAGCCGGAAAATGACATGAGATAATGATCGGCAGGGAAGTTTTACAAATTGCCGGCGTATCAATTGACTGGCGACTTCTTTTTAACGTGTTTTTTCTGTATGTGTGTGTGTGTGTGTGTGCGTGTATGTGTTTTATGAATTTCTGTACCTCCAAATGACAGAACTCTACTTAGCTTTTAAGCAATAGAAAAGTCAGTTGTTTTGTTTTTTTTAGATCCCCCTGAAATTTACCCCTCTGCCTGAATGCAATAAAACAGCCTTATTTTGAATGGTGAACACTCATTCCTCTGCAGAAGAAAGACGTCCATTTTCCTTTCTGCTATGCGTCACCTTAATTTCCTTCAGAATAGCATCCAGCTCAGTCTGTGCAAGTTGTCGGCTAGATAGAAGAATGCTGCTTCATCACAGAAGTGCTATCGAGATTTTAATAACCCCATCGCTGTTGTACTGTACAATATGTTTTTTTCTGCACTGTAAATATCTGATTTTACTTTTTCAAATGCCCAAGTTTTTTATCTTTTTTTTTTTAATTGAATTTGGATTTCTCACCAGCAACTCCCGACACGTACAATGACTTTCACATCTAAAATCTCCCCCAGACTTCTGCAGGAAACTCGGTGCAGAGAACCAGTCATTTCCTGTTCAGGCCGTCACTCGACACTGAGCCACAGTCAGACGTGAGGCTATGACACTGGAATGAAAACACTTTTAAATTATGACGAACCTTGTTAATATGTAACATGGATTTGTACGGCCACTGTTTTAGTTCTGATATAAACTGAGATTATGCGCTTGAGTTTCACTTTAACGTTTGCCATTTGCAATGACTTATTGACTTGGGTTGTCAAGGTGAGTAAGATGTCAGTGTCTGAATTGGGAAGCTGTCTTTACAATGTATGCACAAGCTTTGCAGGATATTTAGATTATTCAGCTGATTATTGTGACACTACCTTGTGATTAAATAAACTGTCTTGGTAAATCGGTCTGCTGTGGTTTCAGTTCATACGCTGGCAGTAAACGAGTTTAATTCATGATTCTGTTATCACTCTTCAGGTCTCCATTTGATTGAATGCTACTTCCTGATTCATCTTATTTCAAACTGAACAC
The DNA here is from genome assembly GCF_037954325.1 of Fistularia commersonii. Classification (NCBI taxonomy): domain Eukaryota; kingdom Metazoa; phylum Chordata; class Actinopteri; order Syngnathiformes; family Fistulariidae; genus Fistularia; species Fistularia commersonii. The sequence continues at coordinate 684,156 of NC_141312.1, forward strand.
AGACACCATAATGTCTACTGCATGAAAGTTCTTGAAGATCAAATGGTTGTTACTGGTTAGACTTTTTAATTCCACTCCCTTCAGCCGTAGGGAAACTCAAAATATCTGTACTTAAGACACTTTGTAGCCTTGACTAGTTACTTAGACACTTTATAGTTTTATTTGTATTTCTTATTCTCCCCCCCCCTTTTTTTTACACTGTTTATACAATTTCCTAATATGATTTATTATTATGTTGAAACTCTGGCACAACAATTTCCTTCGTGATAAATAAAGTTATTCCTATTCTTAGATGTGTTAGCAGTAATAACAAGTAGGTACTGTCTTTTTCCGCGTGAAAAGTTAACCAAGTTACTTATAAGTGTCTATCAGGTGTAACAATCGTCACGATGTTACATTTTTCAACAGAACTCAAACTTATCCTAACTAGGTTAAATCGACATAATCGAATATGTTGTTACTATGACAACGGCCGAAGGCGTGCAGCAGTAGCAGCGGCCGTCGCGCTGCCTTCTGCGCATGCGCGGGCCGTCACCGCCCACTTTTCTCAGAAAGGGAAGCTTGAGCAATTGTTTCCAACCCCCGCCCTGCACCGCGGCCTGTCGCCGCTCCATTCTCGCCGTCGCTGCGGGACAACGTGTGTCAACATTTTGTTTTTTTTACATTTTTTTTGCATTTAAAAAACCGCCAAAGCACGACGCTCGGACTTCCTGTCTGACGGAAACGATGTACTGTCACTTTAAATGACGTAGTCCCCAAGCTGCGCGCTGATTGGCCGGGGCGCCGCTCACTCAGGCCCCATTCATAAATAAGACATGGCGTGGAGAGGAAGCCGCCGCTAGACGCCTCCGATTCCTCGCCGAGCGGACCGGATGCCAGCGGGGGCCAGACATGTTCGCGTCGGCCGCGGACCGTGAATCGGCGTTACGACCGGGACGCGGAAGGAGAAGCGGTATCCCGCGGCGGAACCCCCCGCCGCCGCCGCCACCACCACCGCCGCCGTCGTCGTCGCCGTCTCCCCCGAGCGAGAGCCGCCAGGAAGCGGATTGACCGAGATCACGCCGCCGGATGACCGAGCCGAAGAACCGCTCTTTTCCCCCCCGAGGGGTCGGCGATTCCTCCGCGCCTCAGCTCCGCTCCGACCCCAGCCCGTAGCCTCCCTTCCCGTTTCTCTTCTTCTCCTTTTTTTTTTATCCTCGATGACTTTATGAATAAGAATTAAAAGCGCGGAAGTGCCGGCAAGCCGATGGAGCAGTGAGTCATGGCAGCTAAAGAGGACCTATACGCCAAAGTGACCCCGCGGAGGCAGCGGCAGAGCCGGCCGAGCACCGTGAAACACGGATCCACTCTGGACGTGCTGCTCTCCATGGGCTTCCCCAGGACCAGGGCGTGAGTACACAGCTGCACTGTCCCATGACACACACACACACACACACACACACACACACACACACACACACACACACACAACTCGGAAATGCATGCAAGTTTCACATAATAAGTGATGCATTGAGTTTCCCTCTAAGCGTCACACAGTGAGGTGTGTGTAACGCACACACACACACACACACACACACACACACACACACACATACATAGATCCACCTCCAGGTGTTTGAATGTCTCTCCATCCTCTACACGTCTCTTCATTCATCCTTTGCACTGTTTACTTTTCCCTGCAATGTTCTCATCTCGCTGCAACAATACACTCATTATTCATTGTTTTGCTTTTTATTGCAACCTATCTGGCCTATCATCAGCGTGGACGGACGGCGGAATAAGACTGCCGTTGTGCAGGGAAACATGTTTCCAGGGTGTACATACGTGCGGTGGATGGAACCAGGGGTTCCTGCGAGGAGCTCAGATGTTGTTGGGGAACGACGCACGAAAACCTATCGGGATAAACATTTTCAGACGGTCGCTGACAGATCACCTCAAATTTGTCATCAATTTTTAAACATCCAATTGGAAATGTTTAAAGGCTCCCTCAGACGTGTGGGTCAGTTTGTGCAAAAATAATTTTTCTGGGGTTCTGAGACACAATTTGATTTATGTGAGATTTAAAAAAACCATAAACGTCTATTGCGGGATAGTTAACGACAACAGATGGCTCGAGGAACACCTGACACGAAGCGCAGCGTTGCCATGGCGATGATTAATAAAGCGGGTTTACCTTAAGATGGGCCCGTTTTCACCGGAGTCTCTGTATTGGGTGCAGACTGCCTTCAGCTCTTCTTCAAGTAAGAAGCTGCTGACAGATGGCAGCGGCCGGCGCTTATCTGATGATGTGGAAGGAGATTTGATTGGATTGTTGGTTGCGTTGTGAATTGGGTCTCGGGGACTTTGGGAGAATAAAGAGCCGGGAAACGCAGCGTTATTCGTCCAAACCATCAATGCAGCGTCGTCTTGTTGGTTCCCGCCTGAGAAATCCCCATTTCCTATCATTGTTAACATTAGAACTCATAAATAAGCGCTTTGGAGAGACGCCATCCTGGATCTTTACCTTTTAAATGGGATAGAAATGACTTTTACCGCAAATATGAAATTCCTACCAAAGCATCATTTACTCTTTGGCTGGGGTTGTTGCCTAAGAAAGCTCCTCAGCCAAAACACGCGGCCGCTTTGTTAAACCAGATGCAAACGGTATCTTCGTGCTTCAGCCCTGGAGAGGACAAACACACACACACACACACACACCCAAAGCAAGGCTTTACTTTTGGTTGGGCGCAGCTGAGACTTATAATTACTGCCCCTCGTCGATTGTGTTGTTGAAAATCCCCACATTATATAATGATGATCTGAAGGCCTCGGCTCCCACAAAAGCCCGACTGTGTGCGCTCATCTGTGTGTGTGTGTGTGTGTGTGTGTGTGTGTGTGTGTGTGTGTGTGTGTGTGTGTGTGTGTGTGTGTGTGCGGAGGGCCTCTAAACAAAACACATCAACTGCAGTTCAGCCAGAGTTTTAGCGGCGAAGGCGATCCCACCGAGGCGTGATTGGATGTCTCTGGTGCAGTAACAACCCTGGACGCCTCCTGACCCGACCTGAGGCGGGGAAATCTAAGAAAGTTGAGTGTGTGGTCTTTCCACCAACGGCACAGATGGATTATCTCCTAAAATAGCCTCCCCCTTCCTCTGTGAATCATAACAGAGGTCACCCAGGGTTCCTTCCCTCTCCTGCCCGAAGATCCCCCGCGGAGGACGGGAGTCGCGGCCATCATTAATGACGGGGCGCCAGACTTTGATTTGACGGCGCCTATGAAAGCATAATGAAGCAGAAGACTTCGGCGTGGAGGCCTCGGAGCCGTCGTGGCCGGGGGAGGGTGGGGACGTGGAGGCCAGCTGAGGATGCACGCCCTCCGGCTTGCAGCGGAGTGTGTGACTTCAGCATCCGTCCAGCGGAGACTCCTTCACTCGTCGAAGGAGGAAACCTCTTCCTGGCTTTCACACGTCGTGAAAGTTTGGAGAACTTGCCGCTGACTGGTTGTGCTGCGGATTCATAAAGATCTGTCATAAAGCCATAGAGGATTCCTAAAAGTGCGAGCCTTTGGTCCAGCTGGGACGTGGTGGAGCGGATCACGTTACCGAGTGTGTTGGCGGACCGGCACCCGCAGGAAGGGTCCAGGCTTTGTTTTTGTTTCAATGACAACAATAGGATGGCCAAAGCGGTCAGGCTCGTGTGTCTCCTGTGAGAACGAGTCAAGAAGCAAACGTGGAAAAACAACGCTTTCTGGAAGAATTTCACATTCAATTTTTAAAAGCAAAAAAAAAAAAAAATGCCAACAGAGTGCGGCGACACGACCTAGAACCCGTTGCGAGTTGTTCTGACCTGCGAGCTGCAGCAGGTGAAGAACCCGGAGACGTGTGAACACGCCCCGGTTTGTGAGAATAAGAATAAGAACAACTTCATTAATCCCGAAGGAAATTGCTGAAAATCCCCACAAACGCATCTCAGCACTGGACCTCAAGGTGCGACCCAGGTGTTACCAGCACCTCCAAGCATGGCAGTTTGTGTGGTCCCGGCCTGTCGGGGCGTCGCCGAGGCCAAACACTGAACGGACCCGAAAGCTCTCTCGTGCTCGTGTTAGCGACGAAAACAGGTTCTGCCGTTTCACACTTACGAAGCCCCTCATCCACCGCAGGGCGGTGCAGAGCTCACTTCCTGGTCCTGAGGGTCAGTTCCGCCATTAATCCGCGGTGGCGTGTGGATGGAGAACTTTTCCCCGGTTCCACCCGAGCTGTGTTTCCTCACTGTGGCGGCCGCCGGTGGTACCGCTTCCTTCGGCCACCATCTCCCAGAGAACGTGCGGGCCGTACGCCGTCCTCCAGGTTCACGTTCAAGTGTGAGTAAATGGCCGTCCGCCGCTCGGCCTTCGCCCAACGTGGTTCCGACGGAGGTCAAAGGTCACCGAAGCTCCGTATGAATGAGGGTATTTCTTCTTTTGCCCGCGGTGAGAGCAAATATTTAGCAAACCATTGCGAAGCCGAGGTCCAAAGGTCAGACGCATCGGAGCTCCGCTCGAGTCCCGGCTGCTGCCGGTTCCTCCGGAGCGCCGGCCCGGACGTTCGCCCGTCCACCCGGACACGCGACAGATGGAACTGGAAATAGATTGAAAATAAAATGCCCGATGCACATTTCGGTGTCGTCGTCAGAGGAAGAAGGAATAATAGGAAAATCAGTCATAGCGGCCGGGAACAAGGGCTTCATTGTGTGGGAGGGTTTTTTTTTTTCTGCAGCCGGTCGGGAGTATGAATCATGCACTCGCATAAAGAAACAGCCCTTCTGTTTTAATTGAGGTGGATTTTCTGCTGATTCATTCAGAAAAGGGCTGATGTAACCGGAGAGGAGCCGGACCGATGGTCCGAGGTGCGTCTGGAGAGCCAACCGAGGCTTCCATCCCCGGCGGAAGGAAAGGTGTACGTTTGTTCGGGTGGGTTTTCTCACCGACGCTCCCCATATCACCGTCCTGCTTCTTACCGTCTGACCCTCAGCCTCGGCTTTACGGGACCCGGAGTTTAATAACGGCGAGGAAAATCATCTCATCACACGCAGGACTCCCAGATACCTCCTTGGTGGGAGGTTTGCCGTTTGAAGGATGTTACTTGAGCGGTGGAAAATATTTGCACCTAAGCAAATATCATTTATATCAATTTGTCCTCGTTTTCCAAATAATTTTTCTGTTTTCCGGCAGTTTGAGTCAAACTGTAGGTAGTTATCACAAACAAACATCGCTTTGATGAATCTTTAAATGCACTTTAAAGGTTATGCGTTACCTTAAGAATTACTGTGTAATTGTGATGAATCGGCCGAAAGGGGATTTGTTTCTCTTCAGGAGGCAAAGCCAGGGCTTCCTGGAGGACGTCTGCATGTCGGTCCACCCCTATTTACAGAAGGACCTCCGCTTCCGAGTGCATCGACTTGGTAGTTTTCCGAAATCCGACCCGTCGCTCAGAAGATGTTTTGCTTTTTGATTTAAGCTCGGATCTGAGTTCGTAGCGGCGGGATGAGCCTTAAACACCCACCTGGACGCCGCTGTCCGTTTAGTGAGGACGGCAGCCGTGGAGAAGTCGTTGCGGGTGAGATGCGGTGACGGGAGGGCATCTTCTGTGAGAAGGCCGGAGACTTTTACGGGGATTCGGTGCGGCGGACGGCGGGAACGTGGACGGATGAAGACGGAAGAAATGTTCCAAACCGGTTTGATGGTTTTAGAAAGAAGAGCGGCTTCACGCCGTCCGTTTAGCAGCATTTAGCAACACGTCATAGCATCGAGGGTGGTGGCATCTTCAAGGTTAATACACTTGATAAAACCACTGTACATTCCCTTTTCCTATGTATTATTATTTTTTTATATAATATTTAAAAACTGTGTTCCTTATTTAAAAACTTGTAACAAAACTGGGGGACGATGAGGGATTAATCGCATTTCAAATAATGTAAATAGGGAAATTTAATTTGAGTAAATTGAGTTACAGGCTCGGTTACAGAAGCGCTTCAAGCCCGAGGTCGGGGCTTTACGAGGGGGGCAGAAAACCATCGGTTCGATCATTTTAAGTCACACGGTTGATTTTTAAATTCAAAATAAAACTAGTTTGATGGCTGCGTTCCCTGTTCCTCCCTGGTGAATAAAGTTGAGGTTGCCTTCTGGGTGAAGGACTCACGCCTGGCTAGCAGGAGCACAGTAAAATCATAAAGAATAAAAACAAAAAAAAAAAAAGAAAAACAGTGGCCGAAAATTCCACACCATTCGAGGGGTGGATATCTGGTAACATTTTAGTTTTCATGAAGTTCCCGGGAGGCGTGAGCTGGACAAGACCCACGCTATTTGTAAAACTCGCCATGCGAAAATAAGATTCTCCGTTAACGCCGCTGATGTTCGATCGACGAGCCTGCGAGAAGGCGGCCACCAAAGTGTGAGCCCAGAGGACGGCTTCGTAGCCGACGCCGCCCGGTTTCCCGTTTGGCTCAGACATGGAGATGCTCCGTATCATGCAGGAGCGTCAAACCCATTTCGAGGGCCACGTCGGCATCATGGTTGCCCTCCAAGAGACGCATGTAACAGTAAAAAGTAGAAAAGTAACTAAATGTAATGTAAAATAAGTGTAACTACTCCTTAATGTTAAATCATGTTCAAATCCAAATTGTTACATATGCATTTGCATCGATGTTAAAAAATATATTTTTATGAGTTTCCAAAGCTCTCGCTGCTGCAGTGTTTGGGGGTTTCATTCTCAGACAATTTGTTGTTTTTCCGGAAGGCTAACTTTAGCATTTTTAGCTCCGTGACTGGACGGAGATCGTGCTCTTTGACGGCCGACGCTGCCTCGTAACACAAAAGACACACCGCTTTTTCTCCTCGAAGCGCAAACGTGTATCGGCCTTCCCATCTTTCTGGAAGCAACCTTCCATCCGCAGCAACTTTTCTCTTCCCGGACATTTCGGGATCATTTGTATTTCTGGGTTCCACGTCAATGTGGATCCGCTGCGATCTCAAGGCGGGAAGCCGTCGTGACGCGAGGCGTCGGAAATGTAGTTTATGGCCAATGCACGCGTTCGACTTCTTTATTTTAAGACGGTTAGGGTTAGACGTTCTGGCCACGTTTGACCCGCGGGCCTCGGGTCGACACATGCGGTCCGATGGAATCCAGTGGAACGGCAGAGCGGTGAATTGTAATGAAATTGCGAAGGTAGTGAAGATGGTGGAAACTGTCTGTAGCCCGTCTGGAGATGCAGATGAAGGTTTGCAGCAGCACCAGGTGCTTTGTGAACCCCCGCCACCCCTTCGCCCCCCCGCATCCACCGCAGTAACACTCGGCTTCCTATCCAGGGTGCATCAGACGCACACGCCTGTGCAGGTCGCCAGAAGAAACCCACAAGAGTTTGAGGCGGCAATGAGGAAGTGGGCCGTTTCCGGCTGTTGACCTTTTCTCAGTCGCCGCTGAGATGCTGAGATGCTGGTTCCAGGCAGGACTCAGAAACCCTCTCACCGACGGAGGGAGAGAAAATATTATTATTGATTAAGAAGAATGACTTTGTTTTCACCTCCGACCTCCAGGTTTGACCTTGTTAACAAAAACTTGGATGCACGTTTTGTTTGGTCTTGTGCCGGAAACGGAGGCCCGGCTGTGATTGATGGCGGGCCGAAGTGAAACCACACAATCGGGCCTTTCATCTTTTGTTTGAGTTTTGCAGAAACTGCGAGAGCGGAACTTTGTTTAAACTTTCCGACTTTCTCCTTGTGACGACACGGCGTCCGATCACGCCCCTGCGAGTAACGGCGAGCGAAAACATCGACTTCGCGTCTCGCTCGAAGTCAATGTTTTACCTGCCGTCGCCCCGAAGGAACGAGCCCGCGGGTTTGTTTTCAGACAGTTCAGTTTTGCACAATTCAGAACCCCCATCCCTCATGACTGGAGGGTTTGTTTGTTTGGTTATTAACCGGTTAAGCAGTCGGGAAACACTGAGCGGCGCAGAAAGGAGGCCGTAGGACAGGATGATCGCATTCTCAGCAAGTATTTCAAAATGAATCTGGATTAATGAGTTTCGGAGAGGGCGGCGGCGGCGGCGGTCTTATCGTTCCGAGACGACGTCGGCTTTTGAGGAACGTCTCCGTCCGGTCCGGAAGACTGAGAAATGCAAAACCCTGGTTCCTGGAAGCGTGACTCTTCACGCCCCCCCACCCTTCCCAGGGCCGCGGCCGTAAAACTGCTGGCTTCCAAACCGCCGTCCGGACCTGACGCGTCCAAGGTTCTTGGATTTATTTCCCTCTGATTTGCGAGTTGCTCTCACAGATGGTGAGTGTGTGTGTGTGTGTGTGTGTGAAGGCCCGTCCACACCGGATGAAAGAACGCAACATTTCCCCTCCGTCGCCGCCACAGCCGCTCTCCTCTCTCCAGAGGTCCGGCAGCGGCGAGGCTCTTGGCGCCGGCGGTGCAGCGAGCAGTTAGCGACGTGTGTTCCCCATCAGTTGTAAACAGGAAATGTTGATTCCCCCATAGAGTTGCGGGAGGGAGGGAGGGAGGGGCCCCTGGGTGCTTTTAGCCGTGAGCATCATACACACTTCAGTGTGTGTGTGTGTGTGTGTGTGTGTGACACAGTTCTGCGCTCCACATTTTCTACACGCTTGTTACTTTTGGCTGTGATTTTTTTAGTCGTCTCAGCTCAAATACGACCCGGATAATTATTTTTCCGAGGACGGGCGTGCTCGCGCCGGCCCCTGTGTTTACAGGAAAGTTTACAGGAAAAGAAAATCCAAAAAGGGGCTGCTGTGTGTGTGTGTGTGTGTGTGTGTGTGTGTTTTTTTTTTTTTTCCCCGCGGAGAGGAGCGAAGCCAGAAATGTGTTGTGCGGCAGGAAGGAAGGGTCAAACATGGCGAGCGGCGCTGGAAAGCGTTCTCACCCGACACATGTGGGTGAAACGAGAAGCCGGTTCCATTGTAGCTTTCGGCGGCGCAGGCTAATAATAGCCCCTGCGTTTCTGGTGCAAACCGCTGGTTTGAAGTCACACCTAATGTGGAGTTCTCATCCTCTCTTATCGCCGTCTGGCTGTGAGCAGGAAATGCGGTTTATAAATAACTGTTGCAGCCGAGGAGGAACCTCCTGTTGGCTTCGCTCGGCCACGGAAGACGACCGGGCCGCCGGCAGAGGACGAGAGGCGAGTCATAAATCCGGGGAAAAGATAAACTAACGGTCAACAAAATAAAGATTTAAACAAGCGGGGGCAGCCGGGGATCAAACAGCAGATGGCTCTTGTGCAGGAGGTGCCGCCCCGTTGCCAAAAACATCAAAAAGCAGAAATTGCGCCGTTTTAATCCGTGGAGATGTTCTTTTCAGGCCACGCACACAAAAAGAGGCGGCGGCGTGATCTCACGCCGGAATGGCGGGCAGGAGGGCACATGTGCCCAGAATGGACCCCGTGCTGCTCTGACTTGTATGCTTGTCGAGCGTGTTTCCAGGAAGGCCACCGGACGGTAACTGGCCGAGCCAAGAGGATGAATCCGACCCCGACGTCCAGATCCAAGACTTGACCGTTGACTTCCTGAAGCTGGATCTGGGGGCGGTTAAATGTTACGAAACAAGTAGCTCCTGATTTTCCGGCTTTAGGGCACCGTGACCGTCGGTCGTACCTCTTATGGCGCCCTGAGAAACAAGACCCTTCGAGAGCACAGATGGAGCATCTCGATGTGTAGGCTCCTGATCAGGACATTGAATCCTGCCCTTGACTCGACCCTCCGAGGCCTTTGGACCAAACCAAGCTCCTCGCCGGAGCTGATGACCTGCTGTTTCTCCAAGGTTTCGGAAGCCGCCAGACGAGTTGTGGTCCAATGAGGCTTCATTCAAATTGGCGGCCGAATATGTTGATTTTCGTTTTATTCTTGTTTGAAGCACGTCTTAGCCACGCTCTTGATGACCCCACCAGAGGCTGCAGGATGAGCAGACCCTTGGTGACGGCGGTAGGAGAAAGACTACCTTCTAAAGGAGCTCCTGGCGAGGCCAGGCCTGGTTTGTCTCTGAGAGCATCAACAGTTGTACCTCCTTTTTGTCTGGGACTGGTGGGACCCGTTGGGAAGAAAGGGTGAAGATGTTCCCCGTTTACTCCGAGACGATAAACATCTTCCGGCCTCTTCCGGTCAGACAAACCTTTGCGTCCGTTGGCTCGGTCCTCTGCTGGACTCCAGATCCAAGGGGCTTTGCCTTGCCTCGGTTCCTCCTCGCAGATGCTCTTCTAAAATCTAAATCAACCAAAATACGGAGATGAGAAAAAATCTCTCCTGTTTTGCAGCCCTGTTAGGACTTTGCAGCATCTGCCATCATGGTCCCGTCACGCCTTCTTGGAGAATATCCCGTAGTCCTCCATGCAGCGCCAGGTGGAACCCCCTCTCCACGCTGAGCTAACACATGGAGCGGTGCTTTCTGATGAAGGAGCATCAAAAGTGGAGGTCGTTCATTCAGATTTGCGTTTGCGCTCTCCTTCCACGGCTGCTGGGGAGCGCTGAGGAGCGGCACTATCTCCAGGGATGACACAGTTGCCCTCCAGATGAAGCCCGGGCACAGTGGCCGCTTTGTCTTCTGTTATCTAATGGACTGAACGGAGATGAACCGCTTTGCTGGAATCCGTTGTTGTCAAAGGTGGAACGCTTCAGGGAGATTTTTCAAGCAGCCCCGAACACATCCGTTTGCGGATTTGTGAAATAAGACATGCATCCGCGCCGCTTCCTGTCAGACGTTCGGGAAAGATCCCATTTTTACCGCAGAAGAAATAATATTATCCGCTCCCGATTTGTGATTGATCCGGTTTCCATTCAGCTGATTTCCAGCAGGATTCGGTTCAAGTGCAAATGTTCGGTGGGATTTAGGTTGTGAGGTCATTTACTGTCCACCGGCTGAAGGTCCCTCGCATGTGTGGAGTCTCCGTGTTCTTCCCGTGTCTGCCTGGGGTTCTCCAGGGTTCTCCACCACTGATTTAGACCCTGACAACTCCTGCTGGTCACATTTATTATTTCTAAAAGCGTATTGTCCGTTGAGTGGAATGAAAGTTAGTCGCAGCAAGACAGAATATATGTGTGTGAATGAGAGGAACTCGGGTGGAACGGTGAGGCTACAGGGATGGAGATCAAGAAGCTGGAGGATCTCAGGTACTTGGGGTCAACAGTCCAGAGCGTAGGAGAGTGTGGAGAAGAGGTGAAGAGACGGGTTCAAGCAGGTTGGAATGGGTGGAGAAAAGTATCAGGGGTACCAAGAGATAGAAGAACATCAGCCAGAAGGAAAGGAAAGGTGTACAAGACAGTGGTGAGACCAGCGATGATGTTTGGACTAGAAACTGTTCCAATGACCAAAAGACAGCAGGCAGAACTAGAGGTTGCAGAGATGAAGATGTTGAGGTTCTCTTTGGGAATGACCAGGATGGAGAGGATCAGGAATGAGTCCATCAGAGGAACAGCACATGTTAGATGTTTTGGAGAGAAGGTCAGAGAAGCCAGACTGAGATGGTCGGGTCATGGACAGAGGAGGGAGAGTGAATATATTGGTAGACGGATGCTGGAATTGAAGGTCTGGAGGAAGACCAAAGAGAAGATTTATGGACGTCGTGAGAGAAGATTTATGGACGTCGTGAGAGAAGATATGAAGGTAGTTGGTGTGAGAGAGGAGGATCCAGAGAATAGGGTTAGATGGAGAAAGTTGACTCGCTGTGGCGACACCTGAAGGGAAATGCCGGAAGAAGAAGAAGAAGAAGAAGAAGAAGAAGAAGTATTGTCCGTGAACGTAAACGTAAACGTCCATCCAGCAAAGACCTTGGGGTCCCTTGGGTCCAGCAGGAGGCCCGGGATGGAGGTCTCTGAGGTGAAGCCGGCTCCGACGTACCGCGTCTTCCATGACATCATTTAAAGGCTCATAAAATATCAGTGAAGACCTACAAATGTGCGGCAACATAAAAACTCAACTTTACTCCTATCCAGCCGTCTCTGTCTTCAAGTGAAGACGCTGTGAGCTGTGAGCTCCCAGCAGGACGCTTGTTCTCCAAAGACCAGCCCAGCCGGGTCCACAGAACCTGCCGGAGAAACCTCCCTCCGCTTCCTTCACTTTGCCCGGCGAAATGAAAACACGCCCCTTCCGGCCCGCTCGCCTTCGTTATTGTTTTTAGAGGAAAGCCGGCGGGATCGCGGAGGCGTCCATATCAGCCGGGAGCATCTTGGTGTTGGACTGATGGTCCTCATAGAAGAACAGAAGACTGGTTTTTGGGGGAAAACTGACCCGTATGAAAGTTTGTTTTTGTGCAGAGTAACTGTCTGAATCCCTCCCGAGGCGTCCTGCAGCGCCGGGGCTTTCTGTCTTTCTATACTGAGACACTAATTAGAACCCGAGCGGCGGGACAGTCGACGCCGTCGGACGCTTTCTGGAAAAAGCGACGTCTCTGTCACTGCTGACACAAAACGCCTTAAAGTGTCTCGCTCTCCAGATTGGTGTCACACTTTCGCTGTCAATCACACGCTGCGATCTTGCGGTCGGAATCACAGCCTCTTCGCCGTCGCTTCTCTCAGGATGTTTGCGCTGCCGTCAAGGTCGTGAAGGCGGCGCCTGCTGAAAACAGCCCGGAAGAGGAACTATCGATTTGGTGACTGTGGTCTCCTGTCTCTTTGCAGCTTGAAAGCTCTGGTTTCCACCGGAGGGAAGAACGTCCAGGCAGCTTGTGACTGGTGAGAACACACACACACACACACACACTCTCCTATTACTGAACGAGGCAAATTTAAGCCTGGGGAATGCAGCATCATCCCTCCTGTCAACATCCTGTCCGTGTCCCTGCTGTTTTGCGAGTGCTGCCCTCTTGTGGACGCCTCCTGTCCTCGTCCTCCTCTGGGAATTCCATCTTCTTTCCCGTCACAGAAAGACGTCGTCGTCGCCGAGAAGCTGCAAATTAAATCCACGTGATATTTATCGATCGATCAGACTATTGAGCGCACCTGAGTAGAAGCCACGCCGGCTAAAAATGACCATATACTGGACACATTTGTTTAAAAGCTGCAGGTGTCCACGTTGTAAGTAACATGAGATATTTACAGAGAAATATTTCTTTAAACTTTAGCAGTAATATCACAAAAACACACTGGAAATGCTTTTTTTTTTTCAAACAGCAGCTGTAACATGGCTGATGAAAAAAGATGAATCATAAATATGACAAGTTAAAGTCCATTTTCTATCCAGGTCTTCCTCCTGCGCACTAAAACCGTTAAAATCGTCTTCTTTGCCGTCGGAATTGAACGGCCCAAAAGAATCCATCGATTTGCCGCGTTGTTGTTCAACGCGTGGGGAAAAGTAGCGCCTTCTAGTCTGGAAATGAGCGAAGTCATCTCGAGGTAAATAGCAGGTGTTTTAAAGTGGCGTTCAAAGTGGAGCAGCTGAATTGGATAATAATCGGTCTCCTTTTTCCCGACAAGGCTGCAGCTCCGAGAGCAGGACCGCTCAGGGGAGGGAGGACGGTATTGATTGTCACAATACAGACATTCCCAAAAAACAGTTTTGTTCAAGGATATTCTGAGTTCCCTTCTGTTTGACTCTCCTCACGTCCATCCTGTTCTAAATGGATAAATGCTAACTGATTATCATTGATAAAGGGTGAGCGCTAACTCGACAACAACAACAAACACGGTCATACCTGAGTTGAACGAATACCGGTACATTTCAAACCCACAACACCCCGAGGCAACGGCGGGTCCAGGACAAACACCCAGGGAGAGGATGGAGAGTGTGTTGTCTGCTGACCAAGATTGGCTGGTCTTGTCTTAAATTGCGGTCGACCGGACCAGAACCTGAAAGTCCCGATCACGAGCGTACAATTTCCCGCACCGGGAGTGAAAACCAGGAATCCTAACCTCTAGACCAGGGGTCGGCAACCCACAGCCCTTTCCGAGTGGCTTGGGAAAGTAAATTAAATAAGTTATAAATTTAAATTATAAATGAATTTAATAAATTCTGAATGATAAATTATAATGAAATATTGAAGTATATTTCATTTGTGTTAATTCCTTTTTTTAACTTTTAGTTCTAAGTTGGAAGATTATTGTGATCTTGAAATATTAAATAAAATTATATTTATTATTTTTCGCCGCTCAAAATAACATCACACTGGCGGAAGCCGGCAAAGTCCCGATTTGCAGATGCTGTGCGCAGAAGTTCAGGAGCAGAAGTCCCATAAACCAGGTACAATAAATATTTAGGAAGATATTTTGCAAATATTAATTTTTCATTGTTTACTGACACAGTGATTTTTTTTTTTTCCCGATTTATTTTTAAAATTCAGATCAAGGCTCCGCTACACCCTCTGAAAGCCCAAAGCTCAAAATGAGTTCATTACATAAATAAAATTTAATTTTCTCTGTAATACTTTGTGAATTTCAGAAGCAACACACTTCACACTTATTTATACAAAGTGTAAAGGTAATAAAAAGCAATATATACAGTGGTACCTTTATTTTAGACCAGTGGTTCTTAACCTTGTCGGAGGTCCTGAACCCCACCTGTTTTACATGCGCATTCACCGAACCCTTCTTTATTGGATGGAGGATCGGTTCGTCGATGGGTACAAAGAACAGGCAGAGGAGCCTTTTCATGGAATCTGGCTCCCTTCACCTTGAATCCAGCAAGCGCTATGTTCTTGTAGCTCCCATCTCCATGCAGCTGAAGGAAGCCTTCCCTTAGTTTTGCCGGTGCCGGACTAGAATTGCTCATCTTATCATTCCAAATCATGCAGTTAGGACATCGATTCCAATCACGGTCCGTCATACATGTGAATCTGTATTGTACGTGTTCTTCCGACCGCTTTCTTTTTTTGCCCGACATAATTAGTATGAAGGGATTAAAATATGAAGAAAGAAATCACATGACGTACCATCACGACAGTCACAAGTTACTACAACTGATTGCGCCAAAATCCCCGCAGCACGGATAGGCCGAGCTATGTGGCGTGATCACCTGCGGCCGGTGATGTCATCACCGATGTGTGTCTTGACCTCCGCCGAACCCCTGGGGTTCGATCGAACCCGGGTTAAGAACCCCTGTTTTAGACGTCAAAAAGTAATTGCGGCTCCCAGTGTTTTCTTTCCCGAGGGAACCGTGTCCGAATGGCTCTTTGGGCGTTAAAGGTTGCCGACCCCTGGTCTGGACCATACGGGACGTTTAAGTGTTTTTCCAACGTGGTCGGACGCGTGGGCGTCTCTTCCCCCCGCAGGCTGTTCTCCCACGTGGACGACCCCTTCCTGGACGACCCTCTGCCGCGGGAGTACGTGCTGTACCTTCGGCCCAGCGGGCCGCTCCTGCAGCAGCTCTCACACTTCTGGCAGCAGTCGCGCCTCTCCTGCGGCAAGAACAAGGCGCATAACATCTTCCCGCACATCACCCTCTGCCAGTTCTTCATGGTGAGCGCGCCGCCCGCCCGCCCGCCCGCCGGGTTTGTTTTCGAAAAGCCAACCGATCCCCGGACGTTTCCTCTGCCGCTCAGTGTGCCGACGGGAAGGTGGAGGCTCTGTCGGACGCACTGCAGGCCACCGTGGCCAAGTGGAAGGGTCGCGTCCCCATGCCGCTGCCGCTGGAGCTCTACACCTCCTCCACCTTCATCGGCCTCTTCGTGGAGGAGCAGGTGGCAGAGGCGCTGAAGAGCTTCGCCGCCGATTTTGCCACCGAAGCCACGGCCAAAGCGGGTCAGGCCTTCCTCCGTCGCACGGCCGCTCAGGACGACCGGCGTTCTCCTCAACCGTGCGGGGTTTGTTTCTTCTCCGTCCGCAGATGTTCACGTGGAGCCGCACAAGAAGCAGCTTCACGTCACGCTGGCGTACCACTTCCAGGCCGGCCACCTGCCCGTCCTGGAGAAGCTGGCCAAGACCGTGGACGTGACGTCCGGCTGCGACTGGCTGGCCGTGCTCTTCTCCAGGGACATCCGCTTCGCCAACCACGAGGTTCGCGGAGTCCAGATGTTTCGGCACCTTCCTCCTCATCCGAGCAGCTTCCGCTGTAAAATCTACTCTGCACATTTGGCCTCGGGAGAAAAATACCACAGATGGATTTCAATTAGTCACTTTAGTGAGCAAACCCCGACCTGAAGGGCTTAAAAATGCAAAGCTAAGTAGCTAGCTCGCGCAGCGAGTCGTGCGAGGTGTGTGCGTGGTGGACTCGACCGTGTTGTTGAGGGTGAGACGTGACGGAAGGCGGTCGGGGAAAATTTGAGGGTTTTATAAAGAGGAGCGGCTTCACTCTGTCCATACATGGAGTTTACACTTAAAGTGGAGCAAAGTTCTATTTAGCATAGCATTGTAGCATTGAGGGCGGAGCCACTAAGTTCAGGACAGACAAGCAAATGGAAAACTCCCCCAACCTCCTCCACCGTCTCCCCTTCCTCCGCTATCTATGTCCCATCGCTAAGGATAATACATTTAAAAAAAAAAAACACTCTTCAACCTCTTTTGCTACGTCTTATTATTATGTTTCATGGAGCTTTTGCTGTTTATGAAGTACTGTAATTTCCGGACTATAGAGCGCACCTCAACATAAGCCGCACCGGCTAGCCGGTCGCTATCTCGGTCTTCCTCCTGCGCACTAAAACCGTCAAAGTCGTCTTCTTCGGTGTCGGAGTTGAACGGACTCAGAATTTCTCCATCAGTTCATCGGTCCGATGTGACGAGGATAAACGTTTTAGCGGCGTGAAGCTCGTTAGCCCCCCCCCCCCCCCCCCCCCAAATAAAAAGTCGCAGCTTATCGTCCGGAAATTACAGTACATTCTTCTCATTTAAAGACCCGGGTTCTGGAACGGATGAACAGCGTTTCAATTCATTTCAATGTGGAGATTGTAGCATGTTGAGTCCCTGAGCCGGCTCCACTCTCAGGTCGAGAGTTGCTGGAACCTTCAGATGAACCTTCAGGATCGTAACACCCGGGACAAAAACGTCTGACTATTGATTTTCCGTTGCGAAGGCCGGCACGCCGCCGCTTTTTACAGGTGGTAAAATAATCGTGGCGCTGACTTGCTAGTCCGTGCGCTGAGGGAGAAGCCACTTTTTCCCCGCATTGATCAAATGGTGTCAGATACCAAGCAAACCGAAGCGAACCGGTGGTGATGAATGCGGTGACATTCATCACCACCAAGTTGTCCAAATGAGCCGCTAACCGGTGAAAGCGTTCTCTGCCGCCCGCCGCCCGCCGCCCTGCCGTGTAACGCCGCTCGGTTTCCCCCAGACCCTGCAGGTCATGTACCCCTACGCGCCCCAGAACGACGACGAGCTGGAGCTGGCGCCGGGAGACTTCATCTTCATGTCCCCGGTGGAGCAGAGCAGCGCCAGCGAGGGCTGGGTCTACGGCACCTCGCTGGGAACCGGCCTGTCCGGCCTCCTGCCCGAGAACTACGTCAGCCGGGCGGACGAGTCGGACACCTGGGTCGTCCACGGGTAAGGACGGGACGCTCCGGCGCCTCAACGCCGTGTGTTCATGAGTTCTGAAGAGAAATGGCGGCCGGGCGTTTGTCTTTTGACTTCAGCTTAGGTTTTCCTTTGGTTACTGCTATGTTTTTATCGTTTGGGTTACATGCGGACGTCTCCATCCAACCTTTTTGAAACCGAGAGATTACATTACATTATTACATTACATTACATTTGGCAGACGCTTTTATCCAAAGCGACTTACAATAGAGGAAATAAGCACTGCAAATAACACTTGCAAATACAAGATGCACAGGAAATATACAGAACAGTAAGCTGGGGTTAGTAAGTTTTTTTTTTTTTTTTTTTTAAGACAAAAACGTATACATACACACACACACACACACACACACACACACACACACACACTGCATAGCCTAACTTGCCGCCTAACCTGATCTGGGGCATCAGCGCAGTAAAAAGTCCTGAAAGAGAAAAGTTTTTACCTGTTTCTTGAAGGTTGAGAGAGATGATGCTCGTCTTGTTGCTTCCGGAAGTTTGTTCCACCACTGAGGTAGTAGAACTGAGAACAGTTTTGCCTGAGATGGCTTAGAGCGAGCAGAAGGTGCTGCTGGTAGGTTTGTATTAGAGGAACGCAGCTCTCTGCCGGGAACATAAGGTCTTACCAGATTGTCGATGCGAAGGGCTTCCACTTTGAAACACACTCCTTCTCAATTCACCTCGAACTATACCTTATTTTTCACATATAAAGTCAGATTTATTGTCGATTTCTCTGCATGTCCTGGACATTCAGAGGAATGGAGGAGACATTTCTCACAATCCCACGGTGACATGAAATGAACAAAATAATCCTGATAATAGAGTAAAGATTAGCAGCACGTGTTAGATGTTTTGGACTTGGAGGTCAGAGAAGCCAGACTGAGAGGGTCGGGTCGTGGACAGGAAGATATTGGTAGACGGATGCTGGAATCGGAGGTCCAGAGGAAGACCAAAGAGAAGATGGATGGATGGATGGATGGATGGATGGATGGATGGATGGACGTGGTGAGAGAGGAGGATCCAGAGAACAGGGTGAGATGGAGAAGGTGGATTCGCTTTGGAGACCCTGGAGGGAAAAGACCAACGGAGGTGCAAATTAGCAGCAAAGAGCTGCGAGACAAGAAACGATGAAGACATTATTCATGTTCATGACTTCTCACGCTAATTATCAACAATGATTCAACAAGGTAGCAAACAGATAAATATCAATCTGCAGCACTTATTTCAATAAATCTCTGCAAGTATTTACATTTCCAAATGATCACTTCTGCGACATTCGGCTATTTAAACAAATCCTGCACTACATTGCACAATATTTCTACAAGTTATCGAGGATGTAGCATACAAAAATCAACTTTCAGATTTTCAATCATTCTTTTCACCAAATCTGCGAATATTGTCATTTTCATATTTACAACAATGCAAGTGTGATTATTTTTTTTAAGAAAAAGAAGAGGAATGTTGGTGACCTGTGCTGCAGAGCAGCATCCTGGAGTGTAATTTAAATTAAAAAAAAAAAAAGAGGAATGTAAATGTAACCACCAGACCTTATAATATGCACAATTAATCACAAGTAATCACTATTAATCACCGTCATGCAGAACCAGAATCCGAGCCCTGGGCTTGTTTCCCTGCAAATAGACGGTGCCACTCCAAGTGTGCTCCTTATTACCACCCTAATCCTCAGTAATTGCTTTTGCACCCCTTCTTTTTTGTCTTTTTAAATAACTTCCAAGGGCTTGTCTTGCAACGCAGAGTTATTGTTCCTACATGGCGATGTCGTGTTGCCTCGGGATCGGCTGCCGTGAGGAACCACGGGATTGAGTCGGACTGGTGGTATTTTCTTTCAAATTCCCCCCGAGACCCTTCCGGTGCCTCGTCTTCTCAAAAAATCAGTGACATTTGTTTTCGGGGAATTTTAACATCAGAACCGGACATTTTTCGATGTAAAACACCCGGAAACAAATGAAAATGAGGTGATTTAGTGTGAGACATGATGCGGGGTGGTTGGGTCAGTTTCCTCACAGACATGTCAGTTTGGCCGGACTTGGATTCATTGATTTGCACGGAAGTGAGATGAAACCCCGTGCACGCACATGTGTCGACAAGCTGACGGTCGTTTTTCAAGGCCACCTATTTTAGGGTGCAAATGAAGAACATTCGTACGCGCATCTTAGCGTGTTTCGCGTTTCCTCGCCGTGTTTTTGTTTAATCTTGCGATACGTGGTTTTGCGTTCCCATGCGACGTGTCACTTCACCCCCGCCGCCCCGGCAGGAAGTTGACGCTCTCAAACGATTGCACCACGCTTTTAGAGGTCACGCTGGTTAGCAGGTTTCTAGTTTTCTTGTTTCCTCAATTCATTGCTGGCTTGGCTGTTTTGCATTCGTTCACGATTCTATAACCAACGTTTTTCTCTTTAAACTCCTTTTTACGTTGTGTATAAAGGCGTCCTTAAATATCCAGATTTGTAAGTGATGGTAATAAAACAGCAGGGGCGTCAGAAACCCAGGGATCTCGCTCTAGTTTCCGTATCGGAACGGAAAACAAGGTTTCAGCCGAGAGCCCGGAGACGTAACGCAAAACATATTGTGGCGGAATGCGATATGTTGCGAGCTAATGCCAAACACACAGCGTGGTGTTACATTACATTACATTACATTGCATTTTTGGCAGACGCTTTTATCCAAAGCGACTTACAATAGAGGACATAGGGACTGCAAATACACTTGCAAATACACGATGCACAGGAAATATACCGAACAGTAAGCTTGGGTTAGTGAGGGTTTTTTTGTTTTGTTTTTTTTGGACAGAGACACACATACGTACACACACACACACACACACACACACACTGCATAGCCTAACTTGCTGCCTAACCTGATCTGGGGCATCAGCGCAGTAAAAAGTCCTGAAATAGAACAGTTTTTACCTGTTTCTTGAAGGTTGAGAGAGATGATGCTGGTCTTGTTGCTTCCGGAAGTTTGTTCCACCACTGAGGTAGTAGAACTGAGAACAGTTTTGCCTGAGATGGCTTAGAGCGAGCAGAAGGTGCTGCTAGTAGGTTTGTATTAGAGGAACGCAGCTCTCTGCCGGGAGCATAAGGTCTTATCATTTGGTTCAGATATGCTGGACCTGTTCCCGAGGTGGTTTTGAATGCCAGGGTCAGGACCTTGTGCCTGATCCTGGCAGCTACTGGATGAACAGAGGTGTAACATGAGCCCTTTTGGGTCGAGTGAATACCAACCGTGCTGCAGTATTCTGTACCATCTGCAGTGGTTTTATTGTCCAAAAATATCGCCGCTAAAATGGGTTTGTGGTCGTTTTCTGCCCCAGGTCTCACTCCGTCCTCACCTGTGCCTCCCCGTCCAACTCGGTCTGCGGCGTGGGCGGGCTGTTGTTTGACGGACAGTACAGCGACAGCCTCCTGGACAGCCTGGTGGACCCCCCCGGCCTCGGCGCCCTTTGCCCCCCCATGCAGGTAAAGGCTCGCCTCACCGTCGGACGTCGGGAACTGTGACGACGAGCTGCAAAGGCCGTGCTCTTCCTCAGGTGACGAGGCCCGCCGCCCAGTCCTCGCTGGCCAAGATGAGGCTGTTTGTGTGTCGACACGGCGAGAGGATGGACGTGGTGTTTGGGAAACACTGGGTCAGTCAGTGCTTTGACGCCAAAGGTGAGCACGGAGGACGTGCAAACAGGGAAAAGCAGGGAAAAAAAAAAGCAAAAGATCCCGCCCGGCGTCGTGGCGTCCGGGGGAAATTTTTTGGATGTTTGTTTTAATCGGCAGGAAATCTGTGCATGAAAGAAATAATCGGACAAAATGAGATAGATAGTGGCCGAGAAACTGTAACAAAACAGACGGGAGGTCGACGCTGAGGTTCTCTTTTGGACCGACCAGGACGGATCAGGAAGGAGTCCATTAGAGGGAGAGGAGAGGATGTTTTGGAGAGGAGAGATGGTTGGACCAGAGGAGGGAGAGTCAATATATTGCTAGACGGATGCTGGAATTGGAGGTCAGGATGAAGAACAAAGAGAAGATGCAGCGAGAGAGGATATGAAGTTAGTTAGTGTGAGAGAGGAGGATCCACGTTAGAAAAAGCCAAAAGGAGAAGAAGTCGTAAAACGAGACCTTGCCTGCTGTTGAAATTCCTTAAAATCGGCAAATATTCAACATCTCAATTTTGATTGTAAATCAGAAAGTTGTTATTTTATGCACCCTTACCCTGGAGACACGCATGTCTTATGTCTGTTTTGTATGTGACACAAGGGTTTTCACACCCAGTATGTTTCCATGGCGACCGCCGGTCCGCCACGCGTGTTTGTCGTTTCGTATCCGAAGCGAAGTTCGTACTTCTGCGGCTCCTGCCGAGCTTTCTCGGGATCGTTCGCGTCACATTATAAAGGTTTGACCGTGAGTTTTCCGTCGGCAGGCAGATACATTCGATCCAATCTCAACATGCCGTCCAGCCTGCCGGCCCGAAGCGGAGGTCACCGGGACTACGATAAAGATTGTCCAATCACCGTGTTCGGCTCCACTCAGGCACGCCTCGTCGGTCAGTATGTTTTAGTTTCCATGTTTTTTGAAAGCGATTGTCCACAATGGCGCGACGACATGGCGCAGACCGTCAAATCAGCCGCGTTCTTCTCCGATCCAGGCGAGGCGCTGTTGGAAAGCCACACCTCACTGGACTTTGTTTATTGCTCGCCATCTCTTCGTTGCGTCCAGACGGCTCATCACATTCTGCAGGGTAGGAGCCCGCCGCCGCCGCCGCCGCTCTCAGCGCACGGACGGCGTCATTTTGGGACGGAAATGTAACTTCTGCGTTGTGCAGGTCTCCAACAGGAGGGGAAGACAAAGATCCGCGTGGAACCTGGACTCTTTGAATGGACCAAGTGGGTTTCAGGCACGAGTCTTCCCGTCTGGATCCCCCCGGCCGAGCTGGCCGCCGCTAACCTCAGCGTGGACACAACATACCGGTAGGCGCCGGCGCGCCGCCCGTCTCTTTGTGCCTCCCGTCGAGCCGGCATTCACCACGGCCTCTCCATCCACCCTCCAGACCTCATGTTCCCATAAGTAAGCTGGCCGTGTCGGAGACCTACGATACCTACATCAGCCGGAGCTTCCAAGTGACCCGAGAAATCCTGTCGGAATGCAAGAATCTGGGTAAAAACGACAGACACGGCCGGGACCCGGGACGGATTATGGAGATCGTACATATTTATTGCGGTGGAACGACAAAACCATTGACATGCATGATCACACAGATGAAGAAGTTAACCAAAT
Organism: Fistularia commersonii; assembly: GCF_037954325.1. Taxonomy (NCBI): domain Eukaryota; kingdom Metazoa; phylum Chordata; class Actinopteri; order Syngnathiformes; family Fistulariidae; genus Fistularia; species Fistularia commersonii. The sequence goes on from NC_141312.1 coordinate 706,892, forward strand.
TGGCAAATGTTATTGAATAGCTCTTCATTTAATTGCCCTGTAATTTCTGTTGTGACTCAACTAGCTTTCTCATTTAGCTCCTGGTTCTCCCCGGTGACCAGAGTAAATATTTCTTCAGTCCGAAATGAATGTAAAAAAAAAAACAAGCTATCTCTTTGTCCCTAAGCGCTGGATCCTGAAATCACACTGTTTGTTTTGAAAGCCGTCGGAGTCGCCGTTTAAAAGCGGGCGGACGCTGTGAGCTTTATGTTATCGGTAAGCTGTAAAAGGAGCTAATAGCATCCGTGGAATGTTGTTCTCCGCTCTCTACCTCTTTCACACAGGAAACAAGGTCCTGATTGTGGCCCATGCTTCCTCCCTGGAGGCCTGCACTCGCCAGATTCAAGGCCTCAGCCCACAAAACTCCAAGGACTTTGTCCAAGTTGTCCGTAAGGTCAGTCCTCGGCTTGAGTTACGTCATGTGGACACACCGGACGTGACAAAACACCAAATATTTCCAAACACATGCAGTGGGTTAATGGGAAGCCTCCCGGAAGGTGTGTATCGATAACTGTTCTATGCCAAAGGTCAGTTTTGTGAGATCCATATATACTGTATTTTCTGGATTATAGGGCGCACCTGTAAATAAGCCGCATCTGCTCTATTAAAAAAAAAAAAATAAAAAAATACATATACAAGCTGTACCAGGCTATAAGCCGCAGATATCTATGTTGAAAAGAAATGTGTCCTCCAGGACATTTTCAAGTTCAGGCCACCTGCTTTTATGTCCTCTGAAGGCTTTTTTCCACTTTTGTCATTGCATGAGCTCTTCCCGCTGCCGCCTCCAACGTCTTACCATAGATTCATTGACGCTAAGCTTGCGTTTCCTTGGTGGATCGCAAGCTCGATGGCCTTCGACTTAAAACTTGCATCATACGAGCTTCTTCTTGTGGTTTCCATGATGAAGGGGCGAAGACTTGAAATAAGTACCAGTTAGTAATTTGTCGTGTGTGTTCTAGCTGCTTTTTATCTGCGCTTTCTGCTATTCTTCTTTGCATTGATTTATACGTCTTATCTTATTTTGGATTCTACTTCCGCCCCCTAGCGGAGGAAGAAAAATTCATAGAATAGCCGCACTTTTGTATACGCAGCATGGTTCAAAACCTAGGGAAAAAGTAGCGGCTTATAGTCCAGAAAATACGGTATATATATATATATATGTATGCTATGATACCTGCCTTGGAATGAACAATCACATTTAAAAATAAATAGCACAGCATAGGTTGTAAGTTACTCCACTTTTATTCAGGAACTTTCATTGCAATTCAAATAGGAAAATACCGCATCGCCGATCGGAGGTTGGGTCAAGTATTCAGACGTCTCGATGTTTCTCTACTAGAAAAAAATGACTGAGACTCAAATCTCCATTTTCTCTCTGCGCAGATTCCCTACTTGGGTTTTTGCGCTTGTGAAGAAATGGGAGAGACCGGGTTGTGGCAGCTGGTCGACCCCCCCATCTTGCCTCTGACACATGGACCCAATCTCAGCTTCAACTGGAGGGAGATGCTCACGCAGGACTGAAGCATCTGCTGCGGTGGCTCTTATCTGTTGGCAGCCCGGATCTGCACAAACAATATTTATTCTTTACCCACACTGCTATAATTCCAGCCCAGTGACCAAAAACAAACATAACAAAAACACGTGTGGCTTCCTTCAAGGACATCTTGCAAAAAAAAAAAAGAAAAAAAAGAAAGTGCATTCGCTGAGGCACATTTATCCAAATGCACAGCTCAGGAAAGAGAAAATCCAGAACGTGTGAAGACTGCAGCAAAAATTAGCTAAAGATTGGGCGGTAGCTCGTTACGTCGCTTGTTTGGCGTTTCGCTTCTCAGCCCTGACTGTCGAGGTGCTACCAGACATCTGAATAATTCTTGACGGTTTGTGCTCTCCTGCCCTCGGACACACTGTGACAAGAACTAGAAGAGAGAGATTCCTGCCTAAAAAAAAAAAAGATTCAATGCGAATGGAATTTATAATTTGACTTGTGGATTCAACCCTCCTGAGGACAAGCACAATAGAAGTGTTGACAATCAGACAGGGAAGAACTTCCTATTGTTTTCCTTCGTGGGTTGTTTATTACTCCTGTTTTTATTCCTGTAATTGTCATATCATGACGTGATTATGCTAAGCCTTTGTTAATTGCCGCCATTTAATCTTTCAACCGTAACGCGGAGGCGATGTAGTCTTTCCCGCCGCCGTCACGGGAATATTAACAGTCGGAAACAAAGATTTCTTCCTCCGTCTGGGGGTAGCGACCCGGACGGTTGCCTCTGCTGCACTGTCGGGTCGGTGCGCGGGGCCAACACTCCGCTTCTCAGCACTTTTGTCGGGTGTCACATCCTTTTCGGCGCTTCCTTGCTTCTACCAATTATTTGCTGTATGATTCAGAAGATCCTGTTGATGCTGTAAAAAAAAAAAAAAAAAAAAACAGAATAAAACGAGATTGTGGAGATACTGGTAGGAGTGCAGCTTCGACCTCCTATCAGGAGGAGGAGTGCGAACGAGGGTGGTCATGTATTTGTTTTCAGATTCCGGACCAGGAGCACCTCTGCCCTCCGGAGTCACGCAAAGTAGATCTGAGGGTAACAGTCTGACTTGTGGGGTTCGTCACGCCGCAACTCCGGGGTGTCCCGTCGAGCGAGCAGAGGCAGATCCGTCGGCTGAGCCTGGACCCCGAATACATCAGCAGCCTCTGCAAGAAAGACAGTTACACACTAAAGCATTGTAATCTGTACATAGGCACACTTTATGCTTGCAAAGAAAGATCTTCTTCTTTCGGCTCTTTCGCCACAGCGAATCAACTTTCTCCATCTAACCCTATTCTCTGGATCCTCCTCTCGCACACCAACTACCTTCATATCCTCTCTCACTACGTCCATTAATCGTCTCTTTGGTCTTCCTCCAGACCTCCTGCCTGGCAGCTCCACCTTCAGCAACCTTCTACCCAGATCTTCACCTTGAACACTCCTTTGTTCATGTCCAAACCATCTCAATCATCACCTTGTCTTGGTCATACATGTCCTGCACCCCTGTGACAAATTCTTCTTCTTCTTTCGGCTTTTCCCTTCAGGTGTCGCCACAGCGAGTCCACTTTTTCCATCTAACCCTATTCTCTGGATCCTCCTCTCTCACACCAACTACCTTCATATCTTCTCTCACTACGTCCATAAATCTTCTCTTTGGTCTTCCTCCAGACCTCTTGCCTGGCAGCTCCAATTCCAGCATCCGTCTACCAATATATTCTCTATCCCTCCTCTGTCCATGACCCAACCATCTCAGTCTGGCTTCTCTGACCTTCTCTCCAAAACATCTAACATGTGCCGTTCCTCTGATAGACTCATTCCTGATCCTCTCCATCCTGGTCACTCCCAAAGAGAACCTCAACATCCTCATCTCTGCAACCTCTAGTTCTGCCTGCTGTCTTTTGGTCATTGGAACAGTCATATCCTCTCTCACTACGTCCATAAATCTTCTTGCAAAGGGAGATAAACTGTATGAAATGTTTGCCAAAGCAAATCAAATTTGAATGTTACAAGGGAAGATGCAAATGATGACACAGAAATGGGGATACAGAGGCGTTCAAGACCGTCTTCCCTCTGTTATGTGAGCCGTCACCTACCAAGTGAAGGGTTTTATACATTTTGAATGAAAACAAAAACAAGATGAATGGATTTCACCCAATATAGTTGCACATTTTGGGCCCCAAAATGTGTTTAAATGACAGTTTAACTTTCTTCCTCATTTGACAATACATAGCAGACCTGTTAATGGGTCCAAAATGAATAATTGATGCGGTTGCTTTCAGAAGGAGTGGCATTTTATCTTAATTTTTTTTTTTTTTTTTTAAGTGTTGCTAAATATTTCAGAAAGTCACAAGTGGCTAATTAGCAAAGACCCCGAGCAGAACGAGCGGACCCAATGGAAGACGCACCTTGCGCTTTTTATTTAAATTCTACTTTTAATTTGGTTTACAACAGGTGATATTTATACCACTGCTTATCTCCTTATCTTACTAAAACAATTTTCACCGACTTGTTTCGACTCACCTCCGTCGACGATTGTAGCGTAGAAGTGATATTTAGCCTGCTACTAAGCTAAAATTAAGCTAATTGGGTGACTATAAGCTAAAATGGCTAATACAGCTAATTTGGCTGCTAATGTGCAGTAGCTTCGTTTGACAGCGAAGCGACAAACCAGGAATATTAAGATAAAATAATACGTTTGTTGATTAGCGAGGTCTTTTCTTGTTTGAACAAAATTAATTTCAAGTTTTTTCCTCCTCCTCCTCTTTTCAGGTTAACAACCGGAGCCGCCAGGTAACCCGCACACTTACAGTGATAAAATGAGGAAAAGTTTGAAATGCTAAGATTTGATGCAAAAATTAGCCTCTTTATTTTATTTATATTGATACTAATTCAAATCATAAATATTTTAGCTTACACCAGTACAATCATGCTATTTCAAGACTGCTCATAGCAAAGTTAAATATTTATTTAAAGTCCGTAAATAAGCAATCAGGCCGCTTTTTGACAAGACCTTGGATAACTAATAGTTGAAAGTAAAATAAACTTATTATTCGATTGTAAAAATATTATAGGTGTGTGTTTGATACACACTTCATCGTTCATCATTTGGTCATTTAACAGAACCTAATAGCGTTTTAAAGATTGGAAAAACAATTGGTGTTGCTGGCAAATAACGCTTTATAAAACAATGATTTGTTGCTATTACTTAACGTGATGAGTGCTGCTGTTTAAATAAACAACAGACTCACATCATCAAGGAATGGGAATTAAAACAACATTAAAAATAAAATTGGGAAAAACCACTGGAAGAACCTGGCACGTAATTAAACTTTACTTTCTTGCAGTTAACGTGTTTGTAAACACTTAGTGCTTTGGACTATATTACACACACACACACACACACACACACACACACACACACACACACACACACACACACACACCACTAGATGGCGGTGTTTGCCGGTAAATATCGCCCGTCATGTTGGGCCAGGCTGCAGCTTCTTAAAACGAGCCACTTTCATTCAAACTTTTTTATATTTGGAATTTAAATTCAATTTCCTGTGATTTGAATGCGAATCTGGGGTGCTTTAGTCACTTTCAACTGATTAGTTTAGCAACTTCTTACTGATTTGACACCTTGTTTTTTTGAACGCGAGTTCTGTGGAGTAACACTTTGTGATTTTGAGAAATTTAATTAGTTTGAAGATTTTTTTTGAGGATTATCGTGATATTAAATTAGATTTAAGAAAAAAGAGGCAAAACCACTCACTTTATAAGAGTAAATTAACACTTAGGCAAAATATTAAAATTGTCAGAAACAATTCAATCGAAAGAGAAAATATTTTCAGCGGATTACGTCCTTTTGTTTCGTATAATTGAATGTTTTTTTTTTAATTACAGCGATTTGTATCGATCCATTCGTTCCCCTCCGAAGTTTCAACACTCAACAGATTTCTCTGAAGTGCCAAACATTTCACGAAACGTTTCTTCTCTGCACACGGACATGTGATCTGTATCTGCTGCTCTTGCGTGGTTTCGGTGACGCCTCCATGTTTTTCCCAGCAGAGGCCGGCAGGCAGTGGCAGCAACCATCTGCACCCGTCCCTGCAGGTAGGTGGAAGGGGTCACCCACCCACCTACGTTGTCGCAGTTCAACAAAGTTAGAAATAAACTAAACTAGGCTTTAGCCGTAACTTGTTTTGACGACTTCGCTGTCAGATATTCTGTGTTTGTTGCCGCATGGGGCCTCTAAAGTTTACTTTTTTTTTTCCTGTACCATTGCAATCTCTCATTTTCAGACGTCACACCGTCTCAAGATAGGCTTGGGAAAAACACAGGTCAAATAACTAGTCTGGTTTGTAACTGTAATATCATTTCGCAGTACCTTTTGTATTTAGAAAACACATTGATGCTTTGACAATTCTTTCCTCTGCAATTTTGCACCAAAATAGCATTAAAAAATGTCAGAATAACTTGAAAATGGACAAGAAGTATCCTGGAAAGTCAGGTGAATAAAATAGGAGTGCAGGAAATGTGGCTTGATGTCATTATTTGTCATTTCAACCTTTTGTAACACTTAAATTATTTTGTTGTCTGTAACAGGAGTGTAGATACTCTCCTCAACAGAGTGTGTGTATATGAATAGATGTCAGTGAATGTCTGAAGCCTCCGAGATGCCCTCGTGCACGGCTGAAGGTTGGCTCATTGCTTCATTTTGTCTCTGATAGATTGCAAGTTTTGCCCGGGAAGTGTCGTTCGCCTGCTCCAGCCAGAGACTTCCAGGTGAGAGTCCTCTGACACTTTGTGGAGCGTTAGGTGTCTGAAGCGAGTCTGCTGGACTTCCTGCAGAGGTAATGACGTCAGACACCAGCACGCTAGAGGAAATGAAAGCCCGCTGTCCTTTAGGTCCGTCTGACGGCCACTGAAATCATTTACTGGCAAAACCTAAAATTCCCCAACAGTGGCACGACGGTCCGAGGCTCGACAGCTGTGGCATGTTGACCGAGTGCATTCCTGGAAAGAATCGCTCATTGGTTAGTTAATATTTTTTAGAGGGTTTCCCTATATAACGTTTAGCGGCGCACCATCGACCCGGTTTTCTTTTCAGATAGACCCGCGGACAGGCCGGTGCGGCCATCCTCTAAATATAGGAGTCAGCTATTTTCAGGGCTCTTTCCTCCATTTAGCAGAGGATGGGGACGCCGAATTAGCCGTGCATGTTTAGTGCCCGGCCTGTCTTTGCACTTGTTTAGTGTTTTCACTGCTCAGAGGTTGTCAACACTCTGGCTGTAATTTTACAGTGTTAATTGTAGCGTCTATAAATGAGCCAGAAGGAAACCAAAGACTGACACACACTTTACAATGCAGCTGTTCTTTCCACGAGACTACTTTTGTGCAATAGGGGAACTTTATTCAGCCGCTAACTTTTACTCAGTGTTTCTCAACATTTCCGCCACAATATTTGTATGGCCTGGCCTGGCGGCTGTGCATCTCTGCCATGAATGGGGGGATTAGAGAATAGACTAGCTGTTCCACCTTAAAGGTCAGCCCACCTGGAGGTGGTTTTTACCCCGACTCACCGCTCGCGCAGGTTAGATTGGAGGAATTTTATTATTTATTCATTAACACCCAATACTCTACTGTGTAGCCGCACAGTAGACTTCACTTATTTACACGCTAAAGGTTGTTTATTTAATTACTCACCCACTGGTACAGGTCGGCTGCCAGGAATACTTGCGGAAAATAGCTTGTAAAAGACACTCGGTCTTGTACCGAACAGACAGAAAATAGAAGGCTGAACAGTACGTCTTAAATACATCTATGGTCATTATGGTCATTATCAGCTAAAAAGTTGGCCAACAAACCAAGCGAACGCATTTGAATTGTGGTCTGATGACGATCAGCCTCTATCTTATTTAGTAATGTCTGACATTGATTGAACTCAATGCATCTTTTGAGTTTAGTTTGACGTAATCAAACGTGAATCCGGGGTTTTACTAATTTAAAAACACGTGTCATTGCAATTGTTTTGCCTGAAATAACATGTGCATTTCAAAATACATGGAACATGTGATAGAATTTCAAAATTGAAAGACCTATATCAAGTCAAACTACTAACGGTGAGAAACACTTTGTAGTATCAGACGGTGCTCATTCGGAAGTTTCAATCTGACCGATTTGAATAAGCGCCTGGGAGAAGATGGACAGAGGCGATGCAACACATGGCTTTGTCGAGCGCAGATGAGTCACCGCTGTGTTTGTGTTGCTGGGACAATGTAGCGATACGCCCGTGTCTGTGGGATCTCAGTTAGCTGCTGCGTCACACCGGGATCCCTCGGGGCCCGCCGGGCTTCGCTCCATCCTCTTCTTGGCTCCCCTTCCTCTCAGCGGGTAGCGTTCCAGGACCCTGACTTGTGATCACCTCAATATTTGTATTTCTAATAAGGAGCAATAGACGTGGAATCAGTGATTGTGATAAATGCGATGTTTTTATTTTCAAGACCAATCCCTCCTGAATCCTCCTGTCTTTTTGACCTGCTGACGGTCGGTGTCATGTTGTGGTGAGCTGATGCACCATCAGTAGCTTGTAGAGTGTGTGACTTTTGTTTTGAACGTTCACAAGGTTCTCGGCCTCGTTTCCCGTTCTCGATCTGAGGAATCCTTCAGTCTATTTTGGACTCACACTATACAAATGTAAAGCGTGTGATGTTTTGCCGTGAGGAATAACGGCCCCCCGGGGAGGCGTCAGTCAGAGGCTTCGTTTCAATTCTGACACACAAACCTGGACTTCAGGGATTTGGAGAGAGAGTTTTGGATCATTTAAGCTGCGAGCGCCGCTTCAAGAAAAATCAAGCCGGCAGGTCAACTGGCAAATCCTGACATGGGTCACACTGTGTGGACATACAACAACATACTGCAGACCCGGGATGACCAAGCTGGTCCCGTCGTCACCTGGAGTTCATCCGACCCATAAAAGTCTTCACTGCAGGCACCGTAGGGTCATGCAATGTGTTCAACTGTCTTATTTTTAAACATCTGGCCTTTTTCCCCCCGGAAAAATGTTTACCCCATGCATGATGGATCCTAGTATTATTATTTTTAGTCAGCAAATATGGGAAATCTCATCACGGGATTTATCTAAAACAATAACTTAGTTCAGATGGGCTTCTGGGAAAAATGTAAAGCGCTGTTTAAGGCTCAAGTTGTTGTCGGCAGCCGTGTCATGGACTGAATCCGGTGCATTCATCTGAAAGAGAGAAGCAGGAATCTCACTTCTAGTCACTTTTTTTTTTTTTTTTTAAGCCGTCAACATGATTTTACAGGGAAATGTTGACCTTGTCCGTGTTGAGTGTCTCATTCTGCGGGTACATGACCAAGTTAGCTGGAGAATGCCAGCAAGGATGATCGCTTCAGTTCGCTTTCAAATCAAATATACGCTGAGATGAGAGATGAGAACAACTTTATTTATCCCGAAGGAAATTGTTGTGCCAGAGTTTCAAGTAAAAACATAACAGTAATAGATAATAGTAAAAAGGAGGAAGAATAAGAAATACAATGAAATATAAATTGTCTTAACTGTTAACTGTAACTACAAAGATTTGAAGATTCCCTGCGGCTGAAGGAAGAGGAATTAAAAAGTCTGATAATTATAGTAGAACCTTTTACCAAACTTGCTGAAAATTTGGTTAAAAAAAAAAAAAAAGGTAGATTTTGTTACGTTTCCATCCACCGCCATAATTATGCAAGGTAAAAAGGATAAGCAGTAGGTAGCTTTCATTCTCAAGTGGGTTTCAATTGTCGCCCCTGCAACTGAAGGAATGGATCTGATCTGATTATGTAGTTAAACTGTGTGTTCAGCAACATTCAACCTTCTGGCATCAAATTATAGGAACCCCCAAAAAACTGGTGGATGGACACTCCCAGCAAACACGGTCGTCTGAGAAAAGTGTTTTCGTGTCCCAATGTGAAGGTCTAGCAAAGGTCTAGAAAGACATTGCGGCTAATTTCCGAGTGTGTGGCGCTGCTGCTGTTAACCACTCGGTATCGGACCGGTGCGGAATAGATCCCGTGTCATCGCTATAGAATTGGTTTGTCTTTTTCCCGCCGGGATTCAGCTGTTCAACTGATCACCTTGCGCTGCATGGGTTGGTTTAACCGATTAATTTGTGAAGCTTTCGTGACAGCCAAGAAACGTAACTTGGACTTTTTAGTTTGCGTCAAATTTCTGGTCGCCGCGAACAACGGGATTGGCCGGACGTGAACCGATGTGGGCCGCCGGTTCCACGAGAGAACGACCAATCGGAGACGGGTAGTGTTGCGTGACAGAACACCCAATCGGGGTCATGGAATGCATGAGCTATTTGGGAACTCGGAAAAATGTAACTGCCGCTAGCACATCCAAGTGGAATCCCAAGAAGCACGCCGCTTCCCTGTGACAGCTGTGCGCGTGTTTGACGTTCAGCTTCTCGAGTAAAGAAACCAATGAGATTGTCCGAGTTTCTTCAGTGCAAGTGGCCATCTTGTGTTTACAAACAGCCGCGGCGATGCGGGCCATTTGGTGTTCTTCAGTAGTTATTGGCCGGTCCTCAGATAGAACCCTCCCCGCTTCAGATAACCGGTCGGGATTGGCTCGGCCTCAGCGAAAGACATTGAAATCAGAATGAATGGTGGGGGGCTGGGGGGTGTTTTCCCCGGTTGCTAGGCTACATTTTAATACCAGTCAAATCTAAAGATGGCTTGAATAATTTCACATTGAGGGGTTTTTGTAATTACAAATTGTGCCTTTTGCCTTTGAACAATAGGCTTAGTCATTCTCACCGCTAATAGGGTTTGACACAGCTGTCACGAGTTAGTGAGGCCACTACATGCTCTCGAGATGGACTGAACTTACTTTAGAGTTCAACAACAAAAGCAGTGCAGCCACTGGAGATGCTCAGCAGCCAGGAGGACGTGGCTACATGGACGCACACCGTCTCTGCACGGTCAACCTCCACTGCTAGACCTGACCGTCGTTACTTTATCGTATGCGGTCGTGGCATTGGACGGATAAATATATGCTTTTGTGATCGTTTTCACACCCGCACATGGATTTTGCCTCCCGAACCGCATATTTAACACCCAAATTGTTTTGTGTTGTGTTTTTCATCAGAGCTTTTCCGGGCTGAGGTGAAATTAGCCACTGGCTTCTGTTTCTTGTAGCTTTGAGAACTCCTAATGAGCTGAGAAAACGCGGGTTTGTGTTTTGGCCTGCGCGTCTCGCTGCGTTAAATTTGTAACAACAACAATAAACAAACAGAAGTACCAAAAAAAAAAAAAAAAAAAAAACAACAGTGTGCAACTCAGTCTCAGCGCGTAACCTCTCTCTTTGTAGAAAGTCATCGTAGCATATCATACTCTGGTTAATCTGCCACACATTTAATCAGAAATTATGCATTTGCTAAATGAGAATTTAACAGGGCTTTGTGCTACAAAAACAAGACCAGATCAGTTTAAACGCGCTCTGTAAATTAAAGATTAAAATCGCTAGCTGCCGCTAAGTCCTGGTCTCTTGCTGTACGCGGTTTGCATTTGCACCCGCAAGTGTTTACAGTAAAAAAGCTTGAGAAAAAGCAGCTTCTTAGTCGTTTCTTTTCTGCTCTGTCTTGGAGCTGTTTGGAAGAGAGGGAGGGGAGTAGCATGGAGAGGAGGAGGAGGAGGAGGGAGAGGAGGTGGAGGAGGAGGGAGTTGGAGTAAGGTTGAACTTCCACACAACCGGTGGCAACGATAGCTGTGAGATATTGTGGTCTTCTGAGCCAATGCATCTCTGTTTTCCTTGCTGAGAAGCATGCACCTGTGTGTTTTCGCCCGCTCTGGCTCTTTCCAGCCGGTTGTTTATCAGTGCTGTCATGTTAGCAGCGCGGGCAGCAGTCAGCAGGGGACGGGCAGAGCTGGACCTGGTCGCCTGAAAGTAACCAAAACCTTTTGAGCAGAGGAATTGTATTTGCAGAGTTTCTGCCTCCATCTTGAGACGAAAGAAAAGTGAGAAACAAACTTCCACAGCTGGAGCGAAGGATTGAAAACAAACAAACTCTTGTGGAAAAAGGGGTAAGTTACCAGCTCACAGCTGAAGCTACTCTGAGGATACTTGTTTTAACCAGTTTCAGAAGGTTTTAGCTTCTTTTTGACAACGTCAATACTGCACACTGAAGGAGAGAGCAGTGCAGCATTCAAACTGTTTGTCCTATTTAAGCTCTGTGTGTGTGTGTGTGTGTGTGTGAGTGTGTGTGCGGGGATAAGCATGCCCAGGATGTGTGTTTTGTCGTATTAAATCTGCTGAATTACGATATGCCTTAACTCAATGCGGTTTCATCTCTGGATATAACTCAGCTCTGGTTTTCTCGGGGTAGCCGTGTCCTTTCTGTTGTGCTTTAGTTTTTCATCTGTCAGACCCAGAAGTAAACACACACCAGCACCCACAGGAAGCAACAGGACAGCGTGGTGTGTTGCCTCAGAGCACACAGGATTTACTCCTGCTGGTTCACATAACAGTAGCTTACTTGTGTTCCCCGGCTTTTCATAGTTTACATTTTAGTTCTGGTAACAAGTTCACCGTTTCCTTTGCAAACACGTCCGGTCATGGGTGTTGTGTCTGGTCGCGAGCAGAAGTCGAAAGTCTGAAGACACGAGCGGGAGTTCAAAAGACATGCAGGCTGCATGTTTTGGTCCGAGCGCCTCGATGCAGCCGGGAGAATTAATTGCAGCTCTTAGCAAGATTGCTAACAGCTAACAAGTGCAAGCAATTAAGCGACTCCCTTTAAAGGGAATTGTTTTCCTCCCGTCGAGAGCTTAATGTGATGAAAATAGACGTGGCAAAATAATCAAAGTCACCGTTCTTTGTCCGCTAGGGTGGTTTACGCATTCGAATCTTCAGCGGTGCTAAATTTAGGCCATTTTTTTTTGACCCTTGAAAGCGACTGCGGCCCAGCGAAAATGTATTTTTATGCCCAGCAGTCGACAGAACAGTTAACAGAGTCGACCGAACTGTGACGCAGTTCAGGCGACGGCGGACGACACTGACGAGCTGATGGACGGCGGCCCTAAAAAGTAGTAAGGCCCTAAACAGTAGATAATAAACAAAAGAATATCACATCATACTAACCCCAAGCCTCAGCTTTTAGGACCAAAAGTGAATATCTGGCAGCATAAAGACATGACATAAGCCTATGAAAGTATTATTCATTTAAATTGGTAGATTTAATCAGAATGACGTCCGCATTTAAACGTTCTAAAAGCAGCCGTCACAGTGGCGCGGAGGTTAAACATTTCTCCCTCTCAATCCGAAGGTTCCCGTTGGGATCCTGGCACGGAGGCCCTCCCGTGTGCAGTTTGCATGTTCTCCGGGTTCCTCCCACGGTCCAAAAACAAGCAGTCGGTTATTTGGAGATCCTAAATTGCCCAGACATGTGGACCGGGGAGCGGGTGGTCGTATGGCAGCCCGGCCGTGACCTCGCCTGCGGGATGAGCTGCACAGAGAACGAACGGACGGACGAATGAATGAATGAATGAATGAATGAAGAACACTCGTGGTTCTCCCCAAGTGGATGAATCCAGAGCTGTAGAGGAAGTGCTTGCTGTGGAAAGTCCAGGGAAGCTGCAGGCTGATGTTCCCCTGAGGTGGCCTCAGATCGGAGATGTGGGCTGAGGCTGGGCCGTGGCCTTGGCTAGCAGACCTTTGATAGCGCGACAAAAGAATTGGCCGGCTCGTCGAGGTCTGATGGCTTTGATGGATGAAAAACTTAAGCAGATGGAAATCTGGCCTGATATTCACGGACAGGATGGAGAGGGAGCCGGTAACCACGGAAACACTGGCGTAGAGGGAACGGTAGCTACGGCAGCAAATTAATCAGAAAAACAAGAAAATTATCTAACTTGCAACCACCGAAATACAATTTCACATCTGTACACGGAGAGATATTTGGAAGCAACTTGTTTGGAGCCGGTGAGTTCCGATGTCCCGTCATTTTGATAATTTCCTTGCGTCCGGCCCTCGAAGAGGCTCCATCTTATCTCTGCCAAAAGGGTAACGTGGACTTGTTTTGGTCCACGCTTTGCCCCGCGGTCACCTGACGGTAACCCTTTGCAGGATGAGGTCTCGGCGCCTCTCACCGGCAGACACGCTGGGGATATTCGCCGCCCGATATCGATATCTGTTCAATCGCCGGTCTGCGGATCGCCCCCGCCCCCAGCGGTAATGACGGCGTGGTGCCATACAAGGCCATCTGCCGTAAATGTTTTATTAAATGTTAAATTTCCAAACAGTCATCCATCATATTATGATAATAGCTGTCGTCGTTCTCCGGTTTTTGAATTTGTGGGCCAAATAAATGCTGAAATTTCATTTCCACACCGTAATGCATCATTTTGAGTTAGTGTTTATTTAGCGTTAATAGCCGAAGCTGGTATCCCTCAGCGCTGACAGCTGGACGTCATATTCCATCCCAAAGCCGCACCAAACTGACACATTTTACATACATAGTCAAACTATATCTTGGCAAATTAAACCGCTTGCTTTGCACAAAGTGCGCATCGAAATAACGCCGTTTCCAAGCTGACAGAGTAATAAGGCGGCATTGTTGAGATGATTGATATTAGGTGGTGTTTGCACTCATGTGGGCTGTTAGGAAATATGTCCACGCTGTGCTGTGACATTTTTTCCCCCTGTTTCATCAGGGGGGAGGCTCTGCTATTCTGAGATTAACACACTTGAAAACACTTGAGCCGAGTTTTCCAATTAGGAGTGGATTTTGTTCATTAAATAAAAGACAGAGAGCCTTTCATTAATCCATAGGCAATAAAATTAGAGGTAAATCTCCATATTAGTCACGGTATCAGATGCGTTTTTTTTCAATTATCGAATGATTGTATTTTATCTGATGAAATTTAAAAAAAAAAAAAAAAAAAAATGACAGGAGTTTTTGAGCTGAGATTTTCGATCGAATCGTGTGTTGTTTTTTTTTTCTTTCTTTCTTTCTTGACCTTTGGGCAGGCTGGAGTTCTGCTCTGCACAGGGTCTTAGAAGTAAACAACAAACCCTGAACACGCTGGATGGTGACGCTCGGGACAGAATGTGCCGTCAAATATAAATTAAACACCAGCAGAACAGATGTTCCTTCATATGGTATTAGATTAGTGGCAAATAATTTCCAAAAAAACATTGTGGGAGTCGTTGGGAAGAGAAAGGCGTGCTTCAAGCTTTGCATGCTTCACATTCTTAGCTGCTGACCTCCATGGAAAATAACAACAGCCAGGCTTGAAGGTCACTCGGCTGCGGCCAGGGGCCGAGGCTGCTTCATTACTGGTACCGAACGGCATGATTATTTTATTTAGATTCATCCAAACAGAGGCTGTAAATGCAAAATCCTATCAGCTTAATTTTAGGCCTGACAGTATTTGACAAATTAGATACAAAAGACGGCACTTTTACGCTTACAAATATGCATAAACAGTTTCTGTTCTGCATTAAAACCCGCTCCGAATTAATATTTCTCCCTTTGGACGTTAGATTCTCCCCGTACGGCCGACAATGGATTTGTTGACGTGCTGCGCGGT
Source organism: Fistularia commersonii (assembly GCF_037954325.1). NCBI lineage: Eukaryota > Metazoa > Chordata > Actinopteri > Syngnathiformes > Fistulariidae > Fistularia > Fistularia commersonii. The sequence goes on from NC_141312.1 coordinate 722,047, forward strand.
CAGGCAGGACAGCAGCACGCCAAAAGCACGTTTGTTATTCTTCCGAATCGGGCTTTGGATGTTACTCATGCGGACTGCCTCGCACACTGAAGGGTGAAACGGTTAAATCAGGCCCAGGATAAATAATGCAGAGGGTTAAAGATAAACCCGACCGTGTTTACTGCTCCGCTTTTCTGCTTTTCGCCTCGGAGGCAGGTGGGACTATATCCGTCCCTTTAACCTCGAGCGCCTTCGTAAAAAAAAAAAAAAAAAAAAGGAAAACAAAAAAACCTACGACTACGGCCGACAGATTATTTTCGTGTTCCGTCCGGGCTATAAATACCGGTATCTGCAAGTACGGGACCTGGACAAATATTTATTTGAAAATAAACACGGTATTCATTACAGCGGTGTTTATTTGGTTTGTGTGTCATCATCTCCAGGGCGGATCGTCCCGGTCAGGAAATCAGATTTATTTTACTTGGAGAATGAGAGAGCTGAGGTCCCTCTCCATCTCTCTCTCTCACCGAGCGAAGTAGAACTGTGACAGCGGATGAAGAATATGTTTTTCTCCAATAACCCACACCGGGCTTAGCCCTGAAAAGACAGTACTATTGCACATATCACACCCCATTTCACTAAACGGTTTAGAGTAATCCTTAAACACACCGAAGGCCAAGGCACTCGTGGAACGGCGCAGTGAAAACACGTCGTCGCCTGTTTTCATGTAAGAGCCCTTTATAACGGTTACAGGCGGGATTGTTTTTCTTGAACCCGCCGGTTTTATGTCACTCAGCCGGAATCCTACGGACGTTTGCGTTTGGACGGATTCCGACGAGGAGCAGATATTGGAATGGTATTGCTGTGAATTACATTGATCGGTTTGTCAATGTTTTATTTCTTGTTGACCTTTCCCCCCATTTCCCCCGCCCTTGTGTTTTTTTGTGAAGTGCACATTTTCAGAGTGGCCTTTGCGACTTGCCTGATGGTTATTCTTTTTCAGGATGTTTGATTGAACCTATGGTTTGCACCATGCGGGTCCTCATCAAAGACGCTGTCATGACTGTTTTTCATTTTTGTTGTAAAAAATGTGTTTTTCTCCTGGGATTTTTTTTTTGTCACCGATAAATACAAGCTGATTTACCCCAAATTATGCCATTATACGAAATAATCATCGCAATCGCGCCACCTAATAAATGTCAAGTGCACTTGTGAGTAAATGGTTTCCCCGTGGCTCGATTTTACAAAAAAAAAAAAAACAACGAATAATCGAGCTGTCGGCTCTCGAGCGGCGCTTTAAGGATTCCCTCCCCAGGTGAAAGAAGCCACTCCGGCAAGTGACCTCCCGCAAAGCCCGATAGGCTGCACACCTGCCGCCACCTGCGGCTCAATCACACCCTCGCCGTAAATTGCATTTAGCCGCCGCTTTACTCTTTTGAGGGCCGTCGGACTTCATCGCCGGCTTCTCCGTTGTCATCGTTTGCTCGTAAATATTTCTGCCAAATGACTTCCCCGCGTTGCCGCCGGATAGGTGGTTCAACGTGTGCACGTGGCGAGTCGAGAAGGGAAGCGAGTCGAGATAGTCCGGATAATTACATTTTCTCAATTGGAATTTCACTGACTGTTGAGGCTCGGTATTGTAAGTTCATGTAGCGCTGGGTGAAGCACTCGGGGAGCAGATCAGCCCCCAAATGGTCAATAGAAAAGTTCTCCTCTGTGACTGCGGACCCATGCGGCGCCGGTGCCAGACGATCAATACCGGTCATGCGGGTAGTTAATGGGAAGCGCCAGCTGGTCCGGCTCGTTCCGGAAGAGTCTTTCCTCGCAAAGGTAGCCGAGCCAGTTGCCCCTTTTCTATAGTTCACCTTTTGGTTGAAACGACTTTTGCGACTTTGCCATTCATGTGTAATCACCTTAAGAACTACTCAAATTTGTCCTCATCAAATCTCTGACGGCAGCCACGTTCGTCGACACAACGACCGGATTCCGTAGTGATAAAATAACTGTAAAAATCAAAATGGCTGCCATTAAAATTCTATCAGTAGCCCTACTTAACTGAGGAATATAAAAGATGGTATTTAAATTTAAATGTTACGTTGGTGTGGAGCTGTAAAGTATCCCGAATAACTTTTAGGCGGATGCTTATAGGACAAAAAGTCACGGTTAAAATAACCTTTTCAGGGAAGTGTTTTATCCCTTTTCTCGCCGTTGCGTAACCGCCCTCGTGATGTAAAGTAACTGCGCATGGACGAATTCAATGCTGGCATTTTGGAGAACCACGTGGATTTTTGAATTGGGGAAAAAAAACAAGCAAAAGAGTCTGTTTGTGGGCAAGTGTAGTGAAATAGGAAGATGGAGGAAAAAAATTGGCCAGGTTTTGCAGCTTTTAAAAACAACTAATTTCATCAAACAGCTAAAGTTAGCCGCTAACTCATCAGAGCGAGGCAGGGGCGTGTGTTAGTTTGTTGTCTTTTCCGCTAATCCTGCATCGTCGGTCTTTAAAAAATAAGTGTTTTTTTTTCTGTTTTGCCATCTTGTTAGCAACCAAACAGGAAAAAAAAGTGCTTGGCTTAGATCTGACCGGCTTCGACGGCGACTCTTCGGCTTTTCTACCTTGTGACGTGCAGGTTCTTCTTCGAGTCTGTACGAGTGCGTCACAGCGCTCTCTGCTGGTCGCCTTCTTCAAAAACACCTTTCACAAATCGGACTAAGAGTAATTGAAGGTCTGGTTTCATATCTGCATGCATATGTGTGACCAGATACACTTGTGTTGAGCCCATATTTGCTTGAGAACGTGAGCAAATTGAGCAGCGGCGCATTGGTGGAAAATAGACGCAGGAGAGTAAACATTAGTCTCTCAACAACGCTACGAACAAATAGCAAATTGTCTGCATGATTTCACATTCTTACCTTGTCTTATCTTGTTTGACATTTTCCTTTTATGGCCCCACTGAAATAGCAGAGCAAAAGCGAGTGTGGCGGTTATCAAAAAAAACAAAAAAATCAGTCATATCCGCTTTTAGCAATTAGCTAAAATTAGATGTTGTCCTCTCGCACTGCAAGCGCCAACAACTTGTGTTTTTCTCTTTAATTTTGAAGCCGCGGTGTCAGATGCACCTTGCGACAGCGTAGAAGAGGAAAAATCCAAACATATCTGCAGCCCAGGTGAGGCCTGCCGCATTACGGATTCTTGCCATTGTTTGGGCTGTAAAAACAAAAGAAGCGCTTGTTTTTTTTATGCAACGGCACAAATCAAACCATTCAGATCACTAAAAAGCAGGTGGCACAGTCATTTATAGACCGTGGAAATGCTCAGTCCATTACAATTAAATGCAACGTGGATGTTTGGCTGGATTACGGGAATAAAACGAGTCTTAATTTAATTACTGTGAGTTAAACTGATATGTTTTGTGATGTTTCAATGTCCGGCGCTTTGACGGGATTTCATCGGTGTCCCTGAATTTTTTAATTTCATGCAGCGACTTTAATTTCCTGCAAAACGCTCCTCTGCTCGCCCTCTGGTTATGAGATCCCGGCTCACCCGGCGACCAAACACAAAGGAAAATGGACTGAAACAGTTTTTTCGGTGGTCGCAGTAAGGACGGCTAACATCCCCGTGGCAAAATCATCGATTATATTTGCGCTTAAGCCGTGTTTTCATACCGTATCTTTTTCTCTGCCTCGCTGGTTCTCGTGGCGCCGGTCCCCGCGACCCGACGGCGGCTTCTAAGAAACGGGACTATCAAGCAGAGAACAGGACCAAAATATACAACACACTGTGAGGGGATTAAGTGTGTCGGAGGGCATCTAGAGTTACAGCCGCCAGAACATATCCAGATGTTGACGTCCCGATCCGCCTCAGGTAACCCGACAGGGCTGCTCCGCTCGGGGCAGCGGCGGCTCGTATTCGAGCGACTGAACCGGCGAGCGTGTCTGCGGCCGATCTCAACCCGTGACCAACACTTGAATTATTTTCACTTAAAAAAAAAACTTTTTACTTATAGATGAGGCGTCCGCCCATAAATCGGGCGGGATGTTATCTTTGCGGTTCGCTGTTGACCTTTGGGCGTGCAAGGCGGCGCGGACAGATGGCAGTAGGAGGAATTTATCTTCTAATTTGAAAAGTTTTATGGGACGGTTCAGTGGATGGGGTCGAATTTGTGTTCGGTGGAAAGATAATTAATGGCAGAAGAAAGATTTCCTTGTTTCAGTGTAGCAGACATTGAATTAATGAAAACCAAAAAAACCTTAAGGAAACAAACAAAGCTTTGACGCCGGGTCCCAGATCCCGCTAAACCCTCGTTAAATGACTAATCACCAAACTCAACAAATAATATCTGCTCTGATTTCACAGCATAAAGTTAAGTGATGACTGATTTCTTTTGTTTTACTTTCAGGTCCTTGTTCTGTTCTCATGTACACGTGGCCTCGCTCGCGTCCTTGCGGTCGGGAGGCCCCGCCGTGCCGAGGAGCCGGTGCGGCCGGTGCAGCCGGTGCAGCCGGGGCCCGGTAACAACCCATTCCATATCCTGACGGATTCTGGGCGCGACCTCGGTTCGCTTCGGTCTTGGGTGATATTCCTCTTCTATCCACGGTCTTCATCCGTCTCTCGACAATTGAATCAACTGAGGATTAAATAGTGCGGCGACGGTTCAAACAAAGACGGCGAATGTGCGCTCTTCTACCCGCCGCTGCCTCGCCAGTACATTGTTCTCTGACAGGGCAGAGACGCTTGTAGCGTGCTAGTTTTTTCTTTTTTTTGCATTATTAAGTTAATTGCTTGCACAGCTTATCCAATTCCTCTCTGCCTCCGCTTGTTTTTATAACCGACACCTGATTCCTTCTTTCCGTTTTGGGAAAATATACAACTTTGTCTGGACCTACCTTGTGCAGCATTTTGCTAAATCTCCTATCTTCTGCCTGGCACGAAGAGCTGAGCTTATATGACAGAATTAAATGCAAGCAAATCTGATATTTGCAGTGGTAGCGGTGGAATATTATAATGATTATAATGGAAGGGGAGCTTATTTTGTTTCGTCAGAACTGGTTCTGTATCGAAAGCTTAATCTCAGTACGTCAGATCCACTATTGGGGGATATGCACGCATGTACCGCCCAGCTTCGGAGCTCTGCTACCTGGATGGCTTCGGAGAACGTTGCGTGTCACCAAAGTCACGACGACCGAGGTTTTCTCCAGATTTAGCGCCGGCTCAGGTGGAAAGAGTCATCTTCCAAACCTGGCTGTCGCCCGAATTACCTATCGATTACATGGCGCCAGTTAGAAAACTTACCGAGTAAAATTTTCCCAAATATCTTTTCCTTTTCCCCGTGAACTTCACATCCCGGTGCCGCAGGTTATGAAATAAAATATTCTGCTCCCCCCCTCCGCTCACTGCCAACGCTGCCAATATCCTCCCTGCTATCATGCTATTCATTACTCACAGTGAGCCTCTGCATTGTGGGCTGAATCAGCACTAAGAGTGGAAGTACAGATCCTTGGGCCAGAGAAAAGGCGTATTCTCCGCTTCCACCGTGCCAGGTATTCTTGCTGATTTCGCAGTTTTCCTTCCGAGGCCAAATCGGACTCGTATACGTTCCCGAACTTTCGTCAAAACCTGAAAAGCACCTATGGATCCCGGGGACGTTTTCCGTCAACATCGCGGTGGTCGCGTAGTAACGTTTTTGCCGCTGAGATTAAGTGAGCAGAGATAAGGCGGCGGGTGCCTGCGCTCTCGTTTATGCGTTAGCGATAAGATCCGCGCAGCTATTTCAAACAGCCGTGGCAGCACCGCGGGCTGTTGTGATAACGCCGAACCGCAGATACGCGTTGTCACGTGTGACGCAGATGCATCTCGCGCTACATCTGGTCTCAGAGGAAACGGGAACAATGTGGAGTTTTTCCTTCATCCGTATTGTTGTAACGACGGGATTAAGTTACCGAACTGTGCAAACAAACTGGTTTTTCCGGTCCATCTCCCTTTTTGAAGAAAGATCATAGCGGCATATAAATGATTTACAATCCAACATCACCATAACAACCTGCTCTAATTGGGCCCGGTCACATGAGACCTCTGCTTCAGGTTCATCCCTGGTTCTCCGTCTCGAGACAAAAGCTCCTTTCTCCTGCGCCGCAAGAGAAGGTCGGGAGATGTTTTTTTTTTTTTTTTTTCAATGCACACTTGTCGTAGGAAGTATCCATAACAACAGAAGTAGCGCGGTGACCGTTTTCTCATCGGGTAAAACACCAGTAAAGTAAAGTAGGCTTCTGAAACACTCCTGTGTGTTTTTGGACGCGGAAACTTCGCCCGCCTTGGTCTCCACAAGGTGATGAATTTTATTCCTTCTAAAGAGACCTCATCGTGCGGCTGATTTATTGCTCTTGTCAGATAATAGATTCATGCAGAATTACGTAATTATGTAATTGATCGTTCTCCTTTGAGTTTTGAATTGATTAGAGGTTTTTAAAAGCAGAAAGAACAGTCTTGGGGGAGGAGGGGAGGGGGGAGATAATTTCCAGGAATCAAACTAAATCTAAATAAGATTATACATCTCAAATGTGTTTGTGCTGGCCGATTACGGAGCTGCTTTGCGCTGGCCGGCTGCAGCTGCGGCCTCTGGCACCGTCACATAGTGGGTCACAGGCAAAACAGTTTTGTTGGTTTTACCGCTTCATTGAACACGTGACCGTTGAGTGGCTGGCAGAAAGCTATACAGGTCAGGTCCTTTAACCCTCTGGTTATTATAGTCCCCTGCCTTCCATTGAAGGTGATTTAAAGACGGTTAACCAAACTAATTCAACAGGGAATGCAAGTATTTCCAACTTTGGTCTGCGAGGGGAGCTCGGGTGGATGCGGTTACCATATATGTGCAAGCACACGTTCCGTATCGGTGAGGTCTCAGAAGCTGACCTTGTTGTCCCGCTGAGGTTTTTTACACTTAGCTGAGTACCGGCGCATGAAGGTATTCAGGTTCTGCAAACTCTCGATGCCCTTCTCTGAAATGTCGTGGTGAATGTACCGAGACCAGCTGAGGACGAACAAAATGGACAAAACGTTTAGCCTCCAAGCCGAGAACGGTTCATATAACTCCGTTCATACGGTTCATAACTCGACCATTGCTTGAATATGGGATCAATGAAAAACAAATAGTAATAATAATAATGATGATAAATGTCTTAAGCACTTCTGACAAAGTGGTGTGTAGAGGAGAAGAAATGAGAGCAGGACTCACGCAGTGGAAAAGGAAAGCGACGCCAACGCTTGTATCCATGAGCATACAAGTCTTCCACCCAAAGAGATATGCACTTTTCAGTGACTGTTTTCCCAACGAGGCTTTTGACGCTAATTTCTAGTAAAGCCGTCGTCTCACTCGGCATAACATCCTTGGCTAAGTGGACTAAACATCTCCGGCATCGTCCCGATGCAGGGCCAGACCCTCGGACACAGGGTGCCTGTCACCTCGCCTTGGCGTTAATCATTCACCAGCTTGGATTCTGTTTGGAAACAGCAAAAAAAAGACAAAATTCTAGCACTCTAAGCTGTCCTGGTTGGGCTCAAGAGGGGGGATTTAGATACAAACCGTCAGCCAGTCAGGAGGTGGACCATCATCGGTGCGTGATAGTCCACCTGCAGCTGTCTGGTATAGGTGGCGCTCTCCTTTCTCTATTGCTGTTTTGTTTCCACGACTCTGCCTAGAAAATCCCAGCTACTGTTTGACCGAACGTTTTGTGGACATGTTTGGCACTAAATAGTCGGCGTGGGTGCGTTCAGCTTTAACTGGTGCATGTAAACAGACACTGGAGGACACACGTGCTCCGGCCCATTGTACCTAACTAGTGGTAAATGGAACACAGAAGGGCCACCTGGTTCCTGTGTGTTTCAGAGAGCTTTACTTTTAGGGCGAGCCTCGCTACTTAGTTAAACAAAAGGGCCTCTGCGTTGGTCCTCTAGATAAACACACTTTCCTGAGAAAACACGGACACAGTTACACTTTAACCTGCCCGGGGAGGCCACGGCTACATCCTCCCGGACGGTTTAGGTCAGACCGGGCTGCGGTTCGGACCCGCGGCGAGAATCACGCGCTGCACGTGAAACCACGCCGGCCTGTGTAACAATGAAGCCTTTGACTGTCGCCCCCCCCGCCCCCTCAGCCCGGTTCACAGTACAGTCAGAGCACTGTCTCTCCAGGGCTTGGGTGTCACTCCCCATCTCTGTTGTGCTCCCCTAGAGCTGACCATCTGGCTTCTAAGCTCCGAGATGTGAGAGCAGGAGCACAGAAGGGTTACAGTCAAAGTTCAGCCCAGATTAGGTCGCGCCATTCCCGCATAAATAACCTCTCAAGCTTGACCACTTGAGAGGAGGTCCGACCGCTCCGGGTCTTTGTCTCAGCTCGCCCGGATAATCCCGTCTCTGGGACCGGCGTCTTTGACGTTGACCTTCGGAGATGCAAGTGTTTGTTTTCTATGTTGTAACTCACACACACACACCTACATTTATTGTATACCCAACTTTTAGAAGGCAAGTGAATAATCTCAGGGGAGCTTTTTCTAACTGAACACAACAACAAACCGTGTTTTTCTATGTTTTGCATTAGTTCTCGGCTTTGTTGTTAAACATACGTAGCCAAAATGTGAACCTTTTTAAAGTGACGAATCATATGAGGCCTCTTGGGACTTGTACCGGCCGTCATGACTCGGAGAGCGAGGTGGTCGTGGCCTCATCACGGGAAGCGTCGAGCCAGAATACACAATAAAAATCATATTGTCTCTTACAGTTAGATGCAGAGTGGATACGCTACGGATACGCTGTCGAGGCGCAGGTTTGTCGGGAGAGCGCTTCCCCTACGTATTTTTACTCTGAAATTTACAGTGTCGTTAGGTTTGACGCGGCCGTGTCGTAATGCGGCGAACGCACGAGTAACAACGTCCACCGCCGGCTGTGGCGGAGCCGCCGGAATGTGTATCAAAGACCTGCGGACGGAGGCAGGTTTACAGTATCGCTGCCGACGTAAGCTAATGAATAAGACGCTTGTCTCAGGCTCTCCGTTGCACACGGAGAAAAAGGTCACGTATTTTCTCAGCTTACTATCGACATAAAGGCTACTACTCTGACTCTGCGGCACGGCGGTGCCTCGGCCGACCGGGGAGTTAAAGGTACAGCGTGCCGTTTATGGATCGCGCTTTGAATTTGCCTTTTCAAAGTTACCCACGGCTCGGGCGAGCGGCGGCGGCGGCGGCGGCGGCGGCGGGCGACGCAGCGGACGGCTCAGTGCCGCTTTGCGTCGCAACTTTAACCACCGTCAGGATTTATGCACAATAAGAGCTGGAGCGCTTTGAAACAATGAATAAAGGATCTTTATCTCGCTGGTAGATGATGAACATAAATGCAAGCAGTGTGTGTTATCTGATGGAGTACGTCTGCACCCCCACCCACCCCTCCCCCCCGACGCAGCGGCAGTCGTGTAAACAGACAGCGCTCTGGAGGAATGCTGGACTCTGTGACCTCCCTCCCTGAGTCCTGTTACAGTGCACCGGGTTCAGCGGCAACAGCCCGCCCAGCGCTGCACCTCCCCAAAGCCCGGCCTCACCCCACCCCAGCCGGAGGCCCCTCGGGGTGAAAAAAACCCAAAAAAAAACACACCTCTTTCACCCGACGCTGCATGCACACATGTACTGTATGCACACATGTACAGCCAAATAGACACACACACACACTCAGACAACTGCTTCAAACGCACTTGTTTTTCCATGTCTCATTAATGCTCAATGAATGCTCACCCTTGACTTATTTGTTTTATGATATCTTCAGAATGGGACACTTTTTTTTAAACCTTATGGCTTTTTTCAAAACTGAAAATGTCCCTCCAGTATCTGAGTGAGGCCCCCCCCGTCTCTCGGCTGCTGGTAAACGTTGAGCAGATAGCCGTAGCGTAGCGTCAAGCAAACACTGCCCTCTGCTGGAGTGCAAACAGGAGACAAAGGCAGGTCAACAAGGATGGATGGAAGCTCCCACATACTGGGTTTGCGGGGTCATCCTGGGCGCGCTGGGATTCCATTCAGCAAAGGCGCCGCGGTAGCTGGGGGGGCCCGGCGGTGACACATCTACGGTAAATAGATTTATCGCACGCGCTTGCGTTTGCGCTATCGTGACCCGGAGAACGAAGCCGACCCCTCAGGTGCGGGACGTTTGTCCGGAGAGCGGGTTGCAGCTGCCGGCCCGTCACTGATAATAGGAATCTTAAGTGCGGCGGCGACGGCGTCCGGCTAAAGCTGACGGCGATCACTTTGCTTCCTCTCATTAATAACAAGAGGCCTCACACGTGTGTTCACTGCTCTGGCGCACAATTAGATGTTGAGGCACACGCGCACACAGACAATAATCACAGTTAGTCGTTGTCTGAGGAAACGAGGAGCTGTCTGGTGCCATAGCAACCGTTGCAGACATCCCACCCTTTCCAGAGCGAGAGATACAAGCAAAAAAAAAAAAAAAAAAAAAAAAAGTGGCAACGACAGATTGACGAACCCCGATGCGATCCCGGACGCGGAGATGAATGGAGATCATCGAGCCGCCCCGTCTATCAATCCGGCTGCTAGTTTGTCATGTTCACGCTAAACGGGGGGGCGCTGGTGACATCATGGAATTTCAGAGAAAACAAAACGATGGAAACGGCATATTTGTGAGACACGGTGTGTGTGTGTGTGTGGGGGGGGGGGACACCAAACTGATGGGTAAGGCTGGAAATATAGAAAAAAAAAAGAAAAAAGAGGAAGCAGACGTCTCTCTAAGGAACTGTCTTTCTGATGCGAGCGCAGAGACATAGCCTGAAAACCCAGACAGTGCCGCAGTCTGCATCAGCCTGCTTTCCACCACCGTGACTCCTGCTTGAACCGCAATCTCAAATGTAATACTATTATTCTGGCCCATATACCGGGTTATGTAACACTCGGAGACAAATCCTGACCTCAATCTGCGGAACAGCCACTCTCACTCTGATCAAAATTTCTACCCGGGTATCGGCAGCGGGGAATGTGGAGCGGCGAGGTGATGAAAACGCCGTGACCTCGGCCAGTGTCTGATTCCATCATGTTTTCCCTCTTGTGTAGGTGGACGCGTGAAGCAAAGCGCTGGATGAAAAGCGGCGGCGCACTCGTTTCCACCGGTAAGTTTTCCGAGCATCACTTCCTGGGCTGTCCTGCAGGTGGAAGTCACTCCCACTGCACACACACACACACACACACACACACACACACACACGCACACAGAGCACAATATGAGCAACATCCGCCTCACACCTCAGCATTCCTGCAATGTTTTTTTGTGCGATGCGACAAAGCGACAGATTGTAGATGGCCACTTCACCTTACTTTAGTAGCATGGTGAGTGAGTCTCGGTGCTTTTCTCCGGGTTCCGTGTGGCGTCGCTGACTTGTCGGCGGCGTCGGGCGGTCGGACGCCACCGACTGGGCTCGCCGATCTTCTCTCTTTCCTGATCACAGTGTCATTGTTGGTTCAGCTAGACGTCGACTAATACTCTTGAGCTGTGCTGCTCCAAACTGAGCTTATAACTCATTTAGTCAGTGTGTGTGTGTGTGTGTGTGTGTGTAGGCTGGCGGAGTTCAAGTCTTGAGAGAAGCCCCCTGACTTTGACTTATCTGGAAAGTGGATTATAGATAAAAATGTCTCTTGTCATGTTGTGGAGCAGTATGACCCCCAGACGGTGATTATGATGAGGAGAACGTCCCCCGACATTTGTTTTCCCCCCGATTGATTCGACCCGGTTCGTTCTCCAGACTGTCGGCCGCTGAAGCTCCACACCGTCTCCGCCTCGTTTCGGGTCTTATTCTGGAGTTGTGTTCCCGTGGGCGGCCCCGAGCGTGTCTCCGGATCCACCTGATGCACACATCTCCGCCGCGCCGTGGAGGTGTTCGCTTGGTTGGTCGGGGTGGAGCTCTTGCGCCGGCAGGAAAAAAAAAAAACACAAAAAAAACCCTCCCTATCCAGACGTGACTGGAGCGACTGGATGCGTGTGCTGGACCAATCACAGGAGACTGCAGCAAAGTCACCAACACCAGTTGAAGAAAGGCTTGTTCTCGCTGTACTTTGAGATATTTATGTTTAAAAATATACATAAAACCTGCCGAGCAGCAACGGATAAAGATGTGAAAACAATATAATTGAAATGAAATTTGAGAGGAAATTCCCTGAATAACTGGCAAAAAATGGACTTGAAATCTAACAAAATCTGTCAAATTCAGGTCAGTCTTTATTGATATTATGCTGAGATCCGGACCAGGTCCGGAGCACGTCTTTACGGAGAAATAAGACGAGCGCTCGGTGACGGTGGCGAGGAAACGCACCGTGGGCGGCCTTCTGTCTCGACCGATCTGCAAAAAAAAAACAAAAAACACAAAAACCGCTAATAATTTTTAAGCGGTGAAACAAGTCGACCAGAAACTTGTCGAAAAGGGTCCGAAGATGAAATATTCTTTGTTATTCCGTGACATAAGTGGAAATAAATCATCTTCAGACGGCGGCGGACGGCGTTAAACACATCCGCAACACATTCAAACTCCCTTCTACTTCCATCTCCCGGGTTCGATCCCTTCCTGCCCCACGATGGAGCCATAAACTTCCCCGCACCGGCGGCGGATACGTGCCTCGTTAGCGAACTGTATCCGAACTTCGGCCTCCGTCGGCTCTGTAAGAATCCACCCAGGATGAGGCTTGTCAGCTCCGGTGGACGTCAAGTCATTCACAGCAGAAGAAAGCCTATTACCTTGTCTGACACAGCGTGGCAGCACTGTCTTAATGGCTGCAGACACATGCCAGACATCAGCGGGCAGCCGGCGGGGGAGCTCTCTATCAACCTGCGCTTTACCGTTCACGTCGCATTCGCCCGCCGTGGGTTTTTTTTTGTCCCCGCGTGTGACGATCGGACCGTCGGGAAGGGGGGCGGGGGTAGAAAAACATCCCCCGTGAATCTACCCAGACGGCGTGGGCGTCCGAGTCCGAGACCGGAGCCCCGCCTCGCGCCTCCTGAACAAGTCGGACTGTATTTTCCGGATATTGAGTTGTAACGTCGGCATTTCTCCGCTGATCCTGTTATTCAGTGATTCACAAACAGCGGGGTGAGGATTCCGGTCCACGCTGCCGCTCGCCGTGAGGTGGAGCATCTGAGAGAAAGGACGCGGTCGGGGAACAAACACAATAACGCACACGCTTCCTCTATTTTAAGTCGTAGCCGTGTTATGGAAAACAACCGGGCTCACGTGGAAATCCGGGAAAGTCTGCGGGTATCTGGTTCATATGAAGATGTATTTTCCATATCCTCGCCGGCCTCGGATCCGGTGAATCTGCTGCGCATCGCTATGAAATTGTGTCCACGGGGGAGTCTATTTACGGCTGTCCACCGGCGACTTATTTATCTTTGCAGTAGTTTGCGCCGGACAGCGTTATACGTCCGTAGCACCTGTATTTCTCTGTGAAACCCGAAACATTGCTCACCCTTGGATGAAATGACGCAAAGACCGAGAGAGGCTCCACCCGGGCGAGAGGTTACCCCGAGAATCACGTTAAAAGGCGGCTCAGTTTCCGCTGCGTCCGGCAGACAAACGCTCCACCAAGTCTTAGCTTTTGCACCCGATCGGTGTTTCATATTAAACACCGGGACGCATCTCGACCCGCTCTTAGCATTAATTCTATCATCGTGAGACCCAAACGTGGATTCGACTTGATTCGCCGCTTCAAAGCTTCGCCGCTCTTTGGGTGAAGAGACGATCAGCCACGAAAACGAATCATTTTGTACTTTTACCATCAGCACCGCTTTGCGCTTTATGTAGATTTCTATCGGCCATCTGGATCCGATTCACTGACATTATATCATGAATATTTTTTTTGTTGTTAAAAGCCGCCGAACCCACATTCCTCCTGCTTTGTTTTTCTTTTACGGGAATTGTTCTAAATTCTTGTGTCACCGCTCCAACTCACGAGGACCCCGAAGCCAAACGAGTCAAACTCGGGTCCTCGCGCCGAAACCGAAATGCGGCGTAGTTTCACTTCACCACTTTACTCCGAAAATATCTCGGAGGTGTCGGTCTGAGGAGGGCCACGGTCAAAAAGGCCACCTTAAATATTTAGAAATAACATCGCTTCCCTCTGGAGAGCCAGGAAATTACCTGCGTCTCGTCTCTCGGGCTCGGTGATATTTCGGCGACTGTAAGTTTACGGGCCGCTGATGCAGCCCGCCGTGATGAGGGTCGGAGGAACGCCATTGGTTGGATGCGGCGGTACGGCGGTACGCTGTCTGACACCGTCCCACCCTCCCTTTCACATCTCAAGTTATGTGAGGGTGTGTTTTCTGCAAAGCCGTTGCTTGCGAGCGAGTGCGTGTGTATGTGTGTGTGTGTGTGTGTGTGTGTGTGTGTGTGTGTGCGACAAAAACGCCGTGATCACACAGTGCAATGCGGACTCTGGCGGATCGCTGCGTCACACCCTTTGCCATCACACAAAACAGTTTCAGGGGTGTATGTATGCATGCTATGTCGCTTATCTTGAGTGTGTGTGTGTGTGTGTGTGTGTGTGTGTGTGTGTGTGGTCAAGGACATGATTCAAAGATTTGGGTGGAAATGCGGTTAGATGACCGGTTTGTTTTGTGTGCGCCACCGACCACAAGTGAAAGTGCACTTGAGGTCCTCGGCTAAACACAGACACAATGAACAGGAAGCCGGAGTGGCGTCTACACACTCCGGTGTCGACATCAAGGAAGGCACTGACAGTTTCTTCATTTGGCAATTTGGGTGATTTTTTTTTTTTTTTAATTGTTCCACTGTTTGTGGAAACATCTAGAAGGGGGAAAGAAAAACTCAAGGAATGCGTCAGGTTTATTGTATTTGAAATAAAAAACAACCTCCCCGGGGGACGCAGTCACCGATGATTCACATCAACCGCAGCGGCAGAAATGCCGGGACGCCGTGTCGAGTGGAGATAAAACAGAGGATTACAAATCCCGCCTGTCCATAGACTCCCCTATAAAAAGTGCAAAGACTTTTTTGCTTTGTATGCGCGGAGACCACAAACACTGTAAAAATATAAATTGACCGTAACATTCCACAGTTAAAGAGAGCCTTTGCAGATCTAGAAGAAAACATTGGGTGCTCAGAGAGGAACTGCGGTGTGATAGAGATGTTTGCGAGATTGGTGCAGGACATGGAAAGAAGTTCAACCCTAACAGGAGAAAAGGTTTTCTTCCGATGACCAAGTCATTCAGAAGGTCCGAGTGGTTCATCACTGGGCAGTGCAGCTCTCTGATAACACCGAAGCCCCGATGGCCGTCCGTCATGTCAGGACAACAACAAATGTCCGGCACATCAAGCCGCCCAGATAACGCCGCTCTTAACGCAAGGTTCTGTGAGGAAAACATCTAAATGGGACCAGGAGCTCGTGGGAAAGCAGCTCACTGCCGCCTCTACATATACGAGCGCTTACTTTCCGCCGTGTGACGATCGAGCTGCGCGTTAAACGGTCAGCAGAGCTTTTCCACGATGGCTTGCATCTGCTCTTCTCTTGGACTCGGAGTCCACTGGCTTCTGTCAAAGCTTCAGGTTTACCAAGTTTTGGGAAGATCTGTGTTCACCCACTTTGGCCTCATGTTGCTAAAGTACATGCATGTCCCTCCCCAGCTTCTTGGGGGAGAGTTTGAGGCACGCTTATTTCCAAATACTCGTGATTTATTAGTTTGAAGCGTATTGATCATCGGCCGAAAAAGAACTGCCAATCACCGCATCTGCTTTTCAGCTCTACAGTAATGGCTGCAGTACAGCGTTACAGTCTTCCGCTCGCTGTCTTTATTTGGGCGTCGCCTCAGAAACCCAAAGATTTGCGACCAGGGACTTTCGGTTTGATGACGGGCTCCGCCCGTGATTGTTTGTGATGACCTCCAACACCTTGGTAGGTTTTCAAGCTGAAGGGGGGCGGTTGAGTCCAAAAAAGGAAGACGTTCGAAGAAATATATCCAATCTCGATTGTTCACGTGCGGGTGACAGAATCCTTCGCAGGTTTGAACCGGATGGCCGCCGGCCCATCTTCGACCCATCTTCGACCATACGGAAGGGTTGGCTTTTGTAGATCCTGATGTGACGGCGGCTACGTTGCGCTCTGAGTGTTGTCTTAAGATGGTTCAAACAAAGGACAGCTGCATATGGACCGCATTCCATCGTCTTAAACACCGGCTCGGAGCCAGTTGTCAGAAGTGGCAGCACAAGATGGTGTCAATGCTATGACAGCTGCTAATAGCGGCTAATGTCGACGCTCTGTCCTTCCTGTCTGAGAGAGACATTTTACACGCTTTTGTGTGCATGAAACATAGGCGCTTTATATTAGCATGCAAATGCAGTTTTACCTTTAACTTTTTTCTTTCAAACCAGCCGAGACTTTATTTTTTTCTGGCAAATTGTATAAAATGCCCCCGTGTTTTGATGATTCCTCACAATTTATGGGTGCGTGAAAACAAATTGTGGTTCTCAGCCCCCGAAAAGATGCGTAAAAACACGCGTCGCTGGTTTGATGAAAGACTGAAGTCTTGCTTTTTCTTGGGCAGGACCGCCATCAGAGCATCACCACGTGACGCAGCTTCAGCGAGCCGATAAATGCGATGACCCACCACGATGGGAATCCACCACTTAAGCTTTGCCCTTTTGTTCGGATGACCATTCGCAGCAAATTTGAATTTCCCCTCAATGTGCCACTGAGAGACTAACAAAAATGTCACACCCTGAAATGTAATGCCTCCGGCCACAACAATTGTCGGCGGAGAGGCATAAAAATAAATCCCGTTATAATTCAGATATGCATTTCCAATGAGGGAGGACTCAGAGCGGGTCCTTTCTCATCAATCGGTTTGTGTAAAGGACGTGTCACTTCAGCGCCGGCCTCTCGAAGAAGCTTATCTGCTGGGGTTTGTGTCGTCCAAACTACTTCCCGGTCCTATTCTTGCCGAGCAATTAGCGGCGTGGCATGGTTCTTGTTTTTATTCTATTTTCTGGCCTTTTCCACCCCTGCATTAGACGCGTGTAACAGTCTGGTAATGTCTTTGTAATGTTTGGCGTTTTCCAAACCGGGGCACGCAGCAGAATTGTTTATTAAAATGACGCGGTGACTCAGCGTCCAGACAAAAGTAAAGGGAGAAACTTGACGCGAAATGGCGTGACCGCGAGCGCGGATGCTCGATTACGTCAGCCGGAGGATTTGAAGAGTCTGGTTCGGTGTTGCCAAGCCAGTGTTGGGAATGGAGGAGGTGTCTGCTGTGAAAGGAGAGCTTAAATAACAAAACCCGCCGTATTAGAGGCCGCGCTGCCAAACAATCCCACCGTGAAGCTGTGCTTGTCAGGTGTTTCCACCTGTGGATCCGTGGGCTGCACAGATCCACGCCTGGAGATAGACAGCGTTAGAAACGCCAGAAAAGTTCAGATGATATCTCCCCTTTTAGCGCTCTTGCACCTTTTAGTGCTGGAAAAATATGAAAATAAGTCTCAAATTATGGTCTAATTTTGGCAAAAGTGTGAAATATACTCTATGAGAATGTCATCGGAGTGTTTTGTTGCCGGTTTGGATAATTCTTTGCTGATGGAGTCGATCAGTTTTCATCTAAACCGTCCGTACCTTCTCGAAGATTCTGGAAAGTAAGAAATGAGCCGGCAGTGGCAAGAAAAATGACAAACTTTATTGAGATGACAATAAAAAACCCAATCGGGTTTTAATTGAACTGATCATTTTTACATGATTTTTTTCACGATATTGCAAATACGGATCAATAGAGGTATAAAATTCTGCAGGTTTCGAAGTTTAGAGCAGGATAAAGTACAGAAACCCCTTGAGAAGGTCTCACGTGGACGATCCTTTATCAGGTGCAGCTGAGGTGAACGGCAACGCTAAAAATCGGAATAACGTCACCCCGTCCTAATGATGAAAATCTTCCGTTGTGTATTTCCCCTGGCGAATCCACCGTTCCATGTGTTCATCTTCAGCTCTCCAGCATCACCTGCTGCCAACATCAGGAGAAGAAACAAAAAAAAGATTCACCGGCAAATTCGACACGGTAAATGTCGCAATGTCTAATTCTAGCCGTGGCTAGAATTAAACCGCACGTGTTCACCGCATCATCGCTTCGGAGGAGTTCAGATTAGATTCATCTTTACTGTGATGAACCGGACGTGACGTCAAACATTCACAAGTGATTTCCAGATGGTTCCGTAGTGGACTGCACACAACAACGTACGGATGCTAACTTACGCAATACAAAAAGACTTTAGAGTGCGCATAATAACTGTAAACAGTAGCCACCTCGCGCTACTAAAGCGGTGTAACGGTGCTTCGCTGGTCAGGCTCCACGTATGGCAACACCCGAGAGTTTGTCCGTGACGCCGGATATATTTTTGTGCTATTTTGTGTTTTATATTTCTGCGACGGAGCAGGTGTTCCCCCGCAGCAGCATTCGCTGGTCACTTGAAGAATTGGATGCTTTTCCTCTCTGGCTTCTCTTCAAAGCGCCATTAATTGCCTCTGCGGCTCTCTTCCCCGAAACCACAAAATATTGAGCCTCCTAATGGGAGTGTCCTGATAACGTGGTGTGTGTGTGTGTGTGTGTGTGTAATCTTGTAGCCTGTTAAAAGTGGTATTTGGCTTCATTAGTATTAGATAGCTATTTCCATTAGCGGTTTACAGGACGCCGATCCAAAGGTGGATGGGCTCGTCTGCACGTTGCTGTCTGCTGTCGCCGGACGTTCGGTTTTGCTTTCGACCGGTGAATTTAAGCGATCGAAGGTGCGAACGAAGAGCAACGGAGGGAAGCGGCCGTTTAATCAACCGTCGCCGAAGGAGCAACGACGATTTGTAGAACCGTTTGAGAGGCAATGCACCCGAAAGAGATCGTATTTATTTTCCTCGGCGGTTTTAAGATGTGGGGCAAATAGGAAACCGCAAGAGACAAGGGTTTCTATTTTTATCCCCCTCTAATCCATAATTAGAAGCACGAGAAGCGGCGTGGAAGCGGCGCCCCGGTCACGGACCGAACTCCAATCGGGCGTTCCGGTCCCACGTAAGGGAACCAGAGGGGTCCTGGTTTGTTCAGCTTTCACGAGGAACCCGGCGGAAAATAAAACGCCGACGTCCCGCGGAGTCGCTCCCGTCGAACCTCTGATTCTGCACCCCGACGTCGATGCGGAGCGGGGCGACGGGAGAAAACGATCCCGAGTGTTTCATGGGTGCTTTAAGACGCTTCGGCGGGCGAGTCCATTTACCAGACCGGCCTCTCGGCGGCGCTGCCGTGGGCCTCGCCGCCGCCGCCGCCGCCTCGCCGCCAGTTAGAAACCCTGAGAAGTTGTTAATCACCGCAGTCATTCACATTCCACATAGGCCGTGCACCGCTCGGGACCTCTATGTGCCGGGGATGAGGCATGGTCTAGGGGAAGTTGGGCCAACGCTATTGGACCCAATAGTCTTTAATTAGAGGGAGATCTTGGCAGGGAGCGATGGAGAAAGACTCTCAGGATGGGAGTCCAGGGTGAGAGGGTTCACTCACAAAACACTGGCTTTTCATCACTGCATGACTCACTCCGTTTGTGTCTATAGTGTGAGCGCCGTGTGTATATGTGTGTGTAAGGCGGAGAGAGCGAGAAAATGCGTGTGTGTGTGTGTGCGCGCGCGCACGCACGGGCAAGCGCGTGCACGTGCTTCTTACCTCACTGCTCAGGCATTCCAGTAGAGAAAGTGGTGTGAAGTGAAAGAGCGGCTCTCACAGTGCGGGTATTCATGGATCTGGCCCCGCGAGCCGGTCCGGGCTCCAGTGTTCACAGACAAAGCCTCTCCGGCGAGACCCAGACACACTCACACAGGAGGGGGAGCCCGAGGAGGAGCGGGGGGGGGGGGCAAGGTAACAAGGGCCCGCAAAATGGAGAAGGTGCAGGAAGGAGGAGGGGGGCCACGGGAGGACGGGAGGACGGGAGGAGGTCGGCGTCGCGGCTCCGGTCCTCCCCCCCCGCAACCCTGCCGACGCAGGTGCGGCGGGTTTTAAAGCGAAAACCCGTCGGAGAGAAACCCCCTCCGGACTTTTTGTCAGAAACCACACCCGCTCACGGAGGCGTCGCGTGACGCCCGAGTCTCCCCGAGTCTCCCCGAGTCAGACTTTTTGCTTCATATCATCTACGCGAGGTCTGGTCTGTAACTTCTGATGCGATTGCACTTGCACACCCACCGCCGCTCGCCAACCAGAACGCCGCCCCGCTCCTCCCGGCCGCCGGGCTCCTCCCTCGCGCTCGGCGCCGGCCAATCCCGTGGCTTTCTCCCGCTCCCTCTCGCCGCTCGAGCTCTTAGGATTCCATGAGAGTTTCTTCCACTTGGCCGTCCTGTCATTGTTCCCCCTGCGTGGCCCCTTCCCTGGTTCGGGTAGCCTGGTTCACTGTGTCCTTAAACAACCCGCCAGCATGTACAGGAAAGGGGCCCCAAAGCGGGGAGTCCCATCTCTTACCTTGGTCTTGGGAGGAAACACACTCGCTGTGGAAAATCTCTATTTTGTCTGCTTCTCTTTAGATCGGCCCCGTGTGTCACAATCACCAGGCATCTTCCACGGCCTCGCTCGTTCTCCGTGAAACGCAGAAAGACGTACTGTACACGGTGTGTGTGTGTGTGTGTGTGTGTGTGTGTGTGTGTGTTTCCTTAATCACAAGATTATCCGTACTGAAGCACAATCAATTGTAAATGAACGTATTCGCCCCGATCGGGTTTTTCTCTTCTGTTTTATTACCATCGAATATGATAAATATTCTCGATTCATCCTGTAATTTTTATATACATATATAATACATTTTTTTTTTCGTCTTCTTTCAAATGTACGTGCAGGAATAGAAATAATTCATCATTATGGCAAAATGTAATTTTTTTCCAGGAACCAGACGTGCATTTCTGTCTGGCCGAGACGGTTTCTCGACATTTTTGCAGCAGCTCTTAACAAAGATGCGGCGCTGCTTTCGGGGCCCCGCCGGGATAAAGGGAAACAACCTGAATCTGCATTTGGATTCTGTTAATGCCGTCTTTCCTCCACGCCGGGGGAGACAGTAATAGGTTCACTAAATCCAGTAAGAGACGGCGGAGAGAGGCGTTTCAGTGGCGTTGCATTTCCGTGGAATATAATTTACAAGCTAAAGGGTTGATAAATCAGTTGTTGTTGTTGTTGTCGTCGTCGTCCGCGGTTGTTTCATCCACGGCAAAACAAGCGTAGGAATCACATTTCCGAGCTTTCCACGCGTCCACGGGTGAAAAACAAAGAACCCCTGCGAGTTTTCCTTTTGGAAAAAGGACAAATCCAACGTTACTGCGCTGCCAAAACACATTTTACGTCCCAGCCTCGTCCACCCGGGACTGCAAGCGGCCGCCCGTCCAGACTTTAGATTTAGAAATGCTGTTGCTCTGTAAAATCCTGGGTGTTTGGCCTCTTGGCATCTGGAAGCATACAGTCGAATGAGTGAACGTTCACAGATTATTCCGTTGAAATTAACATTTACTTTGGATTATAATCTTCATCAAAAAACTACTGAAGCAGCGTTTCGCCGAAATGTGCTTGTTGTAGCGGCTCTCCGTCGTTCGGCGCCGCTCGACGCGGCGAAGAAGAACGGGGTCGGAGAAAGGCTACGACCACAAAGTGCGGGAATAACAAAAGGTCACGTCACGGGTGCAGATGTCGTGTTTCCACTCCTCTCACCTCAGTGACTCCACGCCGCTCCAAGGCTCGCCGTCCCATTGATAACCAGAATGTGGCGTCGCCCCCCCGACGTCCGACGCCTTTTCTGAAATTCTCCTCTTCATGCAGTTTGTATGAAATGTGTATTAATGTGGCTTTATCGCCCTCGGAGAAGGATCCACACACCGGCGTGACTCAAATATCAACACACGGATTAGAACGTCGTCGTATAAAATGACTCTAACCCCGGGAACGACCACCGATGATAATCTTAATAATGATAATAACGACGACGGCGGCTTCGGGTCTGTTGTGTGTGACTTTTCCGAATATCTTAATGTGTGTGTGTCTGGGTGTTTCCTGGTGCTGCCTGCGAGCTGCTGCCTCCATTTTACAGAGCCAGACACCCTGCTTCATTTCCTCCTCCTGTCCATTTCACAAGCATCGTGTCTGGGATTCTCCTCCTCTTTTACGGACGACGGCCGTATTCCTGAACCCGGGTTCGATTTTAAAATACTAAATGGACATTTTTCCTCCGCTCAGGAAGCCGCCGCCGCCGCCGCCGCCTCATTTGCGGCGTTTTCCAGACAATGAAGTCAAACGTTTCCGATTGGTTGTTTTTTAACGAGCAGGTTAAGCGGGCCCTCCTCTCAGCTCGCACCGCTGCATATCAAGACCTGGCTGCCGAATAAGCAAATATTTAAATCGCGCCGCTTTCCGATCCACCTCGGCTCCCGGTCGCCCCGAAATCCCCGGGTCTTTTTCCGAGCCCAGACACGGGCGTCTGCCGGCAGCATGAGAGAGAGAATCCGGCTCACGCCGTGAGTCACACCTACGCCGCTCCGCCGTCAGATGAAGTCTCGGCGGCGAGCCGGCCTCGTGCACGCCGCCTCTGACCGAGACTCACCAGACCAGATGACTCATTAGACATCCGTCCTGAGTGAGTCTTCGGCTCCGGGCCGCACCAGATGATTTGGATCTCGCCCTTCAGATATCAAGAGACTCCATTAGGATGCGCCCGAATGTTCTGTATGACTCCGCACGCAATTTGGAAACGTGTCGGCGTCACACATTCGAGGCCGGCGGCGGCCGGAAGGTTCTGGCATCTTTTATCGTTGAACGCCGCGCCAATTCTATTCTAGCGGCGCTCCGAGAGAAGCTGGAGGGAACGCCTGGCGTCTCTTCTGCTGCAGGTGGCCTTCCTTCTGCAGGCCACAGTGCTGGGTTTCTCGAGGACGTCACCTCGGTGTGTGACGTGGATGGAAGACGCTTAGCGTCGTGGTTGAAGGACCCGATGAAAAGGCGGCGTGCGGAAAGCTCTGCAAAACGCCGCATCGCACTGATCAAATCCCGGCCGGAGAGGAAACTCCTCCTGACATCACGGGCGCCGCGGAAAACCTTTGGTGGTTTTGGGAGCGTGCGCGTTTTGTAAACCCCCCGCTTTTGTGAAAAATGCAATTTCAAGCAAATCAGGAGTAATCGACGAAAGCCCTTTTCGGCCGAAATGCGCACGCCTCGGGGCAGATATAAGAAAATGACAATCACGTCGCTGTCATTCCTGATATTCCTAAATGAAAGGTTACGATAAATCGGAGATTCTGTTTCGGCGCCGCGACGAAAATGCTTCATGTGAAAAATGAAAGTAGATTCCCGGATATCTGCCGGCGCAGTTGTAACTCCACTTCATCAGCGCCGACCTACAAGTGCTCTCAAAGCTTGAACTGCAGATGTTTGCCTTTCCTGCCGTTTGCTCTGCACCGTGTGTGGAAAGTAGAAACGATATATTCTACATACGGGGAAAAAGTCAGGGCTGTGTTTTTAACCCTTTCTACACCTCTTATTTAAAATCAAGATTTATTTTATTCGTTCTCATACCGGCCACTGCGACCCCGTAATGTATTTTAGCCAAGTTGCAAGAATCATATATTTGAAAGATAACTGGCTTTGGCTGGTTTTGGCAAATTCTGAATATCCCCGATAGCGTCTGTTTGCCGCAGCTGCGTCGGACACAAAGAGGGGTCGATACACCCAGTGCGCAAACAAATATCCCAACATTTGAAAACCCCGCTCCCTTAAACGTCCCCTCTCAAATCTCAAGGCTTCGCGATGATATATTTCAAATATCCAGCGTGAACGGCGTGCGCGCGGAGGCGACGGCCACGCGTGCAGGTGAAGTTTTTTCGCTGCCTCTCCTTCCTGTGTGCCGCCGCAGAGATGGTGGATGGTGGCGGATGAAGCAGCGGACATGGCGGCAGGCCAGAATCAATTGGCAGTGTAATGAGATGGCCTGGTGCCAGGTAACCATGGAGCTCCCCTCTTTGCCTGTCTACCAGTACAGAGTTCAAAATTAAACTGAATGAATGAGAGAGGGGAGGGAGGGCAGGGAAATAAGGGTCTGAAATGGCAGGAAAGAGAAAGAAATTGCAAGAGAGGAGGGCGGTTGATGAGGCTCTGTGGGCGATTTCAAAGGACTGCTATGAAATTTCACTTGAAGCCGTCCCCCGGAGAAAGGAGACGGAGCAGATGCCTTTAAATACCTGGAAATACTGTTTCAACCCCCCCTTCCCCTCCCGTATTTTGCGACGGCAAAGCACGCTGTCATATTAGAGCAGCCATCGAAGGGGAAAAAAAAAAAAAAAACAACAAAAAAAAAACGGACTCCCCGCATTTTCTTTCTTGGCGTGGTTGTCGGGCTGCCGGCTCTGCCCGGTCGGTGCTGCTGGTTTAATTTCCTGCAAACCATCTCCCCCCACCTCCTCGTGCAACATGCCCCTGTCATGGAAGATGTGTTAATATCGAGTCTCTGGCTTCATCTGTAAAAGTGATTTGCACTGGATCCAGCAGATAAATAGAAATTAAGCAATTAATACAGTAATTACAGCGTATTCTTCCTGCGGCCGTACCCCCGCTATGTCATTGTGCCGGGGCTTTTCTCAACCTCCTCTGCAAAGCTTCTTTAAGGAGCAGCGTGCCAGCAGTTACAAACACACTCGCTGCATCGCGGCGAATTTTCACGCGAGGATTGTCATCGTCAAATATACGAGCGGTGTTATGACAACGGTCGTTAACCTTTTTGTTAAAAGGTGCCGCGACAGAATCCCCTCCGCGGTGCCTGTGGTCCTTTCCAACTGAAAAAAAATCAACCGCGATTCCAAAAAAACGACGACAATAAAAAAAAAAAAAAAAAAAAAAAAAAAAAACATGAGCAGGTTGGCTTTTAGCCGCCGCTAGTGGAGCTGCGTTGCTGGAGCGGAGCAGTTACAGACTGCTAAAATAATCATTTAAAAAACAAATACAGCGCAGAATCAATCCAGCATGCTCGCAGCCACCGCAAGCACTCAAACATTTCCTGGCCGCCCTTGATTGAGGGGTGTCTGCCTGCAGAATGTCAGTAAACTTCCTCCCCGGTAAGCCGATACGGTCCATATTTTCAAGGAAAAAGAAAAGAAAAAGCCCAGAAAATAGCCCATATAGTTGAAGGATTTGTTTGTTTGCCGTTTTATGTCCCCTGAAGGACATGGCTTGGATTGGATGTCACCTGCCAAAACGCATCCACTGCTACATAGGAGTTATGAAAAGAAAAAGAAGTAAAAAAAAAAAAAAAAAAATGTTGATGCTTATGAATTACTCATATTTCAGTCCTCAGGCTTATACATGTGGTAAAATTAATTAATGGAATGTAATTTAGTGTTTAGTGTGTTTCTTTTTGTTCTTCTACAGAGTTTATTATTAGACCGGCAGCGCCTGGAGTGCAGGGAAACTAAACCAGTTTCCCAGCGGCTGCTAATAGTCACAATATTCAGAACGCCGGAACGTAACAGTTATGGAGTGTGACACTGTTTGGTTCCTTAAACCACAAGCGCCGGGATTGGGGCTGAACTTTAGGAGAATAATAACAAGTGTATGAGGATGCTAACGTCTCTCCTCCCCGCTAAAAGGCGTGGCTAAACAGGAACTGAAAAAATGGGCCGGTCATAAATCACTAATCTGATTACAGCCCGCAAAGTGTAAACGGGTGGCGAAGGGTTACGATCCACAACCCAAACACAGATAAGAACACGCAGCTAGAAATTTGTCAAACGTTTTTTTTCTTTTTTTCTCTCCCGATATCAAACGAGTTAGAAACTAAATCGCTTGTCTTCCTTTGACGGTGAGAGGAAGCCACCGAACCCATGCGGCCCGAACCCCCCGAAGCAAACCTTGTTTTATTTTGTGGCGTCCCAGCGGCGGCGGAGGCCAGCCTTAAGCACGGCTGAAAGCGCAAGGTTTTTGTTTTTCTTTTCATTATTTGCACGGAATGATTTACGGGCAGGACGCCATTCCGGCACGTAACCTTTCGCCTGCTATATTTTTAATACGTAGCATTCGCACGCGCCCAGAGCGCGATATATCCAGTGGCGTAGCGGCGCTATCAGTACAGTAAAAAAGCATGTTCAGCATGCTCTGGCACTCTCTGCCCAACGGCCCAGACTTGGAGTGCACGTCGAGAGAGACGAGACAGCGGGCCAAGATGTCTGTGGTGTGGATTAATGGGGAAGACTGGAGAAAGGGTGCCGCAGTTGTGCGTGAGCAGAATATTTGATCGGGGAAGTGAGGAGGGAACAGAGAGGGACAAGCAACCGCTAGAGATGGCAAGGATGAAAGGAGGAAAAGACATAAAAATGAATTGAAACTTCATCAAATACGCATAAATGAATTGTACGGTAATAAATCCCGACGCTGCCTAGCGTCTCCGGCCGGAGCGGGATGCTATCGTGTGCCTGGTTCGGCTTCATCGGTGAGGATCTGGATGAAATCTTCACGGGGGTTTTTCTCCGGTGCCGTGTCACAGGATAGTCAGGTAATATTTACACAAGTTATTTTCGGGTTCCCAAACAAGTGATGCATACACTCCTCCGTAGATCCAAAGAGAGCACATCTTTAAAATCACCCACATCCTGATGCTTTTAGGTGGTTAAGTTGTAAATTAAAAGACAAAAAAAACAGCAGCGCTTCCTAATCACCTGTTCAGTAACGCCTCATTTAATAGTTGGGCGAAGCAGTTTCAGGGCAGCGCCGAGAAGAAGAACGACCGCAAAGAACGAGACCTATCCTTTAGATAATTAGTACAGAACACCCCAAAATGGGCGGCGTCACAAGTAGAGGGCACTGTATCAACTCGGACGTGATCTTGCTGCTGTTGAGTCTCGCCCAGTGGCAAAATAGGTGCCCCCAGATTGCTGTTACAATAATGAAGGAGCTGAGGCAACCAAAAGCTGCGTCCGGGAGCGGTTGCGAAGGTGTCGGGCGGAAGCCGATGCGTCCCCGGCCCTTACTGATGACCTGATAAGTTGCTGTGACACAGCTACTAGCAGAGTGAGGTAGACCTGTTCCAGGAGTGACAAGGAGGTCACAATAAATCGGCACCACTTGGGTACGCCACTGCAGAAGTACAGATACGTCACCGTTGCCGGTCGACGCCAAATGGTCAGCCGACCGATATTCCGACAAGCGCCCAAATTATCCCAAAGTGGCGAGCCACAAGTGACCCAACAAATTTTGGGCGCAGTTACAACATAAAGGTCACAAACCACAAGTCACTGCGTAACGGAGGCTTGAAATTTCACAAAACGGGACAGAAATAAAGCCAAACATCCCACGGGCTAGAGTCACCCGGTTGCCGCGAGTGAGTCACAGCGCACTTCGACGTGGGAAGCCGGCTAAAGATAGAAACCCTAACCCCTGTGTGTCTATTAAGACTGGTTACTAGCCCAACTCGTCTGCGATGGCTTTTTCAGCTCAAGACGACTTAAATGCTAATCTCAGTGATTTACAGAAGCCCCGAGATCCAGCCAACCGAAATAAAGTTGAGCGCTCCCACACCCGGGATTAACACCAAAAGTAAAGTCAAAATAAAAATGATGCAAACTCTTTCACTCCCCGTTGGCTTTTATGAGGGTGTCGTCGAATCTCTGCCTTCTCCGGCTGCACGGGATCCGTCTCAAGCCATGACCTCTGTCCTAGACCAGGACCACGAGATGCACGCTGACATTACACCAGTAACCTTTGGTACATTCTGTCCAGGCCATTGGCTAAGACCGCTTGATGAGGAGCTTGTTTTGCTCAGCTGTTTTTGAGTTGGGTGAAAGTTTGCCAAAAATCTCCAAATATTCGTGAGAAAGGTTGAAGCTTCAACACAAACTAGTGAAAGCACAATGCAAACCACTAAATGTTTGCGGGAAGCTAAGCTAGACCCACGGAGGTGTCCTGCTAGCTAGCTCTTCAACAGTACAACTTAAGTCCTGATGAACGAGGTGAACCTTTGAGAAGTTTCCCCCGACATCACTGGTGCAAACCACATTGCCACAGGACACAAGAAAGAAACAGGTGTAAACCCAACGGGAAATACCATTCCAGCCTAATGGGGGGAAACGCCGAACCCCGTTCCGAGGTGGCAACGCTTATCCTCTCTTTGGGTAGCAATCTGACAAAAACAGAAAAAAAAAAAAAGGCAGAAAAACAGCCTCTGCCTGCCAGGATATTATCGACGAGTCTCCCAAAGCGCCGACCACACAAAACAACAAAACACCCGATGCGGTACCCCAAATGCTCACCAGGAAACAAACACCTACATTCTCCTATTGACAACCCAAAAAACTAACGAGACCCCAGTTAGACAACCTTAAAGTCTCCACCTGCTCCCAGCAGTGAAATACTCCAAGAGATTATACTCCAAGTATACTAGATAAAGTCAGCTTTATTAAACCAAGAAAAGCCAAAGTGAGTTGACTAAAGTGCGGACGGCGACGGGCAGCGCAGGTCGATGAGCTTGTGGGCACGTCAAGGCGTAAAACTCGGCATAGGCACAAACCTTTGAATGGAAACGCAAACTCGACCAAAACCAAAGGGTAAAGCTGCCTCAAATGCAGAAGCAAGCAGGGAGGCGGAGAGAGAAGTTGAGCTGGAGAACCTCCAAACACACTGAGGCCCTCAGGTGTCGCAGGTCAGGCTAACAAGCCACCTGCGGGCCGTAAGCCTGGACAACATCAGAAAACAAAAGGGATTTGTGCACAAAACCAAAAAACAGGGGTGCAAAACTTAACTGCAAATGCAAAATCGGGTACAAAAAAAATCAAGCTCCTTGTTTCTTCTGAGCCCCCCCTCCTCAGTTCCCCTCCCAAAAAAAAACAACTTGAAATATCGACGCGTACAGTTACACAGTTTACCTCAGCCTTTGCTCGAAGCCCGACAGAATACAGGGAATGTTTGCAAGGAAAAGGATGCCGGTGTTTCTGCGACCCGAGACGATTCCTCGCAGAATACGCTCGGGTTAATCATTCAAAGAGCCCGACGCTACGCATGTAATTATCTAAACCGTGAAAAGCCTTTTCCGAGCAGTGTTTTACGTAGCACCCGGTGTAAACATTCGTCCCCCGTGTAAAATCTTCACATATTCCGATGTCGGGTGGATGCTTTTCCTCTTGTTCCGTTCGGCGGAAGAACGGTTTCCGTCCATTGCCCTTCGTTGTCATGACTGTGATGAGAGCAGCACTTTAATGCATAATAGATCTGTTTTTAGCCAAACCCTCCGACAGTACGTACGCGCCACGCTTTACGTGCGGACCTACATTCGTTGCGAGCGATTTCCAGCGATGTGGCACTCCGAGCTGCGACCGAACGGAACCTCGGCGATATTTCCGGTCCAAGTTGATTGTCCAAGCTGCTCACATGATACAACAAACAGGGACAAACAGACTGGGCTGTAGGCGGTTATTATGTTTTAACTGCTATATCCAAATCATTAAAATCAGCTATTTGCTCCCATGGGATGCTTATTTTCTCTGGTCCCAGTCTTGCGAGGAACATCTCTCAACATGCTAATAGTTGGGGAAGCACCAGCTGCCCTGGTGTTGCGCCGTAACAATGACAAGCCTGAATGTTGACAATTACGTTTCTACAAACTTCCTAATTTCCAGACAGGAATATGACTCAACTCTGAATCACAGTTGGAACGCATGGAGAGCTTCCAAAGAATCAGTGACAGTGACAAGCACAAAGAAGGCTACGCCACTGGTCCTGCTTGTGTTGCCAGCTGTTATTTACCTCCAAATATCGCTGCCGTTCTGCTGCTGGCATTCTCAGCTCGCTAGTGTACAAAGCTGTAGGCATGCCGGATAATTGTATCACAGCCGTTTTAACATGACTCAATGAAAACCGAATTAGCCAGCGCGCTAACTCGACGTTATACAGGCGGGACGTGACCGCCGGCGCGCCGAGTTTTGATTTGTGCCAAGCAAGAGCAACGAAAGGCCTCACCCTGACCCGGGTCCAAACGTCTTCTTCTTCTTCATCTTCTTCTTCTTTCGGCTTTCCCCTTCAGGTGTCGCCACAGCGAGTCCACTTTCTCCATCTAACCCTATTCTCTGGATCCTCCTCTCTCACACCAACTACCTTCATATCTTCTCTCACGACGTCCATAAATCTTCTCTTTGGTCTTCCTCCAGACCTCCAATTCCAGCATCCATCCACCAATATATTCTCTATCCCTCCTCTGTCCATGACTCGACCATCTCAGTCTGGCTTCTCTGACCTTCTCTCCAAAACATCTAACATGTGCCGTCCCTCTGATAGACTCATTCCTGATCCTCTCCATCCTGGTCACTCCCAAAGAGAACCTCAACATCTTCATCTCTGCGACCTCTAGTTCTGCCTGCTGTCTTTTGGTCATTGGAACAGTTTCTAGTCCAAACATCATCTCTGGTCTCACCACCATCTTGTACACCTTTCCTTTCCTTCTGGCCGATAGTCTTCTATCACATAGAACCCCTACCCGGGTCCGGACGTGTTTTCCCCATTTCACCCGCCGCCCTCCCGTTTCATTGGAGGCTCTGCGTACAGCGACCGTCCCCCGCCGCCGCCGCCTGGAATCGGCGTCCTCCCGCTGTTTATGAGCGGAGATGTTGACGGACACCACGCGCAGGTGCTTGATCATTTCAACGGCTGGATCACAGAAACACTATTGATTTTACTGACCTACAAAAAACAAGGAAACAACTGAATTGCTGCCCGGCGCTGCGATTCGGTCAATGGTTTTTTTTTTTAGTCCATTTTGCTTGTTTCTACACCGGTCTCGGTCCTTGCACTGCAACGGCCCGGAGTTTCTAGTCCCTCAACCAGAAGGAGTTAAATCTCGACGATGACAACGGAGATGTGTTTGTTCCTCAGACTCCAATTTGAAGTCTGGAGCCCTGATTGTATCCGCATAGTTGCACTCTGCTAGAAGCTGCTCATAGCGCCGAAGAAGTTGGGGTCAGGATCCCCGCCGTGCGTCCTCTTTACCAGATCTTCCACAGCCAGAGGAGAAAAGACATGGCGGGTTTGACACTACCTCCAAGATGGAGGTCGATTATCTTCTCATTGTTGCTCCATCATGGCGTCTCACAAAGAGATGTTTTCTTCTTAAAACCTGAATGGTCGCGCTGAGTCGGGTTGTACTTCTGGCTCTGGAAAAAAATAAAAAAATAGGCGGTGGTATTTTTTGCCCGCTGTTGCCAGGCCAATTTATTTTGCTGTCTCCCCCAGGCTTAGAGAGGGGAGCGCACCTTGTTAGAGGCTCGGGGTCAGACCCATGTCAATTGCTCTGTTTTCTTCAACCTTCTGTTTTGGAGAGGGCCCTTGTCTGTGGTCGGCACGGCGACAAGGTTTTTGGCAATATCCCGAAAGTCAAATCTGTTCATTTAGATTCAAGTGGTGACCGTGAAGCAGACAGCGGCCAATTGTCATGCTGTGGCGAAACTAGCATGCGGGACAATTCATATCCTGTGTCCGGCATGTGTCCCTTACTTCAAACCGACAAACCCTTGTACATCGCGGCTGAATTTGAGGGCGAAGTGTAAACGTGGGCGGCGAGCCTTCGAGTCGGCGTTATTTCATGCGTTTTGACCGATTCCATTTACGGGCCGGTCGCTGCTTTAGACTTGGGTTGCTTTAGACAGGGTCACGCGCTACCGAGCCTGAATGTGTCCAAACAACCGACTGTTTTCGATTACAAACTGAGCTCGGGTCGTGGCCAGTTTGAGGGATCAGCGCTTGAGCCGCTATCATCCATTTAGCGTGAATTTAGAACGTGACGTCACATTTTACTCGGGGGCCAGTTTGCCGACGCGTGCGGCGGGGGTCGCGTTAACCGAATAAAAGATGAGGTCGGCTATAGGTTGTAAATTCAGGCTCTGTTTATTTTCGGAGAAGCTGTGACGCGAGCGGTTTGCAGCCGGCGGTGGATCCGCCTTAACGTTCACGCGACCCGTAGCCGATCGGCTGATTAGTGTACGTCCTCCGAGTGAATGGACAAAGGATCGAATTAGAGATGCACTTATACCAGAATCATCTGATTCTAATGAAAGTCCAGAGCCTGCCGGGTCTCGGCGGGTCCAAAAGTCCAACATGTTAGACACAGTGGAGAACACCGCCGGATCGCAAGGCTGAGCTTTTTTGTTTACGAACCAGTTCAGGAGACGGTCGAGAAAACCCGCAGTTAGTGAACCCTTTTTAGTGAATCAAGTAGTTCTCATAAGGAAAGGAAATCCAGAGTGCCTGAAGTGGCCGTCCGTCTGGTAAAAGCTTGAAAAAATCTCGATTGGCAAAAAAGCAACAGATGAATGAGCGTATCTTTACATTGGCCACGATACAGCGGAGAGGGAAGAACCTGTGAGAACAGGCAGGCAAAGGATATATTTCCATTTCCCACCACAATAGACGGAAGTTAGAGCTGCGGTGGCGGTAAACTGTGGCTCAGGAAACAGACGAGGTTTTCGTTTTCTCTTCTGCCGTACAGTCGCCTCACCTGGACTCGTCGTTTTCCTGGAGTCGGTGTGCTGTAATTGGGTGTTCTGCCCACAAGGGGGTGGCCATTCTCGTAGCATCGCCAGAGCAACGGCGGCTCCAAGATGTTTGTGAATAAATAGAGGACTAAGTTCCGAAAGGAACAGTCGTAACCCGTCTTTATTCCCAACAAAGAATAACATCATTTACCGGACCATTGAGACGATAGAGTGACGGGGAGGTTCTGCTAACAGGACGTCCTCTGATTTTTATGCTATTAATCGAAACGCACGAATAGCAAAGCGGCCGCTGTAGCTTGGATTTCATGCGTACGTCGGTTGCCCACATTCCCCGGTGTCCTGCTCTGAGTTGCTGTACGAACCACTAATTTCATCACTTTATCAATAATGGTTTTCCCGGCAGGGCCCTCGTGCCGGTTTTGCCTGCTTCTCGCGGCGTCTTTTGCTGGAGTTTTACATTTTCTTTTGCATGATTTCCATAGTCTTTCTAGACTAACCTTCTCATTTTCTATCCAATTTGACTATCTTCCCCCCCCCCCTTTTGTATTCTCTTTGTTGTCCTTTTTTGGAAAGTCCTACCATCACTGACAATAATGCTGTCAGACAGTGATGTGAGAGAGGTGTAACCATGGTAACTGAAGTGCACATGTGTTGCATTATAACAGTAACGACTGCGAAAGCCGTGAAACACTGGATCAACCCGGGAGGCTTTGTGCAACCCTCCTAAATAGATGCTGTAGCTATAACAATCACTCTTGGCACTGGAGCAGGTATCCAAGGTAGAGCGTGCCTTCCTGCTCCGAGCCCCGTACGCCGGGTACCGTCCTGGAAGGGGGGGCCAAATGAAAGCTTGATCCAGATTGGCCCGACTAAGTCCCCGTACTCTCTATAACTCTATATAACTCTACGTAATCAAGGACACTCCAGAGTTTTTGAGTTGTTTTTTCTTTTTCTGGAGCTTAAGGGATTGGCCGCAGGAGCAGGACTTGTATTCTTAACATGCGGCCGTTCAGCTGTCAGCAAATTTTTTCCAGAAAAGTAAAAGGCTTATTTATTGTTTGTTTTTGTGTGTGTGTTTGTGGGGGGAGCTCAGGGGAGGAATCAGCTAATTAATTGTCTATCCTGTTTTTTTTTCCTGCTTTAAACTACTGTGATTATTGTCGTGCCCTTGAAATAGAAAAAAAAAAATCCACTATCGGTCGACCTCTAATTAGTTTTGACCCCCGAGACGAACGCGATGGCCGAAAGCTAAGCCACCCTCGGGTTACAATGATTGGCACGCAGAAGGATTTTTTTTTTTTTTTTTCAATGTCTTTTGGGGGGCGCGGGGGGGTTTCCACCTTCATTTTCCACAACTGCTGCGAGCACTGGTCCGGTCGCATCGGGGCGGGTTTGTGGTCAAACATCTCATGATCACGCTGCTGCCGTATCTCCTTCAGAATTAATTCACCGAGATGCGCGGCGTCTCATTGAATTAGAAAGCGCAGTATACATTATATTCACGATGAATGGCCGATTGCTCAGCGTGGTACAATGAATCCATCGTGGTATCTTCTTTTTATTCCATCTCAGAATAGCAGATTGTCGGTAGTTACAGATGTCTGGAGTGCTTCAGTTTTTGGGCTTACAAGTGGACTTCTAAAGGTCTAGTGTGTTTTTATAAGCGCGGCCGGGCCGGTCCAGGGCCATTTTTTGTCCCGATCCTTCCCCGGAATTTATTGCGAGCGGGCTTGTTCTACCGCCGCGTATTTAATGAGAAATAAAGGGACGGTCTTATACGAAATGACCTTAAACAGTTGCATCACTACTCCCTTTCTTTGCTCTTTTTACGCAGCCGTAAACCCGGGCCTCTGCATTTTCCCTCCCCGTCCAATGGCCCGGCGCGCTCTTTATGATCAACCATGTGTAAACTTTGCGGTAATCAATGTTGCGGGGTTCGCTCCGGTCCCCTCCTTTGCCTCGTTGTTTCCTTTTTTAAAACGCTTTGCACGCCGTCCTGGGATTTATCTCGGAAAAAGCTTTTCAGGGAACGAGCAGAAGCACACGGACGGAGCCTCGGGAGAGTCCAATAGCAGCCCGCCGGGGAGCGGCCCCATTGTCTGCCGCCCGCCGTTATTGTGTTTACCGTCGTGATGTCGGCAAAGACGCCGAGGTTTCGGCGCTACAGAAACACCTCGCGCGGAAACGAGGCGTTTTGTTTTTTTCTGAAAACTCCCTTCCTTGCGTGCGTCTTTCTCATCAGAATGCGGTGAGGTGACACGGCGTCGCGATAAAACAGGATAAGCCGTATTAAAAACTGGAATAAGAAGCGTTCCAGAGGTGAAACGGTGACCTCTTTTTATTCGGGTTTTATTTGGCTTAAATAGAGATGGGCGCGGAGGGTGGCTCGTCAGCGCGCGGCCGCGAGGGACTGACGTTAAGCTACATCAGCGTTTCTCGCATAAAGCCTCGGCCGTCCCCTTCCCGTCGGGCCGAGTCGGGTTTCCGTACGCCGCCGTACGCCTTTTGGTCCGGCGCGAATGGGACAAAGGGCAGGAGTGAGGAGAGGGAAACCGGGGGAAGAGATGCTCGCGAGTGGCCCAGCCCTCCCCTCGGCGGGACCGTCTCTGCCGAGCCGCCTTTCCCCCCCCGGCCCTCGGCCATTTTGGAGAGAGGGGGGGAAAAAAGTGGCTGCTTTTTCTCTCCTTCTCTCACTACGTGGCATAGCTTCGGAAAGGCTTCGGCTGCGGCGCCGTAGCAACGGGGAAGACACACTTTGCAGCTCGCGCTCGGGAGATAGTGTGTTTGCAGAGGTGGGGAGGAAAGAAAATCCCGACGCGAAACGAGCTTTCGGCTTTTTTTTTTTTTCCTCCCTTTTTTTTTTTTTTTTTTTTTTTTTAATGAATTTTCTTTCCCTCACATTGAGCCGCTAAGCCTCTCTCTCCTTTTTTTGCCGTGCACTTTCACCCGTCCTTTTCATAATAACTTGCGCTCCAGTGTATTCGGCCGTTTCCTTTCCCCTGCCTCTCTCCACCTCTTATCTTTTGTCCTCTCTCGTTTTACTTCATCATTTCACATGTATATATATAAATATATATATTTTTTAAGACAAAAGGATATGTCCAAATTTTGGCAGCTCTAAGAAGAGACAGAGCTGCAGCCAAGGATCCTGCTGGGATCCAAAAAAGCCAAGCAGAATGAAGCACCAAAAAAAAAAAAAAAAAAAAAAAAAAAAAAAAAAAAAAAAAAAAAAAGAAAACACCACCCTTTCCCTTGCCTTGTCACAAATTTCCACTTTCCCTGTAGCCAGCCCTGTGCCGCGACTCCTCCTCAGCTTCATCTTACCGCATTCAACCTTTTGCCATTTCTCTCTTGCCGTACCTTTTTTTTTTTTTTAAAGGCGATTTGAGGTTTTTTGCAACCCCGGAAAACGGGGACCGGACATCTGGTCAGGAGGGCGTAACAGGGAGAAACCAGGGGATGTTATCTTCCTACTTTTGCTTATTATTTTGATTTTTTTTTTTCCTTCTTTTATTGTTTCTTTTACTGTGTGTGTGTGTGTGTGTGTGTGTGTGTGTGTGTGTGTGCGTGTGGTGTGTGTGTGTGTGTGTGTGTGCTTGTAGATGTAGCCGCTCACATATTTTAAGAGTGTGCCTGGATCACCACGTGTTTCTAAGTGTGTGGTTTTGTGAATCTGCATGCACGGGTGTCTTATCTGTGAACATCAGACTTTCCTGCCTCGTAGCCTCACAGACAGTTTGTGCTTTTTGTAGGTTTCTTGATTTACGCTGGGAGCGTTGGCCTACTCCGCTCCGCCAGCCTGACTCCATCTGACGCCCGGGGACATTTGACCGTCGGTGTCCGGCGTGCGCCCTATTGGTATGTTGGCAATTTACAATACTTTTGTGTCGGCTCGGCTCCCCGTCTGCGCCACATCGCGAGCGCCTTTCGTTTTTTGTCGGAGCCGCATGTTTGGCTTTGTGTTTTTTAGCGCAGGATATTTTGTGTAGTTTATGCCGGGGTCAGGAAACACCGCGCTAGTGCACATAATTTAAGATGCTCGCTCCGCACAAATGATCTCTGTGTAAACTTGCATGTTTTCCCTCCGGTTTGAAGAAAGGAATCTTGTTTTGAATTCCGTGCGGACCGGTCGCCGGACGCTCGTTTTTCCCGGATTGATTTAACCGCATTTATTATACTCTCGCAGTTTTGTTGTGGTGTTTGCTTCCCGGCCCCGTCCGTGGTGTTTCTCACTTTCTGACCGTTGTGGCGCTTTCCGTGCCGTCATGTGTAAGGATTCTGTTGTTGTTGTTGTTTTTTTTGGTATTTTATTAAAGATAATTTGGTGGTATTTCAACAGCACTTGTTGAATTTATTTATGATATTCACATCACCATCGGCATTGCCATTTTGCATTTCTGCGCTGGAAAGCAGCATCCATGGATGTCATTATTCTCTCTTGACATTTCAAAAATAAATGTTGGCCTGAAAAGAATGCGATCAGTAGGTTATTCAAACACGAGTCGTGTCCTCGGGCCTGTTCGGCGCATTTAAATTCCCTTTTCTGCGAGAAACACGAGGGAGAAACGTGTTTTCGCCGTCACGACGGCCGCGCTCCTCTCGCTGAAAACAAGCATTTTGATTTTGCCCGGTAACCAGCGGCGGGGATTCTGAAACCGCGGCGCCGTTCGGAAAAGTAGCGCCTTGACGGGAGTTTGCAGGTCCGCGCGTTCCAGTCGCTCCCCCACGTTTGCGGCATTTGAGGATTTTTTTTGCCCGTCGCCGGCTCCTGCCAGCTGCCGCAAACCCGTAGATCCGAACTTGTGGTGACAGGCTGCACAAGCTCGTATCTATAGGTATGCGTCGTCCTGGCCAGCGCCACGCCTGCCCTGCGGCCGCGGGGGGGATGACGGCTAGCCCAGCATCCATCACGTGCGCCCTTTGCGCCTTTTTCAACCGCTTTTTCAACCGCTTTACCCAACCAACCCCGTCCGCCGTCGCCGAAGCGCGCCGAACCCGGCCGGCCCGGACTCGTGGATATTTCCCGCCCCGCTCGTCCCACGTGCTCCATCTTTACGCGGCGGCCCCACCCAAAGGTGCCGGATTCGGGCCGCGGTTCACGACCAAGCCCGATGACATCGGGGACGGTCGTGTGTTTGTCGGCGGCGCCGCCCGACGGGAGCGCTCCCTTTCCGCGTGTTTTACCGACCGGCAAAGCATGGACATTAACCGGGTGTTTAGCGCTTAGCGATATTTCATGTTTCCGACCGGCGCGATGCAGAAAATCACAAAGGTGGCGACGTAAGTCGGCTTCGGCTGCGTTTGCACGTACGGGGAGCTCCCTGCGTCGTGCACGGGGGCCACGCTTCTGTTTCCTCCGGTGTTCCGCAGGCTGAGGTAGTAGGTTGTATAGTTTAGAGTGACACCACAGGAGATAACTGTACAGCCTCCTAGCTTTCCCTGAGGAAACACCACACACTCTCAACTTCTCCCTGGTGTTTCTGTGATTTCCCCACAGGCGCTGCGTTTGTCACCGGCTTGAAAGCACACAATACATACATTATACGTATAAATATATTTGGTCTGTCTGGTTCTTAAATGCCAATTTTCAGCCGCTACATGTGGGGTGGGACATTTTCTTCCAGGAGCAGAATAGCAGAAGAAAAGGTGGGGGAAAGTGACATTTTGTGCGGCCGGAAGAAAAAATTAAAACAACAATCATGTAGAATGGATGGCGGTGCGGGCGGGGGGCTGAGGAGTGTGTGTGTGTGTGTGTGTGTGTGTGTGTGTGTGATGGGTTTTGAGAGAAAGCACCAACATGGTGCAGGAGCGAGGTCTGTGGGCCGGCTCTAATGAAAGAGACGCCACAGAAGGGAAACACCATAGAGCCACAGGGGGAAGAACTCCTTCTTGGCAGCCAATTATGTGCAAAGTTCACTTTGACTTAACTAAAACCATATATTTCCTCGCCGCGGCCGTGCGGCGAAGACACCGCCGGCATCAAAAGAGCCGGTCGCAACGTTTTTTTACGAGGAGACGACCGCAGACCCCCGAAAACCTCCCCTCGGACCGTCGCGACGAGGGTGTTTTGACCTTTAAAATGTATTTTACTGCGAAGCCTCCATCTCCGCAGGAGGCCACGTGCCATTTCCCCCCCGACCGTCACGTTTCTGATCTCCGCTCATCACGTCTTTGGGGATCTTTGGCTTTTGTTTGGCAAAAAGCGACTGATGCAATTAAAACCTTTTTCTTTTTTTTTTTTTCATTTTCCCAAGCGGAGCGAGAAGCTAATCTGCCTATTTTTGCGTGATGTTTTTGGGCCGGCGTGGGGCGAAGCTAATCTGCTGGATAATAGCAGTGTGTGAGGGAGAGGTGGTACTGTAACGCTGTAACTCTGTAACGCTGTAACGCTGTGACGCTGTAACGCTGTAACGCAGCGTGCAGATGTGCAGAGCAGGGAGTGGTATGATGATGAAAGACTGTTTCCACTTAAACTCTTGGTTCTCTGTCCCAAGGCCACCGGGTTCGACGGAGGTGGGGTCGGGGAGCTCTGTGGGCCAGAATGAAGCGGGGGCCCTCGGTACGGGGCAGGGGTTTTTTTTTCGCTCGCTACGCGGGAGGTCGTTTACGGCCTGCGAAACACGAAATGCCTTTTTTTTACAATTATCATTATCATTATTATTATTATTATTATTATTATTAAGGTCCGTTTGCAGGGGATATCTGGTGTTGTGTGATATTATGCAGCAGGAGCTCCGGATAGCGCTAACACACCCCTACCCCCTTGTGGAATCGAAGTGTAGGTTTTTGTCTTCATTGAAAATCTCTATAAATAGTGGCGTTTAGCGGCTGCGTGTGTGGCCGGCTCAAAGCTTCGCAGGCAATGACGGAGGAAGTGGCAGCCAAGAAAAAGGCGCTTTCGTAAAGTGGAGAATGCCGTGAATACGACGCCGGCGGATGAAATTCATCTTTGATTTTGAATCTGCGAGCGGAGCCCGAGATGCAGCCGCCGAATCGAAGCGTCCGGTCAGAAAACGCCGGGGTTGAAAGGGGAAAAAAAAAAAAAAAAAAAAAAAGGACCACACAGGACATTTTCCCTCTGTCACTGATCCCGGCCCGTTGTGAGTCGTCCGTCACAGAAACCCTGTTCCGGTAATTCCCTCTTCTCCCCATTCGCCTCGCTTTCCTACCATCTTGTCTCGTATCCCTTTTTCACGAGGTTCTCCAGCAGCTCTGGCCGGCGGATCGTCGGACCCCCGCCCTCCCCCGTTACATTTCCTTTACCGCTCCCCCGAACTTGTACATTTTCTCTCTTTTGCACCCCCCTTTTATCTTCGGATCTGGTTCCCCGGGTCGCCCGTCACGTTCCCACCCTCCTCCCTCGACGCGAGCTGCAACAGCCGGTCCCTCCCGCAGACTCGGAGGGAGCCCGGACGGAAACGGACCTGCCGATTAGAGAAGGATTCACCTTTGCTTTTTTTTTTTTTTTTTTTTTACTCCTCTCTTTTGTGAAATGAAAAGGAGCTTGAAAAGAGAGATTGTAAGATAAATGTTATTGACCTTTTCGCTGTCTCTCTCTCTCTCTCTCTTTCTCTGCTACTGTATGTTCTTGTTGTCTTTGACACTTTCTCCCTCCCTCTCTACCTTTCCTCTCCTTCTTTGCATATATCAGGCCTTTGGAGTCTGAGTGATTTCAGCTGTGGGGAGGAAATGAATGGATATTTATTTCTCTTTCGCCCCTCCGCCCCTCCGCTCTGCCTCCGCCGTATCGATGCTGTATGTAAGCGGCGGCAGGGCGAGCGGAGGCTCTACAGTTTCCCTGCCCTGAGGGACCTGAGGCTGCAATCTATGAAGCATGCGGGGCAGAGGAGGGAAAGAAAACACTCGGCCGCAGACAGAGAGGTGTGATATTGCCGGGCTTCCGACGCCGGAGCCAGATCGCAGGGAGAATGTGAGACAGATGGACGGAGGAGACAGACGGGGGGAAGGAAAGATGGGTAGCGGTGTCACATGGAGGCGAGGGGGTGAGCGGCGGCGGGCGGAGGGACGACAGCAACAGGCGTTTTTTTTTTTTTTTTTTTTTTCCCCTGTTATTCACTTACGGTTTCCCGAACCCCCCCCCCCCCCGAGAGAAACACTAATGATGGGAGGAATGTGTGTGTGCGTGTGTGTGTGCGGTCGGACTCGGGTGGCGATTTATGCGGAAAACTTTGCCCCCCCCTCCTCCCCCTTCCCCGGCCTCGCCACTCCTGCGCCGGCCGTCCTTTTCACGTGCCGCACAGGTCCGTGTAGCCCATCTCGCTAAATGTGGGCTAGGCTAATCGCTTGGGAGACGGTTCTTTTTTCATTTTTTCCCTCCCGAACGCACCGACGGTGGTTGGGCTCATTTCCTGCTTCTTTAAGTCATCGTTTTCGAAAGAATGCCTTTCCCTCCGCCTGTCCTTCCCCTCTCTCTCTCTCTCTCTCTCTCTCTCTCTCTCTCTCTCTCTCTCTCTCTCTCCGGCTGCACATGGTACAGTCTTGCATGTCTGAGCAGCAGACGGCTAGACGGCAGCGATCCGCCTCGGCAGCCTCGTGCGCTCGTCCGTCCAACAAAGCGCCGACGAAAAAAAAAAAAACATCTCGTCCTCAAACTCGATCTCTGGCTCCCCTTTTTTTTTTTTTTTTTTTTTGTTTTTTGTTTTTGACGCAGATTGCTCTGTTTGCAGCATCTCCGGCGTGTTCCCGTGCGAGGCCGGCTGACCCGCGGAGATGCAACGCGACGACTGCGGCAGCCGCCGCCGCCGCCGCCAGCCGGGTGAGTTCTCCCCTCTCCTTCCTCACGTCCCCGCCAGTCCTCCTCCTCCTCCTCCTGCTGCTCTTCTTCTTCTTCCTCTCACGCCGTCCACCGACCATGTGACCCCCCCCCCCCCCCCCGCCATCAAGCCGGCGCTGCATGATTGACAGGTGCGGTGTCAGAGGACTGACAAGCCCGGCGTGTCTGGAGATGGGATATCTGAAAGGAGGAATGTAAGTGGTGAGGAGCTTTGGCTTCTTCACCGAATGGGAGGGATTTCTCGATAACGAAGGGCGGCTTTTTCGATTTTTTTTTTTTCATTTGGCGGATTGATAGTTCTGCGTGTGCGCACGCACGCACGCACGCAGGCAGGCAGGCAGGCGGGCGTTGGTGATTGTCTGGGAAGGGGGAGGCGGTTTACCGTCGGTGATGATGGAAGCGGGCCGCGGCGGCGATAGAGGAGGCCCGGGAAAATGCCGAGGCAGAGCCATTCTTATGAACGTCATGTGATAATAAAGTGCCGTCTGTCTGGGTGTGTATGGTCATTCAGCGGTTACTACTGTAGAGGCGTGCGCAGGCAGTTTCTGCCCCTGAGCTGCATTTCCGTGTGCTGACGGCGGCTATTTAACTCCCGGCTAAATGAAACGTATTGTCTGACGGCGCGGGTCGGTTCGGCAGGTTGCCGCGAAGCCGACCGACCGGCCGCGATGGAGCCGCGCGGAACGGCAGCCGCCATTGTCTCCCGTCCATCTCGGCCGGACCATCTTTGCGTCTCGCGTAGGAAAAGGCCAGAGAAAAACAAACCCCAAAAAAAAAAAAAAAAAAAAAAAAAAAAAAGGCAATCTGTACCTCTCTCATTCCCTGAGACCCTAACTTGTGACGTTTTCTCTGTGATGTGCACGGGTTGGGTTCTTGGGAGCTGCGAGGGGCACTCACACATCTCTATAACCTCAAATTGAAAGGAAAAAAAAAAAAAAAAACATGGCGGAAAGAGACAAAGTGCAAAGAGGAAGGGACAGATTCGCTTATTTCGCTCGGCGTGATGGCTGGAAATCTTCCCTCCGGCCGCCCACGCAGCGAAAATAGAGATAGAGGGGAACGAAAAAAAAAAAAGAGGAACATTGGGTTTCTTTCAGGATACGGAGGGGTTTGGACCCGGAGGCAGGCGCAGCGCGGGGGGCGGCGGCCGGCGGCCGGGGCAGATGGATAGAGGAATGTGGGCACGGAGGACACGTGACCGCGATGGAGGGATGTCCGAGCGAGGTGGGGTGATATGGCGAAACGCTGACACATTCGCGGTATTCCGGTTTTATTTCGGGGCGGACAATGAAGGAATGAGGAATTTGTGACGAAGGTTACACCCGGAGTGACTCACGTCGCGCACGCTAATAGCCGCGCACCGGCTCGCGGTTAGCGCAGAAACACAATGTCGTTTGGATGCGCGACACAAGCTCACGCAGATAATGAGGCGTTTGGAAAAAAAACACAACAAAAACAAAACAAGGAATCTTTCGAGCAGCCGCAGCTGCGTGACGGCGCTCCCGAGACGCCAAGGCTTTTCTGCCTCCTTTGGTTTTGTTCTGAGAGCAGCACAAAGTACTGGTGAGAGCGTGACACTTAAAGCTCAGTACACATGTGTTTGACCTCATGAAAAATGTCATCTTTTTCATTTTTTTTTAATTCTTGTACGCGTTCGGCGCCGGCCCTCTGTTGTGACGGGAAAAAAAAAAACTGATCAATAAGGAAACATCGCTGGCCTGGATGGAATTGTGGGAATGGCGCGCGGCGGTTTTGCCGGGTCGTAATGAATGAAAGCTGGACGC
Source organism: Fistularia commersonii (assembly GCF_037954325.1). Lineage (NCBI taxonomy): Eukaryota > Metazoa > Chordata > Actinopteri > Syngnathiformes > Fistulariidae > Fistularia > Fistularia commersonii. Next base: position 765,148 of record NC_141312.1, read on the forward strand.
TCCTGAAAGGTGACATTAAAAAGCTATCATATTATATAATGCGTGTTCGGGGTTGGAGTTAGCATGGCGGGATCCGTTCCGTATGCATTATGCAATATGGCGTCGGGGCCGCGTCAGGTCCGCGCCCGGCCGGCGTGTCACGTGAAGGACAGCGCGGCGCCGCTCGCCGCCATGAAACGGGTCTGCGAGCGAACGTCCGTCTCTATAAATGGTCAGCGATCCGACGATCACGCTAACGGCTTCATCTCCGGCCTCCCCTCATCAACACCCCTTTCCACGCCTCCTCGCTCCGCCGCCGCTCCCGAGACGCTCGCCGCCGTTTGAACGGCGATATTGTTTGATGTTTTGTCCTCATTCTTTCATGGTTTTTGGGCGTGAAGCAGCGATTTGGGTGTTTGTGGAGACACAGGTTGCTCTGAGCCCGGAGTCTATTTCTGTTTCTGTTTGAAGGCTTTTTTTAGCGGCGTCAGTCCAACCTGGAGGAACCAGGAGATTGATTGAACGGGGGTTTAAATAAGAGTCTAAAAGCTGCCACGACCCCGTTGACCTTCCACATTTGAGCTCCTACCTATGGATGCTGCAGAGAACGTGTCCCAGAAGGACATGGCTAGCCAGACCAAAGCTTAGCCTAGCGCACTGGTCCAGCTGGGAAAATATTGCAGAAATTATAAAACATACCCACTCAACAAGCCGCATCTCATTACGGTGGAGTAGAAGCGTGATATTTCTATGCATCCTGATGCTAACTGTAGCATTATGAAGGTATTTTTCAAAAGATCTCGATTCTAATCAGCAAAAAGATCAGCCGATCATCTGAGGAGGATTGGTTTTTTTGTGTTTGGGTCCATCTTTGTCCAAATGTGCTCCAAGTTACTCCTGGCTCTCTGGTACCTCTCCAACCGTGGGCACGCCATTGCTGTTGGGCGTCCAGGGGGGGCGTGGCTGTTGCATGTGTGTGTGTGTGTGTGTGTGTGTGTGTGTGTGTGCGTGCACGTGTGTGCACTCTTTCCCCAACCATCCCTGGCTCGTCAATCGGAAGTACGAATTGAAAGTACGGCGTTATTATCGGGGCGGGACCAAGGGCACCGCCATACTTTCAAGAAAGTATCAGTAGCAGAAAGAACAACTAGATTTATTGTCCAATCAGAGACGTCTATGCTGAGGAGCGGTCGTCTAGCTTAGCGTTATCGCTCTTGGACTCAATTAGTCTCTATTCCAACCCCGACCCTTGTGACTGACCGGCGCTCAAATGGCCACGAGGTCTTCAGGATACGTTACCATGGCAACATGGTAGAAACTCTTGGCCGGAGTTCCTTTAAACCAATCACCGAGCCCCTCCTGCTAACGTAGCATCGTAGCATCTCTGAAAATGATTTATGTTTTACCTGAAAATCCAAACTGAGGACTGAACGTGAGGAAACAGCGATGATGTGATGATGTGGCCATAAATATCACGCTAAGAGGGGCCTTTTGATTCTGACCTATATCCAGATATTGATCTCTCGTTCTCCTCGTTCCAGGCCAGAGATTCCACACCTTCTACAAGGAGCTGAGTGAAATCATCCGATCTCGTAGAAACATTTTCTTGAATAATTGGAAAGGATCTGGGGGGAAATTTCTCGTTGACGTTCGTCATTCTTGCGACGAGGGGAAGACGAAGCACGCCCGGCTTCTCGGTTGCCCCGCGGAAACTGCCAGAAAGCGTCCCCGATTCAGGTGTTTGACGGCGAAATCCGGGTTTTGTTGTTTCTGAGCTGGCTGGGGATTTTTCCGGAGCAGATGGAGTCCGCCGTGTCACTTAGACGGAACAGACTGCATCCATATGACGGCAGATGTGATTAATGTTTGGCTTTCAGATGTCAGTTTTTGCTCTGACCTAGAATATTTTGACTGACGGGGCCTGGAAGCCGGCGTGACTCCGAAAGCCTGTTATTACGCTTCCAAATGTATTTTTGAAGACGTGGTTCAGGTGTGTTTGTGACGCGCCGTCAGATTGATATCGCCGGATCTGTCGGCTTGAAGGAAGATCTGGTCGCCAAAACCGAGTCCGACTTGATTTTTTCTCCTCCGTGTCACCTTCGCATCCTTCGGCCGCCATTTCCAGCTCGGTCGTCCTGAGATGCCCTCTGATCGCCGCAGCGGTTTTAACCGTCTTTTTTGGCTTTTTTTCCCTCTCTGTCTGGCTCTTGCAGCTGTTGTTGCAGCAGCAGAAGCAGGTGTGTCTACCTCCTGAGCCACCCCTCCCTCCTTCCTGTGCCTTTATCACTGCAGTATGGCTGCTCTGTCTGGAAGGCGGCAATTCCATTGTTCTCGCACCCCTTTCACCTATCGGCGCCGTTGCGGGCGGCGGCGCCGCTCTGCCCGCCCCTAACCCGAAGGGACCGTCTCCAAATGCGATGCTTGGCACCCAGGTGCCCCGGGCAGGTTCTTCCCCCCGGACGCCGCTCGCTCCACTCGTCCGCTGCAGACCCGCCGCCATCTTGTTAGTGCCTGTGCTGCCGGTCTGCTCGCCGCCGCTGCACTCAAACAGAATTGTCTACCCGGCCTCAAGTGTTTGCCGGCCTCTCTTTCTCTTTCTCCCTCTCTCTCTCTCTCTCTCTCTCTCTCTCTCTCTCAGTGCTCGCCGTCTCTCTTTCCTGCCACTGTATTTTTGTTCCATGCTAATCCTGCCTTTGCCGAGCCGTATCACAACACCTCGCTGCACCCGGAAAACACTCGCTCAGATTGAGAGAGGCGGGCCGGCCGGGAAGCCTCGCCGTTCCAGACCCGCTAGAAGGAATCCTCGAGGAGGCCAAATGACTCGCTCCGGTCCAAACTTAGCGTTAGCAACAACAGAAGGGACAATCAGGGGTTCCCAAATGAGATTATGCGCTTAGGAAATATGAGCCGAAATGTCTTCTTTGCTTTTCTAATGAACGCAGAGGATATTTTGTTGTCGGGAGCGAGGGATGGGGCGGGGCCAAGAAAAGACAAGGGGTAAGAAAGTCCTCCTAATTCGGTTTGGCAAAGGAGCCGCTGTCGGACCATATGCTCGCCGTTCTTCCTCCCCGAGACGACCGCCGCGAAACCCGTGAACGCACGAATCCGTCATTATATAAAGTGTGTGTGTGTGTGTGTGTGTGTGTGTGTGTCGCGGCTCCGCAACCGTTCCCGTCTTAGATAAGCGGTTGATTTTTAACGTATTGTTCCTGTTCGTGTCCAGTTCTTTTTTGGATCGCGTACAAGTCTAATGGCTTGCTTGCTCGCAGGTTAAAATGTCAGCTTTCATCCGATATTCCCCTTTTCAGGTCAGTGGAGACAACCCTCTGTCCGGCCCGCTGGGATTCAATTACAGAGCCTTTCAATCACGGCCGCTAGGAGGAAATCACAATCATATTTAGCGACTTTGCCCTCCAAAAAAAAAGGGATTCGGTTTGAAGGAGAGCAGGAAACCAAGCTTAGGAGGCGTTTCTGGTCGGAAAGGTGCGCCACCGCCTCACAAATGAAACCATCAGCTTTCACACGCACCGACTTATCGTGCACGTAAAACATTTTTACCAGTGAATTTGGAGAGACGCAGTCAGATGTGCTAGCGCAGGTGGCTAACTGCATGAGCGCTGTGAGCAGGCCGGCCTTCGTCAGTGCCCTGCAACAGGTTCGGTCCCTGCGGAAACTCACAATAAGGACCAATCGGGAACCTTCAGGAAACCTAAATCCACTGAATGCATCTTTTTCTGTTTTGTTTTTTTTTCTTTTTTTTTATTCAGCTGTGTTGCTGTGATTTGCAATCCAAATTTGAAGCCGTTACACTCGAATACAATCGGGTCTTAGTCATGATATGCAGATGACATTTTGCTGTATTTGACTGCCTGCCGACAATAGTGCTGGATGGTTTTATGGAAAACACACAAAAAAATAACTTAAATAGCAACAGGTCGTGCTGAGAGGAATACGAAACGGAGTACGCAAATCCAACGGAGACCAAGGCCTCCAAAGTGGAGGTCATAACTTCCGGACTATTGATTACACCTGAATATAAGCTGCACCGGGTAGAAATGAATAAATAAGTCTTTGTGTACATTTACAGGCCGCGCTTGTCTATAAGCCGCAGGTGTAACATGAGATATTTTCAAACATATTTTTTAACTTTTATTGAAATACAAACGGCTAACATCCACAAATACGTTCTGGAAGTGCTTTTTCCGAACGGCGCCTGTATAAAGATTAATAATAATGTGACCAGGTTAAATATTTTGGCCCCATGAATCATTTTAGCCCCAAAAGATCCATAAATTTGCCGCAATGTTGTTCAAAGCGTGTGGAAAAAGTAGCAGCTTCTGGTCTGGAAACGAAGGAACTTCAATCATGCAAAAATCTACCACTTTAGTTGTCACGAATGTGGTTTTGCGTCTGATTTAGCTTTTTACAAAAAGGCGCCGATGGAGGTTTGACCCGTTAAGTTCCACCTGCGAGCCCCCATTTTCCCGTCAGGTCTCCAGATATCACGGCTGTCAGGGTGGAAACCTTCACCGCCGGCCGAGCTCTCCATCTCTTCGTCACGAGATGACGGCAGCATGAAGGATGGTGCCGCCGAGAGTTTGAGTCCTACTTTGATAGATTTCGATGATTTCGTACAAATCTGGCTTTTATCGGGAATAGGTGGCGCTTTAGGAAATACAATGGTGCCGTAAGTCACACCAAACTTCTGGGCGCCTGGAAGCCTCGGGTCGATTCTCCCGTCGGTGTTTCCGACCGCTGGCGTGGAAGTGGACTCGTACCTCCGTGCGCACCCCCCCGCAAATAAAGAACGCGATTGATATTTTCCTTTATTTTTCAAGAATAGGCTCGGAAGCGATGCTACAGTTTAGCGAGAGGCCGTCGTCGTTCGATGATAACTTCTTCCACGTCTCACGGACGTCGGGTTCTGTGGGTCGATAGACTGTGAAATCAACTAAACCTTCTGGTTTAAAAGCTTCAGCGTAAAACCCCGCGTGGACCTCTGAGCCTTTCCTATTGGTCGATCCTGCTCCGTGAGCAAAGACCTTCATCCCTGGCGCGGTTGGCCGTGCAAGAACTTCCCTCAGGAAGATACTATGAGCTCTTGTCAGGATCGGAAACCAGTTTGACGAACGCCTTTGTGCTGCGTCGGCCGTATCGACCCGTCTTGTCACCGTGGATTCACGTCGGATGAGATGAAGACGATTTGAATGCAGAAGTTAGCTGCTTCTTAGATTACAAAAGACACATTTTCACATATATTGTCTATAGATTCACTAGATGGTGGAGAAGGTCCATCCCCATTGTGGGCTTCACTCCGGCAGAGCTCCAATATGAAGCCTGCGCCCGTTTGGTGGACGTTTATAGGCGTTTCCTAGCTTTAAGAGCGGCGCGGTGAAGGATTCTAAGGCGTCTGATGTCCACCTCCACGTCCTGGCAATGCTGGATCTCAGGTTTTATCCTCTGGCTGCTGCATTTAGGGTCAATGACAGCGTAAAAATGATTTTGATGACAGAGCGGCTGTTTGGAGGTGCTGGACCGTACACAGCTTTGTTAAAAGCCTGCATGGAGTGTCGGCCACGTTCACGTCTGGGAATGTCTCCATCACCCGGTGAGGAGCCCGACCTGAGTTTACATCAATATGAGTCAACACCAAATGTGAAAATGGACAAATTGCGACGAGCCGATGCTCATTTTTAGCTTCCAGCCGGTCGGCGAGAGCGACGCTGCAGGGTCGTCTCCGTTCGGTTCGTGCGTTCGACCTTCTCGGCCAGCGGCTCTCCGAGTTTACGTCCAGATCTTTGCAAAAAGACGGGGTTTTGAAGCTCTTTACTTCGAAGAAAGATCCCAAATAATTGATTAACGCTTGGCGCGCTAGCGGCAGACCACCGAGCAGCGTTCGCACAAGCTAACCGCCTGAGGGAGAACTTTAAACGCTAATACGTCGTCGTGTTTGCGTTCACAGAGCCGCCGACTTTGTTTTACCGTGTTTACAAGTCGCTGGTATTTATCAGCGCGGCGGCACAAAGAGTATTTAGCGCTGAGGAGCGGGGATGCAGATTTAGCGTTTCATGGTGGGGGAGGCGCTGCAGGGCATTGCATTTGAGATGCCGCCTGCTTGTTTTCTTTATATTCCTTTATATCTCCAAAGGCGGGGAGACGGCGCCGACTCTGAACGCAGCCTCCGCCTCGATCGACGGTGAATGAATTAGAAAAGGCACGCGGCGCTTTTCCCCGCGAGCCCCGTTAGCTCCTCCATGTATTTGGCGATCCGGCGGCGGCCGAGGGGACGGGAGGTGCGGTGAATCATCTCGACGGCGGACGGAGCTTGCATGACATGGCACGGTTTACATGTGGAATGTAGAAAGATTTAAGGCTCTGGATAATGAAGGCCAGATGTTTGAGTTCTGCATAGGAAGTGGATCGTCTCCAGTTGCTACCGGGTACGACGCCGACGCGGCTCGGCACCGGCGCTGCTCTTTATCCCGTAATCAAATTTAACAAAGCCCTTTCTCGCATTACGCCTGGGATAACCAGCCCGACGCGAGGGGGGACGGACAAAAAAAAAATCCCAAAAACGGCAGATGAATTCCCAGGTCATTCAAAAACGCTTCCTAAAATCCTCCGACGGGTTCCTGACACTTTTGGAAGCGTTTCAAAACGCGAGATGACGCGATGTCACAGCCCCGGTTTATTAGCGTTAGCTGTGAAACACACCGGAGGTTATTTCTTTTACGGAGGAAAAATGAGCTGTGAAAGTTCAGAGTGAAGTGGAGGTGCAGGAGTTTTCAGTTTGGCCCGTGAAGCTGGAGGACCTTGCAGGAGGAGGAGGATCTATACGCTGAAACCCTCCACCTCCTCCTCCTCCTACTGTAGCCCCTTTCCCTCCTTCCCTCTCCCTGCCTTTTTCCTCCTCATCTTACACACAGTTACATACACCGCCAGCTTGTCTCTGTGTCTCACACTACCCTGCACACACACACACACACACACACACACACACACACACACACACACACACACACACACACCGACTTTTGTTTGGAGTCAGACAGCATTGAAGGCAGATCCTGTGGCCTTTCTGAGAAGAATGTTAATATGCCCGCTCTGGTCTCTCTGGGGACGGAGAGAATGGACTCTGGCTGCTAATGCACTGTCACACTAACCCGGCCTGCTCGCACACACACACACACACACACACACACACACACACACACACACACACACACCAGCAGCAGCAGCAGCAAAAGCAAAACGGCCGGCCGGCGAGCAGAAAACGATTCAGCCGCACTCACGACTCGCTAAATCACCAGGAGTCGCTTGAAAGTCATTGCAGTGTGTGTGTGTTCTCGCTCTCGCCGCCGCCGCCGCCGCCGTTTCCTTCCCGGGCTCTTCGTGACTTGAACACCAGTCGGACAGGAATTACGTCGCCGGGTAGCGCGGCTTCATCCGTATTCCGTTTTTTAAAATCGCAGCTCAACTTTGAGTGGCGTTAAAAATAAAACCCTGGCTTTGCGACGGGACGCCGGCGTCTTCTTCTGCTTCCAGGAAGCGTTTGGTTCAGCGAGGCGAAGAACCGTCTCCGGCTGCGCGGGGGGACATTTTGTTTCTTTAACCAGCCCGTCAACGCATTTCAAATCCGCTCAGCTCCTCAGCGCCAGCCAAGGGAAAATATCTGTATCTGCTGGTCGCTCTGTGGTCAGAGACGCTTCTCAGCAAAGCCTCCTGCGGTTCTTCATCCCTCGCACCAGGTGCCCTCACAGCCTCGGGAGAAGCTTGATGATGGAGGGACGTCCGTTTTACGTTCCCGCCTTCGATCCGAAGCGGTCCGGCGACGGAGGCGAATGCTAATGGCGGCGTGACCTCCAGGGGGCGCCGCGAAGAGGAGGCGAAATACGCCGTCGATATAATTCTCCACTAAATCTTCTTGTCGTGGCGACTGGACTGGAATTTCTTCACTTGAAGGCGTTTCAACCCCCTTCGTTATCATTCTTCAATATAATTATATCAAGACTTGTTATAACTATTAACTCTGGAAGCTCACGTTGATTCAAATCTGAAGCAAGGCCAGAATAATAATCCCTGCTCGGGGAAGGGGATGGCTGTCCACTTATTTTGTGGATTTTTATCCTGTAGTAAAGGGGTTTTTTTATTGATTTGTAAATATCCAAGCATGTCAATGATTTATTTCTTTATTTTTTAGGAAATTGCTGGTGGAGGGGTTGATGTTTAAGATCTCGCCTCATTTTGTCAAGTAAGCTAGCGGTGATGTTAGCATGTCCGTGTTGTGCGTCCGGTAAATGTTGTCGAAGGCCGAGGGAAACGACGTCGCCCCAAAACAGGGACAAAAGAAACCTCATATATTTTCTGGCTCAGATATTTGACCTCTTGTTCTCCTACTTTACACAAAGTGGACTTTCTCTGACCCGCTTTCGATCCCTTTTTTGATTCAGTTTCCCGTCTTTGAAGGGTGGGGGGGTGGGGGGGGTGAGCGCGGCCCCCGTCAACTCCAGCCCTCTCACAATGAATGCTAAGGTATGATAATAGCCTTCAGGTTGCCATAGCGATGAGACGGGGGTCGCTATGTGATTCCGGACCCAGGAGAGACTTCCTGCCCGGACGGGACGCCCGTCAGCCCTCGCTTTTATTATTGAAATATTTCTTCTTTTGAAGAATCATCTCGACGCCCGTTTTTTTTTTGACGCTCCCAGAGGTGGCGGTCGGTGAAGACCACTCTAGGGTCGGAGACCAGCACGATGGCTGCTTGCTCCACCAACTTCATGGTGCTGCGAGCATCTCAGCCAGGAGGTCCGCGGTTGGATTCCCTCAGGAGGCCTTCCGGTGTGGAGTCTCCATGTTCTCCAGGTTCCTCCTGCAGTCCAAACACGTAGTGGAGGTTCTTGGAGACCCTGAAATGTGAATGAGAGGGTTAATGTTTGGATGCCAAACCAGCTACAAGCCTGCCTGCAGGAGGAGCAGGACAGAAGAAGGAATCAATCAATCAATCAATCAATCAATCAATCAATCAATGAACACTTGATTTATGCTTTTCCCTGGGTGGTCGACCCGGATGGATGAGATGTGATGGATGGATGGATAGATAGATAGATAGATAGATGGATGGATGGATGGATGGATGGATGGATGGATGGATGGATGGATGGATGGATGGATAGATAGATAGATAGATAGATAGATAGATAGATAGATAGATAGATAGATAGATAGATAGATAGATAGATAGATAGATAGATAGATAGATAGATAGATAGATAGATAGATAGATAGATAAATAGTGTGTCTGTTGGACGCCTGCCTGCAGCAGGCAAATGGTGAATCCCTTATGAATTACGATTCCCGCTGTTTCTCATCGGAAAGTCCCTGATATTTTCATAAATGTTTTTTTTCTGTACTAAATATTTTACAAATTAGCATGAATTATTGTTATTATTACTGCCGGTATTCTATTTATGTTGGGGATTTATCGAAATTTATCCTTGGCACCGAGCGAGATACAGCAATTTCCTGCCGGATTAAAAGTCTCTCCTATCCGGGTTTATTTAATCCGGGTTTATGGTGACATTTTCCCATCGCAGACGATTGAAACATTATCGGCCGGATCGGATTTTTTTCCTTTTTTTAATCGGCGACATTTGGGATCTTTCCATTCGGCGCGGCACGGAGCCGAGCCGGTATCTCCGTCGGTCGACGGCGTCGTGAGTTTCGGGCCGAAGAGGCTCCGGACCGAAGCTTGGAGGCCAAACCAGTGTTTCCTCACCTGCGTCTCCTCCCTCGCCGCGACCTCCGACCCCTCCGACCCCTCCGAGGAAGCGGCTATGGCAGAGACCAAAACAAAGGCGGCGCAGTGTATGGACAGCTGTCCGTATTTGTGTTCGTTTGTATTATACAATCTTTGAGTAAGGTTTCACGCCGGCCGCTTGTTTTGGAAATATGATTAGAGTGTTGTTTTTTATTTTTTTACATTCCATCTGCGACGGGGTCGGATCCCGCCGTCGTGAGGAAAATCCCCCCCCCCCCCGTATCCGAGGCCGGTTCCGGGACGGGTTTCCTCCTCGGTCGGGTCAAGGAGGTCGAGCGGCAGCGCCGAATATTTGATTATCTCAAAATGGATTCGATCGGTGGCTCGAACATTATTGGATATCGTTCCTATTTGTGCTCGCGGGCTCGGCTCTCCTTGTTGACTTTAAATATATTAGACTTAGAGCCGCGATTTCACAAAGATCTGGCGCCGGCCTCCTGTTTCGGATCGACTTTATCGCCGCCGTTATTATCATCGTTATTATTTGTGGAACCGTCAAGTCGAAGAACTTCCAACCTTTAACTGTCCCGGTCAAATGTTTGACGTTAAATCAGGCCGTCGCAGTTTGGTTTTCAAACTTCCAAAGCAGCGGCGTCCTGGTTTTGCCAGACGCTGCACGGAAGGTGTGTAACGCTGTGTCAAGGGGTGTTTTCTACGGGATTCAAAGTTGTCCTTAGATCACTCCAAGATTTAGGATTCTAGCTGTTGCATCATGTGTCACTATAACCGACGGCTTCTTTATTCCCATGTCTAATGAATCTCCATGGGAACGGCGTTTGGCATCGACGCCTCCGTCTCAAGCAAGGAGAATCCAGCGTAGTTCCCACATGAGGAGACGGAGGCCTGCAGCTTTATCTCACTTTGTCTGGCCTGCCTTCTTTAAAATGCACCAGATATGCGTCAAGTTAAACGCTTCCTACCGCCGCCGCCGCTTCACGTTAAGTGTCCTCAACGCGAGGGTGAGTGTGAAGACGCCACAGGAAATGCGCCGCATTTGTCACCGCCGCCGGCGATTGTTCGATACAAATGTGACAAGGCGACCGTCACTCCCGACATGGTTAAATGTCACAGGAAGTAATGGATCAGGAGCCGCTATCGGCTCAAAGATGACGAGTTGCACTTAAGGTAACCTCTTTAGCTCCCGACGCCGGCCGGAACAGCATCCCCTGCGCGGGTCGTGTCAAATCAAATTGCAGTTTCTCATGACTTGATGGAAAAAGGTCAATCGTTGAGCCTCCCACTTCCTATTCGGGAACCTGCGCTGCTAAACGGCGCGAAGGGCAGCAGCTTCCAGTTAAAGCTGACCTGACATTTAGCCTCGCGCTGTTTTTCACTTACAAGTAATTACAAACATGTTACTTGCAAATTGTTTTGCTGATCATGTATCGGTGCGTCGGTATCACGTAGAGTACGGAGGCTGCTCCCTGTGACCGGTCCAGAGGTGTGCTTTCTGAAGCTGCTTCGACGGTCTGGAGTCAGCAGGTTCTGCTTGTCTGACTTAGAACATGATCCTGGTCTAGTTTGGCAAAAACAAACGTAGTGTCTGGACAGAATGAGCCGAAGGTGAAGGTGCGACCCGCAGAACCCGGCCAAACTCCATCGCCACCTCGAACCGCAGCTCGAACCCGTGGTAAATCTGCGAGATGATGTGTATTGATGGAGATCAGTGGGAAGTCGTTGGAGACAATCGATGTTGCTGAACCCCTGCCTTCACCCGCCCGCCCGTCCTGGATTTCGGTCTCTTGCTTGTTGGTTGAACTTCGCCGATCTACAGCTCTTCGGTTCCAGAGAGGTCGCCCGTGGCCACGTCGGCGCTGCAGGAACCTTTCGCAGTTCCTAGAACATTTTCAGGACGCAGGGAACACGGAACGCAACCCCCAGAACTTTGCTCAACCTCTAAGACAGAGTCCCTGTTACAGATCCATAGGAGGTCATATGATGCAGATGATTGGTGGAGCTCATCAGCCACGGCCATCAGCAGATCCTTCTTGCAGACCTCAGAGGACTATGTCTAAGAACTGTGGTGGTCACTGGTCTGGTGTTCCCTTGGGGCAAATTGGTGAGAAATATAGCGACAAAGAGGTCCAAGCTCTTCTGGCCCGCTACGCCTCGGAGGGGTTCCCAGGGCTCGCAGAGGAACATCTACATGCTGGACCAGAATAACTGCAGGGTTAGCTAACGGCTAACGGCTAACGGGGTTCTTCGCATGGGAAAGGAGCGCAGGCAGAAGATAAAAACATTTTAACCCCCCTGATAGTCCACGGATATTATTCCATGAACACTGTGGCAGCTTCTTCCTCCTCCATGGTGTCCACTTTAACCTCCTCTTCTTCTTCTTCTGCGGCTTGTTTTGGAGTGTGGAGCCCAAGGGAGTGCAGGGCTTGAAGCTTCCCCTGGAGGAGGCTTCCTCCTGGAAGCAAGCTGGAGCTGAACAGACACGTTCTGATTGGAGGACTTTCAAGTATTTCAACAGTATTCTACTAACATTCACCTCAGCCATGATCACTGAACAATTTATGATCTGGATTTCTCCTTATTTGACTTCCTTCGTGTTCGC